>NC_072001.2:79135645-79438676 GCF_028885655.2 Pongo abelii | reverse complement strand
ATACTCAGGCTCCAGGTTAAAGCCGCAGGATTGGGTGATTTGAGGCCCCGCCTAGCTCCACTCGTGCCAGTTCTATGATGCTGAACACCTGTGTCCTGGGTGTCACAGCTGACTTTGCCAATGTTTTTGATGGTCAGCAAAACTCCTGGGTCCCACTTTACTATATTTATTCCAGATGATTAAAATATTGGAGAAAGCCATGAGGCTGACTGAAATGTAACTTCAGTCACATTGATTAATTAAATCACATTGTTTGATTAAACAAACACTTAAGATACATATTGTGCACCAGGAGCTGTTGTGAGCACTTTACAAATGTTAACTCGTCTAGTTGCTTTAAAAGGCAAGTCCTTTTTTCTGTTGTCATGGAGGGGAAAGCCAGACTTTTCCATCTGTTTGGCTGTTGCTGGCAACTACTGTCTCCAAATCACAGTCACACCATTGACTGAACTCTGAGTGCAATCGTTGAGCCTTAGTTTCCTAATCCCCGAAATGGAGATATCTGCTTTGACAGGTTGTTGTGAAATTTAAAAATATTAAAAATAACATATGTCAAGCCCATAACAGTGTTTATCGTATGATCTATGGTGATGATTTAGATACACGGTCATTAGAAGGGGGATGAATAAACTAAACACAGTTTCAACATTCATTCCAACCCAGGCATGGTTCTCATATGCCCACCAAATGCCAGGCACTGTATTGGGTACTGGGCCCAGGAGGGTGATCAGAGCCTTCATCCTCACGGAGCCTACAGCCTTATACATGAACTCTGATGATCCAATGCATTCCTAGTTCTAGAACACTCAAAAGGCAAAACAAATAAGGGGAGGAAAAAGGCAGGAAAGAAATGGGCTCACTGTGTATGACGTCTCTAAAGAGACGCATAATCTCAACCTGTGAGAACCATCAACCCAACGTCTACAGGGATACCCTCTTACACAACATCTGAAATCGTTAGTGGGGCTTCTTTCTCACGCAGAGAGAACCAGAACCACAGGAAAAACACTGCTAAGCTTCCCCTTTGTTCTCTGTACCCAATTTCAGGGCGCAAGCCACAGCAGCACACAGACTCCGAGATGCGGGCTCATAAACACACACCATGAAACCAGAACTCTCAGGGTGGAGGTGAGAGGTGAGTCTCCCAGCGCTCTGGGATAACTAAATAAATTGAAGTTTCCATACCAGCAGCTTCAGTTCTGCAATCAGAGCTAAAGATTAGCCCTGCTGCCTTGCGATGAGAGAGGGAGGAGGGTTGTGTGCAGCTGGGGTCACCAGAGTCTGACATTTGCTTGTCCCAGAATCTCAGATTTCTTGCATCCTCGGAAATGTCAACGCTGGGAAACAGTAGGGTGTGGTGGCAAGAGCTCAGGGTGGGGAATGAGGGGGTGGGGGAAACTGCCATACACTTGGCAACCCCCCACCCAGAGCACAGTGGCCAACACACACCATGGATTGGCTGTCCCTTCTTGGGGGGACCAAGGACACTGATCACACATCTCAGAAGGGCTGGCATGTAGGTGGGCTGTGCTCAAGGAGCCACTTGTCAAGTCCTTGGCAAGGGGTTCAAAGTTGACTTAGGGGTGGAAGTGAGGTGCTATTGGATGAAGTGCCTGTAAGGTCCCCGCCACCCTGAAGTCCTCAATTCTGGAAACTGGCCCCAAGTCTGAGAATCTCCTTGTGCTGTGCTTGGAGGACAGGGCTGACCTGGAGGCGGTCAGCTTCCTACCGGGTGAGAACGAGGGAACAAATCGGCACCCCACCCACCAGCTCTCTGCAGGTTTGCTGTGGTTTGGCAAATCCTAGGTCAGCCACGATCTCCCTCCTTCTGTTTGGCCAAAGTCAATATTCAGGTGCTTCCGCAGATGACTGGGGACTCCCATTCCGTCCCAGTACCATAAATTCACCTAACTTTCCTGGCCACGCATTTAAACTTTCCTCCCCTCTCTCCAGGAAACGTCCCCGACACACCCCCAACCCAGGTGGTCGGAGGCGCTCCGCCGCCATCTAGCGGTCACCCGCCGCTGTACACCCTGCGCCTTGTGAGCAGTTGGGGACGGACGGATATTTTGCTGAGAAATAATACATCCGTGAATGTATTGCCTTTTTTCCTTTTCCTTTTTTTTTTTTTTTGTACAGGGTCTCACTCTGTTGACCAGGCTGGAGTGCACTGGTGCGATCCTGAGTAGCTGGGGCTACTGGTGCACACTACCACGCCTGGCTAAATTTTTGTAGAGAGGGGTTCTCACACTCCAGGCTAGTCTCCAACTCCTGGCCTCAAGCGATCCGCAGGCCTCGGCCTCCCAAAGTGTTGGGATTACAGGCGTGAGCCACTGCAACCGGACTTAATTGATTTCTTTAGGAAACTTCTCTGGGGTTCCTGGACTACAGGAAAGGCAGCTAACCAGTGCTCATCAGGAAAACTGTTTTCGTCTAAATTAAACTTTTATTCCGTTGTTGGGGCATCAAGAATTCTCCTGGAAACCGGAGCCTACTAAAAATATCAAGGGAGTGAGGGGTCACAGGGTCAGTTTGGGGTCCAGGGACAGCTGACTTGCTAGAGAAAGGGGTGGTGTTTTATTATAGACAATCTCACTGGCATCAAAAAAGTGGATTATTGAAGCTCCTTTCTTTTCCTCCCTGAGAAAAAAAGGATGCAAAGCCATCCTAAATTATGTGATGCCGAATTTCCAGACTCTGCAGTTGCATGGCCATGGCAGGGATCAATCTGCCTCACAACCCTGAACCCCAAAAGGCTTTTCCTTCCTCTACCAGGACGTTAAAACCTTACCAAGTGAAGTTGGCATGTTCTGAGGCAAATCTGATTTCCTTCTTCTAGGGTGACTTTGTGGAGAAGGCATGGAATTAGCAGGGATGCTCAGAGGTGAGCCAGCCAACAACCACAGCAGTAACTTCTGAGGCACAAGAAGCCTGGGGCCTCCCTTGCAGCTCCTCAACTCCACAGAGATCTAGGGACCAGCTCCCAGCTCCCTCCAAACACTCCAAACAGAACTGGGCTTCCCCTTCTCTTCTAATCCTTATTTGCATGCAGCCCCACCCATTCACTCACTGATTCATTCATTCAAGTCATTCCTTGAGAGGTCAACACCCCTGTTCCAGGCTCAAGTGATCTGATCCCTGCCGTGAGGCAGCCCCTGGCCCGGTACTGGAGACAGACTTGTAAAGAGAGGAGCAGAGCTCATTGTCCCCCCTGGGTGTGGTGATGGAGGTAGGCAAGGTGCTGTGGGTACACTGAGATGAGGACCTAGCCTGGTGGGGTTGGAGGACAGAAGACTTTCTGGAGGCTGTAGCCCTCAAGCCAGACAGTACAGGAAGAGAGAAGGGTATTTTGGGCTATGGCTTAGTAGGTCCCTACCCCTCCTTTCTCTTTGTCCCCAGTCTTTGCTCACTGGCATATCTAAAATTATTTCAGTCCTTATTTAGAGATGTTTGCTATATTGGGTCTGTCTTATTTTTCTAACCTGACATCCCAAAAAATATCCCTGTGCCCCCATTATGTTTTTTTCCTCTGAGTGTAAAGTTCTGGCGGAAATGTGCTGTTGGCATCATCTCTAAGTAATAACATCCATTTACATCTGCCCAAGACCCAAACTTCCTCCAAGCTTCTCCTGCCTAGGAGTCCAGCCCTGACCTCTCAGGCTGGGCCTTTTAGAACCCTAAGATATAAATAACTGTCTTACTATACACTGAATATCTTTCATTTCTTACTTTATTTTTATTTTCGACAAAAACTATCCCATGACCATCTCTGCACCCTCTTTTCACTAAAAAGATGGGGAGCATCTTTATCTCTATGTGAGCACAGAGTGTCATTTATAAAGTGGGGATGACGACCCCCGCCTTGCACCACCATTTCTCCTACGGGGCTGTGGGCCTCTCTAGGGTGGAGACTCTGGTCTCTCTGAATTTTCTCTTTTGTTGCCTGTGGTCTCACCCAGACCCTGAAAACTAACCAGACCTTCAGTGTACTGTACTTGGTTAAGAGAAAACAGAACTTCCATTCTGCACCATGATTCTTGCAAATTCAATGTCACTCTTCCAAAGATCGATGATTGGCTCACCGACAGCCTCACTGACAGCCTCACTTTTCTGTACTTCACTTTTCCACCATTGAGTGGGATGACATCTGATAAGAACATCACATAACGAGAACAAGAAACTAGGGGCTCTGGTTATGTGCAAACACAAAGCCCCAGCACTGTCCACCAGGACAATGGACACTGGTCCAACTGCACTGGAATGAAAGCATCAACTGACCAAGTCATTGAAGAAACAGCCTAAGAAGGCAGAGCTTTCCCAAACCAAACAATGTCTAGAGACACTGGATGAAAGTAAGAGCTAATTTGAGACTGAAAGTTATGAAAGGAGAACTGGCTTCCTTAAAAGCTGTGGATGATTCTCTCACTAATGTTCACACTACCCCGTCCTACTGGAGTAACAGTGATGTACTTTGGGAAATGATACCGTTTAAGGGGTAGGCCTGATTGGCTTATGGATTTTCTGTGCCTTGTCATGTGACCCAATTCTAGCCAAACACATGAAGGAGACAGCTGCTGGAGGCTTCTGGGAAAGTTCTTTGTTGCTCTTAGAAGACAGTGATGGGCAGTCACTCTTACTTGCCAGACATGAACGAGGAAGGATGTGGCCTGATGACCACAGGCAGCCCTCTTGGAAGGAACCAGTGGAAATCGCTGGTTCCTGTTGCAGCAGGAAGGAGGCCTGGGGTGCTTGTAAATGAGCCGAAGTGTACATGTGGCTCATTTTGGTAGTAATGGGCTGGTGAGGTCCAGGTTCCACACGTTGGGGGTCACATGGCTCTCAGAAGCCATGCGATGAAGTTTACAGCATCAAGATGAAGCCGACACTGCGGCCAGCAGAGTGCAGAGATGAAAGGAATCTGGTTCTTGTTGGCACTGGTGAGTCTCTGGACCAACCTCAAAGCCGCCCTTGCCCTGGACTCCATGGTACCTGGATCAGTGAGTGTGAGATGGGTTTTCTGTTACATGCAGTCCAAAGCAACTGGCTGATGGAATTACCAATCCTTCATGAGAATGGTGTAGAGAAGAGATATTAAGGCAGTAGAGATTTACAAGACTTGGAGATGATGGAGTTTGAGGCATGAAGGAGAAGACATTGAGCTGGCCCCTGAGGTTATCCATGTAACAGGGCATTGTGAGTGGCTCAGCTGGGGTGCAGATACCTCCCGTTCCCCTTCTCCCCTTCTCCTGAGTGTCTTTTCACCTCTGTGGACACGCATGAAGGTTTCTGTGTGATCACTATTGAGGGAGGGAGGCACCTGGTTGGGGGTGGGGGTAGAGGCAGGGAGGGAGAGGCAGATGATGCAGCAGGCATGATGTGCCAGCCCAGCTTCTTGGGTTGAACTGGTGACCTGGGTGTTGGGTGGTGAAGGCCAGAAGCACATAGGACTGGAGCTGGGGCCATAAGCTGCGCATTGACAGCATGGTACAGGCTTGGCATGGGGGTAGCTTTCCTTCCTCACTCTGCATGGAGCCCACACTGCATGGGCTTTGGGTTTCTGAAGCCCCTCAACTTGGTACTGGCACTCCCAGAAGGGACACCATTGGCAGCAGTAGCTTCATGGGCACTGGACATGGTCAGAGGGAGCCAGAGCAAGGCAGGAGGAACACAGACTCCAGGGTGACTACGGCTGACTACAGGTGACTAGAGGTGACCACAGCAGGCTTCATGTCGCTTTGGGGCATGTTGGAACCCACTGGTACCTGCTGCAGCAGGAAAGAGAAGTAGGTGCTTGTTAATGAGCCGAAATGCACAAGGCTCATGTTGGTAGTAATGGGTGGGTGAGGTATAGGTTCTACTGGTTAGGGGTCCTAGAAAATACATATTGAGAAAAGACAGTTCAATCTGGGGCTTGCTGGGTTTGAGATGGCCAGGACAGGCAGGCCTTGTTTCCTCAGGCTGGATTTGAGTGCTGTCACTGAAAAGGCAGTTTTTAGCAATGACTCGGGTGAGACAAGAACATTTCTCCTCTCAAGTATGCAGCCAACTCAGAGGCAGAAGAATAGATCATTCCACAGACACTCATTAGGATTCTGAGATACGTTTGGGATCCCTGTGAATATGTCCACGAAAGTAGCTGGATCTAAGTCGGGAGTTTGAGAGAGAGAGAGAGAGATCTAGGCTAGAGACACAACTTTGAATGTTACCAGTTGAAGGAGATTAGTTTAAGTAATAGGAATGGATGAAATTACCCAGTGTGTAAAATTAGTAGAGTGAAAATGGCCAAAGGCAGAAAACAAAGAACCCAACATTTAAAGAACAAGCAGAGGAACCTCAAACAATTTTTAAAAGGCCCGGAAGGAACAGCCAGAGGAGGAGGAGGAAAATCAGGAGAAGGGCTGGGCATGGTGGCTCATGCCTGTAACCCCAGCACTCAGGGAGGCCGAGGCAGGAGAATCGCTTGAGCCCAAGAGTTCAAGACCAGCTTGGGCAACATGGCGAGACCCTGTCTCTATTTAAAAAATTAAATAAAAAAGAAAACCAGGAGGTCATGGTTATAACAGCAGACACAAGGAGGCTGGAGAGGGAGGGAGTAGCTGACAGTTTCAAATGCTGGACAGAGGACAATAAGGATCGTAGCAACAAGGAAGTGGCTGATGCCCTTGAGAACAGTTTCCATGGTGTGGACGAGGCCGAAGCTGGACTGCAGCAGATTGAGACATGAATGGGAGGGGTGAAGGGGAGGTAGCAAGTGTCATGAGGCTTTCAAGAAGTTTGACTTCAAAGAAAAAGAGAGGTAATGGTGGCTAGCAGGGACGTGGAGTCAGGGGAGGACACGAGACTGGAGTGTGATGACATGAGGAGGTAACTGATGAAGCAGGTGCCTGAGAAGGCGGGAGGGGAAGGCAATCAGAGCTCAAGGAATGGGGCAGGTCCTAAAAGGGAGGAAGGAAGAGACCGGGGTGCGGTGCAGCCCATCCATGACTGTGCCTACTTTCTGAGGGTACTGGGAGAGGAGGTCATCTGCTGAGGGCAAGAAAGAGGGGACTTGAGGCAGACACAAGTGATCAGAACTGGCCACCTTGGGACTAACCAGGACCGCAGAGGAGGACTGCCAGGCAAAACTGAGAATCAAGTCGAGGCTGGAGACCTTGAGTCTGGGGAGGTACCCAGTCTGCACAGTCATATGATTTTCCTCCCTGAGCCGTCGGCAGCCTGAGTGCAGAGGTGAAGAGAGGAGCAGCAGACAGCTCTGCTGTTTGGGCTCTGCTAAGCAGCTATCTGGAGGACAAAGGGCTTCTAGGCAAGTCAAGGAGCTTGGCCAACATGGGGCTCTGACTTCACATCAAGGCGACTCCTCCTTCTTCCTCACCCCGCAGGACTTTCATGGACTTCAAGCATACCAAACCACCTCACACCCATTAGGAAGGCTGCTATCAACAAAAAGGAAAATAGCCAGTGTTGGTGAAGACAAGGAGAAATCACAGCCCTCATGCACTGTCAGGTGGAATGTAAAACAGTGCAGCAGCCACTGCAGAAAGCAGTATGGCAGTTCCTCGGAAAGTCAAAAATAGAATTACCCTGTGAGCCAGCAATTCCCGCTTTTGGATATATACCCAAAAGCATTGAAAGCAGGGTATTATTATTATTATTATTATTATTATTATTATTATTATTTTGAGACGGAGTCTCGCTCTGTCACCCAGGCTGGAGTGCAGTGTTGGTGTGATCTCAACTCACTGCAACCTCTGCCTCCCAGGTTCAAGTGATTCTCCTGCCTCAGCCTCCCAAGTAGCAGGGATTACAGGCATGCATCACCATACCTGGCTAATTTTTGTATTTTTAGTAGAGACGGGGTTTTGCCATGTTGGCCAGGCTGCTCTCGAACTGCTGACCTCAGGTGATCCGCCTACCTCGGCCTCCCAAAGTGCTGGGATTACAGGTGTGAGCCACTGCACCCGGCCTGAAAGCAGGGTTTTGAAGAGATATTTGTACAGGCCTGTTCATAGCAGTATTATTCACAGTAGCTAAAATATGGACACATTTGAGAAAAAACAGTCCAGTGTGGGGTGTGTCCACTGACAGATGAATGGATAAACAAAGTGTGGTATAGTCACACAGTGGACGATTATTCAGTTTTAAAAAGGAAAGAAATTCTGACACATGCTACAACATGGATGAACCTTGTGGACATTATGCTAAGTAAAATAAGCCAGTTATAAAAAGACAAATACTGCATGATTTCACTTATAGGAGGCACTTAGAGTAGTCGAATTCAAAGGGACAGAAAGTCGAATAGTGGTTTCCAGTGGCTGGAGGAGTAGGGGAACACGAAGCTACTGTTTACTGGGTATAGAGTTTCTAGTTTGCAAGAAGAAGAGTTCCGGGGATGCATGCTGGTTATAGTTACCCAACAATGTGTATGTCCTTAAT
Organism: Pongo abelii; assembly: GCF_028885655.2. NCBI lineage: Eukaryota > Metazoa > Chordata > Mammalia > Primates > Hominidae > Pongo > Pongo abelii. The sequence goes on along the minus strand of NC_072001.2, from coordinate 79,430,243 downwards.
GCCACTGAAGCCTACGCTTAGGAATGGTTAAGATGGTACATTTTGTTACATGCAATTTACCACATTTTTAAAAAATGCTTTTTTAAAAAAGTATACTGAGGCTAGGCACTGTGGCTCACGCCTGTAATCCCAGCACTTTAGGATGCAGAAGCAGGCAGATCACTTGAGGTCAGGAGTTTGAGACCAGCCCGGGCAATATGGTGAAACCCCGTCTCTACTAAAAAAAAAAAAAAAAAAAAAAATTAGCTGGGCGTGATTGCACGCATCTGTAATCCCAGTTACTTGGGAGGCTGAAGTGGGAGGATCGCTTAAACCTGGGAGACAGAGGTTGCAGTGAGCCAAGATCGTGCCACTACACTGCAGCCTGGGCGACAAAGCAAGACTTTGTCTCAAAAAAAAAAGTATACTGAGAAGTTAAAGGCATTGGACAGGGTAGCTAGAAGTGGAATCACATGGGCAATGCATGTTCACCCACAGTCACAGCCATGATGTTGGAAAGGGACGGCTGAGAAGTGGAAGCCCAGTGCTGCTAGCCAGGATCAAGGGATCAGGATCACAGAGATAGGGCTCTATTCCCGTCTCTGTCATTTTTTGTTGTTGTTGAGACAGGGTCTCACTCTGTTGCCCAGGCTAGAGTGCAATGGAGCAATCATAGCTCACTAAAGCCTCGACCTCCTGGGCTCAAGTGATCCTCCCACTTCAGCCTCTGAAGCAGCTAGGATGACAGGTGCGTGCCACCATGCCTGGCTAATTTTTTTTTTTTTTGTAGAGATGGGGTTTTGCCATGTTGCACAGGCTGGTCTTGAACTCCTGGGCTCAAGTGATCCTCTCACCTCAGCCTCCCAAAGTGCTGGGATTACAGGCATGAACTAGCATGCCCCGCCCCCGTCTCTGTCACTGTGTGACCTTCGGCAAGTTCCTCGTACTCCCTGGGCCCTGCTGTCTTTGAGAAGGTTTAGAATGGATGGTTTTGGTCTCTTCCAGCTCTATCGGTCTCAGGTTCAGGGAAATTGAAAAGCCCTGAAATATCACGGAACTCAAGAACACTGGGAGGTGGGCAGCGGGGCCACGGAGCACTTTCTTGCCAGGGTCCCTGAGGTCTCTTCATTCCCTACAGAAAAGGTAGGAAGAGGCATCCTGGACAAGACTGAAACCAAGCTGAGAGCTGTAAATGAGGACTCTTCCTTTTGTTTTCCATTGCCCCAGAAAGGGCCGGGTTGGACATTTTGGGAAAACCCCAGGAAATGCAGTAAGAGCCAAGAAGCCTCGCGGAGACGGGCCGTTCCTCCCTCGCAGTGTGTTTTTGCTTCGCTTCAGTTTCCCCTGGCTTCGGTCCTGTGCCTGCGCTTCCTTCCTCCAGGAAGCCCTCTGGCTGCCAATCGGGGCCCCCAGCCGAGAGCTCCAGCAGCGAGGCAGATCCCTTCCCCGGGCTGCTTCCTATTTACCCAACAGGAACAGTTGGGTACCCTCCAGGCACACCTGGAGATTCAAATCAAATCAAAAGCCTCTCTGCCTTGCAGGCGCTTCATTTGGATTCGTTTGGGAAGAAACCTTGCAAAGGCCAAATTTAGAGGCAAATTGAATGATAAGGCAAAGCCTCTGCCAGCCTTGGGGTTCAGGCTAGGGAGTGATACACAGGGGATACCTGGGAAGGGGTACACCACAGCATACTACCCCTGAAAGGGGGCACATCACAGTGTGGTACACCTGGTGGGGGAACACCCATAGCAAGGTCCACCCGCGGTGCCGTAACAGCCACAGGGGGCACATGTGGACACTGCTTTGCTCCGAACCAGAATCCCTGGAGGTTTCCCCGCTTTTCTCCGTACCATCCTACTCTCCACGTGAAAAGGGCCTAACGCAGGCTAGGCCGGGGCAGGAAATGAATTCTCCGAAATAGCTAGGGCATGTTAGACGGCTGCACTACTGCTTTTGACCACTAGAGAGCAGTGACGCAGCGACTTGCTGGGTGCTCAGGGAAGGACCCACCAGCTACATCATTTGCAGAGCCCAGTGAAAATGTGGGGCTTCTTAAGAATTTCAAGAAAGCAGCGGCAGAGCATTTAGCCAAGTGTTGGAACCCTTCTAAGCACGGGGCTCTGCGCTACTGCACAGGTCACATGTGCACGAAGCTGGCCCTGGCCCAGGGGCCTCAGGTTTTAGCCCGGCCTTCAAGATGGTAGGGACCTGACAGAGCTCAGGACAGCGCTGCCACTGCAGGTGTCCCTTAGCTGCCACCTGCTTGCCTGTCCTTTTTTATCCAGTGTCCTGATGACAATATGCATAATACTTGGAAAAATTATATTTTCAGAGAAAGCCACTGGGGTGTAGTTTCTGCAAAAAAAGGTGTGTGGTTTCACCATTGTTAGGAGGTTTATCTCAGGAAGTGGGAAGCTCCTTCCAGAAGCAAGCCCAGGGAATCCAAGCACTGCAAATTTAGCTTTAGCTAAGGCTTCTCGTTTGCTTCTAAAATACCTGACAACCCTTCATTTTTATATTCAAAGCAGCCAGCATGTTCCAAAGTGTTTACCGGCACCCAGGAAAGAAAAGTCCAGAACTGGCTCCTAAGGTCCTGCCAGTATTTACAATTCTGTGTCTAAGAGTCACAGGGCGAAGCTAGGGAAAGCCCTTGTCAGAGTTGGAAGTCTGATCTGCTGTGTGACCCTAGGACCTGTTCCCACCCCTCTTTGGACTTCAGCTACACCACCAAGCCCCATGAAATCAAGGACATCAAACTGGTGTGTCTCCCCTGCCCCACCCAGCTCTTGCCCTCTACCACTCACCTTCAGGAAGTATGTTTGTAAGACAGACCACGCTAATGAGAAGTGAACTGGGAAACGAAGGCATCCAAGCTGATTGACAAGCTAAGTAGGAGGAGGTAAGGACCACCTTTTTGAATTGCGGACCCACATATTCTGCATGCCTTCCCTGGAAAGGGAGTGCCCTAATGTCTGCAGAGCTCCTAGCCGAATTCTCTAGATTCCCTTACATCCTAAGCATGTTCCTGCATGTAGGGTACATTCTTCCTGGTCACTTCCTAGTGAGAGTCTGCTTCATAAAGGGAAAGTGCAGCTCAAGTCCATCCCTTATGGGCTCTGTGACCTTGGGCGAGTCCCTAATCACTGTGGGTCTCCTTCTTCCCAAGCGTACATAGAGGGGATTGGATGGGTCATTAAGGAGTGCCTCGGTCCTAAAATAAATTTTATGATTCTCCCAAGAGGTCACCTAAGAGGTGGTCCGTCTGGCAGGTATTGTCTGTGCCCAGTGCCTTTTTCTGAGGAAGTAACGCGTGAGTAGGAAAAGGGCCTGAGTGGTCTGCTGTGAACCTCTGCTGTCTCACTAGTTAGCATCTCTCATCTTGGCTGCTGCTTCTTGGAAGATATCCATAGAAACCCAGGGAATTTTTTGTTTGTTTGTTTTTTGAGACAGAGTTTTACTCTTGTCACCCAGGCTAGAGTGCAATGGTGCAATCTCAGCTCAATGCAACCTCCGCCTCTCGGGTTCAAGCAATTCTCCTGCCTCAGCCTCCTGAGTAGCTGAGATTACAGGGCTGCACCACCACGCTCGGCTGATTTTTATATTTTTAGTAGAGACGGGGTTTTACCATGTTGGCCAGGCTGGTCTCGAACTCCTGACCTCAGGTGATCTGCCCGCCTCTGCCTCCCAAAGTGCTGGGATTACAGGTGTGAGCCACCACGCCTAGCCTAACCCAAGGACTTCTTAGCTAGCTCAATGGTCCCAGCACCTACCCTTCTCTTTGGTAATCTTCGTCCAGATTTGACAGGAGCTGCGAGCCCGCCGTGGAGAGATCGACAGCAGCCAGGGGCAAGTCCCGATAGGCAAAGTTCACCAGCTGCACAGGAGCAATGCTCTTGGTTTCTTCGTCTACTTGTTGGGAGATGATCTCAACTTCAGAAATTCCTCCTTCTATGACAGGCCTGGGTTGGAGAGGAGGAACAATGGGAAAGAGTTATCTTCAAGGGCCAAAAAATTCTTCCATTCCTCAAGGAAAGGAGGCAGAATGCTGCTATGCCGGCGGAGGGCTGAGGAAGCTTAAGGTTGCCCCTCTTCCCTTCTGGCCACCCAAGGACTGGACTGAGGCCCTAACAGTCCCATCTCTTTCAATGGTTGGGGAAAAGTGGGAGAATGGGAAGAGGAAGTGCTCAGACCTGGAAATATGAGCTTTAGTGGGGCAGAGTCCTTCATGAAGGGGAGGTAAAGACCCAGGTGGATAACTGCCAGCCCGCAAAACTATGGCTTAGACTTTCAGGACTCTGGGTCACTGGACTCTATATGGGAGTAAGATACTCTTTTAAGTTGTCTCCTGAGTTTCTTTGTAAAGGTGTTTTGAAATGTTTCTATTCTCTATTCCACAATAGAGAAAACAGGTTTCTGTTCATAACTGGATGTACTGTGGTGACAGAGGAGCCTACATGGGGACTTGTAGAGACCTAGTGGGCCTTGGGATGGTGAGGACAGGGGGCTCCAGCTGTCCCTGGTAGCCACTCCCTTCCTGTTTGAACTGGTCCTGCCATATGTCTCTTCTTAAGTTTGGGAATAGGGGATGGCAGTCACTTGATCCAATGTCTGAGGGCTTGTGGGTCTCTTCCTATCTTACTATCAGGCTCACCTTGGGCACCGCCAATAACTAACCACTCCAGTGGCATTCCTGGGCATCTCAGCCAGGGCAGTACCACCTCCCAATCTACCAGGGGATATTTGGCAATTTGTGGAGGCATTTTTGGTTGCCACCATCACCACGGGTGGTCATTATTGACATTTAAGTAGGGCTGGGGATGCTACACATCCTGCAACGTGTCAGTAACGACCAAAAACTGTCCTGCCCACACCCCCACAGCAACCCTGTCCAGAGATGCTGGACTAGAAAACTTTCTCTTAGCTTCCTGGGGCACCATCTTTGGTCCATCCAGTATGTCCTTGATCCTATCTCATCCTGTAGAATCTGAGGGGCTCAGTCTTGTGCCTCTGTCCAAACAATGAGAGTTAGAAAGGAACAATAGTATAATGGCAAGGAGTAAAATTTAAATATTGGAGGGAACATTGAGAGTCAGTGCCCAGGGTAATGAGGGCCCAGTTTTAATACTGAGATGGCAGTCCTGTCTGCTGTAAACTGCTCTTGGGCTCTGGTGCTGGTTTGAATGCCAACTTCTGCAGGGCTCCTCCTGAACCTCAGTTTCTCCAATCAGAACATGAGGAGGTAAAATAGAATATTCCTAAGGGCTGTTCCTTCTCACTCTATGATCTGACATAGATAACAGACATATGGAGAAGATCGGAAGAGCTCCAGAGTGACAAGTCCCTATACTTGTGTGGGAGCTCTAAATTCTAAACTTTTCCAACAACCATTGAAATCTAACCAATAATACACAGCTGCAGGCTGGGCGTGGTGGCTCACGCCTGTAATCCCAACACCTTGGGAGGCCAAGGCAGGTGGATCACCTGAGGTTAGGAGTTCAAGACCAGCCTGACCAGCATGGTGAAACCGTCTCTACTAAAAATACACAAAATTAGCCGGATGTGGTGGCGCATGCCTGTAATCCCAGCTACCTGGGAGGCTGAGGCAGGAGAATCGCTTGAACCCGGGAGGTGGAGGTTGCAATGAGCTGAGATTGGGCCATTGCACTCCAACCTGGGCAACAAGAGTGAAACTCTGTCTCAAAAGAAAAAAAAAAAACCCACAGCTGCAGTTATCCCGGAAGTTCAGAGATTAATCTACCTACTTTTCTTTTGCTTGGATTATCTGATAACTAAGGAGAAAGTGAGATTTTTATTTGAATGCCACAGACTGGCTGCCTCGACCACCTGAATTCACCAAGTAATTTCTAATGCCCAATTCTCATTTGTAGGCCTTATTTAAACCTTTGCTTTTTGCTACCTGTCAAGCACAGATAATAGTACTCATCATTGCTTGACATTTACAAAATTACTCAAGATCTTTAAAGGAAACAGAATATGAGGTTTCAATGTTTCTCAACAATTGATATAAAAGTGTGGGTGTTTATGGGGGGAATCCCAGCTCCCCCAGATGGTTCCCAAAAAGCAGATGCTGGGTTGAATTTGTTCTCTTTTCTTCTGGACTACTCAAGGAAACTATGGATCACTGAACTAAACAGAGAGAACTTTCTGATCAATAAGGTGTTCATGGAGGGAAATTAACAGGATATGGCTCTGAGAAGTGGGAACAAACTATTTCTGCCTTTCCAACGTTTCTGCCTCAGGTTCCCCTTCCATCAGTGGTCACAGTGGCCCAGCACCATCTCTGGCCATGTGGTGGTCACCTCAGCAGAGAGACAAGGCCTCCTCTGGTGAAGTGAAGGTCCCACAGTGTATAGGCTATATTTAGCCTACACCCTTTCCTTAGATACAAAGAATGGTATGGTAGACAAAATGTATTAATGGTTCTATTCTTTACCTCTCCTTGAGCCCGTGCCCTTTGGCATATAACTTCACAGCTCCTTCCATCAAAAGGAAGAGTGTATTTTCCTAACCCTTGATTCAGCATTCAGCCATGTGACTCGTTTTTGCCAATGAGATGTTAGATGGTAGAAGAGCCAGGTTAGACACCAGCAGAGGCATGAGAAGGCTCTGTGACTTTCTGCCTGTGCTCCAACATCACCCATGAGAGGGTGAGCAGCCTAGCCTACTGGAGGATGAGAGACCTGGAGCAGAGTCCAGCCTCCTCTAGATCAGCTGACAGCCAGCTATGACCCATATTTAAAAGTCATCCCAGCCAAGATCAGAGGAGCTGTCTAGCTGAGTACCCTAGACATGTGAGCAATAAACATTTTTTGTTGTATTCTACTAAGGTTCTATGGTTGGTTGTTACACAGCATTACTGTGTCAATAGATAAGAGATTCATACTCCAGAAGACAGAGCAGTCAGGCCCATATCTAGATAGGCCAGGACAGTGTGGTGTAATAGAATGAGTGCTGTTTTCATCTTAGTATTCATACCAACCAGTTGCAAAACACAAAATAAGTGACCACCTTGCAGGTGCTTGGTAAGATTAAGTGATTGGTTCATATGGCATCTCAGGTTTTGGGAACTGAAAGCAATTCTCCCTTAAGAATTCTGCCCCAGGTTTCATAAAGCCTGGTTTTAGAAACCCTCTCAGATTTCTAAATTTCCTTGCAATTCCCATTTTGTTAATTCACCTTCAGCACTTCCTAATCTTGTCTTGAGTCTTGCTTTTGAAAGGTTTCTCCATTTTCTGTGGCCTCCTGCTAAAGGAAATGTACATAGTGGTTGCCTAAATTAGAAGAGCTTCATCTTCTGGGAGATTTATAGCCACAGTTCTGGATCCAGAGAGCAGATCCCAGCATTACTTACTGTGGATTGGTCATGTTGAAAGATGCAGCCAGAGCCATGGGTTTTCTTGGTGTTTAGTGGGGCTCAGCTGTCCTGAAGCCTGCTGTCAGCATTTCCAAGCGTGGGTTCTACAAGACACATACAAATATAGTGCCCTGAAAACAAAAATAGGAACTTATTACCTTCAGATGCCAAACCAAAGTCCTCCTAAGCTCATCTAAAAATGGGAGTCCTTAGAACTTTCTTCCATCTAGCACTTTTCTTCAAAGTAATGTTGAATAGATTCTTACAATTACCCTATGGAAGGGTAATAATAGGCATAATTTCTCTTTTTTAGACGAGGAAACAAGGCCAGAGTGACAAAATGACTTTTTTGTGTCACAGAGATGGTTGAAGAGCCAGGTTAGTGCCCAGGTTCTCTGACTTCTCATCCACAGCTCTTCCCACTAAACTGCTGTGCCCCCCAAAACAGCATCCCTTTATACTGCAGCTTTGAGAGCCTTCAAAATAAGGTTTGTCTAAAAAATCTCAAATGTTTTCCATGTATTTTTTCTCCCATTTCCCTTTCCCTTCCGGTAGTTCTGTCTTTTCGTGTAGGCTTTTCTCTTCTTCTCCTCTCAGCTCATTCCGAGAGCAGAGAGAAAGAAGAGACCCTGGAGCTGGGCTGCCACAGTCAGAGCCTCACTCCCACTTACCAGCTCTGTGACCTGGAGTGAGCTACTTACACCCCCATCTTCAGTTTCCCCACCTGAAAAATGGGGATAATAACAGAACTAACTCCATGAGGTCATGCCTGCAAGACACTAGCATAGTGCCTGACACTTAGTAAGTACTATATAAGTGTTGGATTTCATTATTATTATTTATTTTATTTATTTATTTTTTTTAGATGGAGTTTCACTCTTGTCACCCAGGCTGCAGTGCAATGACATGATATTGGCTCACTGCAACCTCACCTCCTGGGTTAAAGCGATTCTCCTGCCTCAGCCTCCAGAAGTAGCTGGGGTTACAGGGATGCACCACCACATCCAGCTAATGTTTTTGTATTTTTAGTAGAGGCGGGGTCTCTCCATGTTGGTCAGGCTGGTCTCGAATTACTAACCTCAGGTGATCCGCCCACCTCAGCCTTCCAAAGTGCTGGGATTATAGGCATGAGCCACTGCACCCGGCCTGATTTATTTATTTATTTATGTTTAAACAGGGTCTCACTCCGTCACCCAGGCTGGAGCACAGTGGTGTGATCTTGGCTCACTGCAGCCTTGACCTCCTGGGCTCAAGTGACCCTCCACCTAAGCCTCAGCTGGGACTACAGGCACGTACTACCACACTCAGCTAATTTTTTGGACTTTTGGTAGAGTCGGGGTTTTGCTATGTTGCCCAGGCTGGTCTCAAACTCCTGAGCTCAAGTGATCAACCTACCTCAGCCTCCCAAAGTGCTGGGATTACAGGTGTGAGCCACTGTGCCTGGCCAGTAATAATAATAATAATAATTACTATTATTATTATTTGAGAGACAGAGTCTCGCTCTATCTCCCAGGCTGGAGTGCAGTGGCACAATTTTGGCTCACTGCAACCTCCACCTCCTGGGTTAAAGTGATTCTCGTGCCTCAGCCTCCTGAGTAGCTGGGACTACAGGCATGTGCCACCACCTGGGCTAATTTTTGTATTTTTAGTAGAGATGGGGTTTCACCATGTTGGCCAGGCTGGTCTCGACCTCCTGACCTCAAGTGATCCGCCCACCTCGGCCTCCCAAAGTTCTGGGATTACAGGCATGAGCCACTGTGCCCCGCCCATAATAATTATTTTTTTATAAATTAAAAGGGCATAGTCTGTTGAACCTGAGTATATTCCAACACATTTAGATGGCTGAATATAGTATTTCCTCTTAAAAACTGGATTGGTAGGCCAGGCGCGGTGGTTCACGCCTGTAATCCCAGGACTTTGGGAGGCTGAGGTGGGTGGATCATGAGGTCAGGAGATCAAGACCATCCTGGCTAACACGGTGAAGCCCTGTCTCTATTAAAAATACAAAAAAATTAGCCAGGCGTGGTGGCGGACGCCTGTAGTCCCAGCTACTCGGGAGGCTGAGGCAGGAAAATTGCTGGAACCCGAGAGGCGGAGCTTGCAGTGAGCCGAGATCACGCCACTGCACTCCAGCCTAGGCGACAGGCGAGACTCCGTCTCAAAAAAAAAAAAAAAAAAAAAAATGGATTGGTAAACAGCATATACTTTTCTATCAACCAGTGCTACACTACCATCTGGAAGTCTTCTGGGAGACAGGGCAACCCAGCAGAAGATATGCAGACAAAATAACTCAGAACCCAGGTTCTTAAAGGAGCGAGGAAGTTCCTTTAAGCAATGTGTAATTAAGAAAAGAGAGTGCTCAAGTTACAGAAACTTAAGGAAATCCTGGGAAAGTCTGAACTTAGAGCAACTATAATTAACAGAGACAGAGAGCTCTCTAAAAGCAGAAGGGCAGCCAAGGAGGGAGCCACCAACCATATCCACACCAGATGTTTGTGGGGCAATAAAAGCAAGGGACAAAGGCTCAGAGCCAACACCAAGGAGAAATGGACAGATGTTTTGTAACCACAACTTACTAAGTGCTTCACCTTCCCTTAGTATTCCTTAGTAAGGAGGGTCTAAGCATGAAAAACAGAACTGTCCTCTATAGTATTTGGGATTTCATATCCATTTTATACTAAGTCTTATAAAATTCCATAACATAGATTTAATCAGTATCAATCTTTTTATGTCCTCTTTATAGAACCTCAAGTTAATAAAGTCTTCTGAGACTAAGACTGATCACACAGAGTGTCTAAACCCAACTGACAATGAAGTCAGGATTGAGATATCCATAAATGGGAAGCCAGGTGAGCAGGCCTTCTTTCCAGAATGGTGTTTTAACAACAAGTTGTATTCCCAAATGAGGTTTGTTTGTTTGTTTGTTTGTTTGAGACAGAGTTTCGCTCTTGTTGCCCCAGCTGGAGAGCAGTGAGCAGAGGCGTGATCTCAGCTCACTGCAACCTCTGCCTCCTGGGTTCATGCAATTCTCCTGCCTCAGCCTCCCAAGTAGCTGGGATTACAGGTGCCTGCCACCATGCCCGGCTAATTTTTGTATTTTTAGGTTTCACCATGTTGGCCAGGTTGGCCTCGAACTCCTGACCTCAGGTAATCCACCCATCTCAGCCTCACAAAGTGCTGGGATTACAGGTGTGAGACACCATGCCTAGCCCCAAATTAATATTTTACATGCTACACAAGGTATTAGCCCTGTGGGGGATATAATGGGAAGGTCATTACTCTCATGGACCTTCCTGTCTCTCTGGGCAGGCAAATTTAAAAAATACAAAACTCCAAACTTTTTGCACATTTCTAGTAGTGAAGAACAAGTAAAAATTCACAAATCTATATTTATAAATAATAAACAATTACCACATTAATATAGCCAATATAAAACATATACAAAAAAGAAGTGAAGATTATGAAAACTGTTTTTTTAACTTAACTTTTTAGGAAGGAAAATTTCAAATATATACAATTGTAGAGAATTGTATCATGGACCTCTAATTCCCCACCACCCAACGTCAACATTATCAGCTCATGGGCAATCTTTTCTCTGTATCCCTGCCTGTCTCCACTGCTCATGACTGTTTTGGAATAAATCTTAGATGCCACATTCACCTGTATTTCAATATGTGGTTCTAAGGATAACGAGGAGAAGGATTCCTTTTAAAAGAAGTAATCACAAAACTATCATCATTCCCAAGTCAATAATCTTCTCTTTTCTTTTCTTTGAGGCACAGTTTCACTGTCACCCAGGCTGGAGTGCGCTGGCACGATCTTGGCTCACTGCAACCCCTACATCTCGGTTCAAGCAATTCTATTGCCTCAGCCTCCCAAGTAGCTGGGATTACAGGCGTGTGCCGCTATGTCCAGCTAATTTTTTCTATATTAGTAGAGACAGGGTTTCGCCATGTTGGCCAGGCTGGTCTTAAACTCCCGACCTCAAGTGATTCAACTGCCTCGGCCTCCCAAAGTGCTGGAATTACAGGCATGAGCCACTGCACCCAGCCTTTTTTTTTTTTTTTTTGACAGTGTCTCACTCTGTTGGCCAGACTGGAGTGCAGTGGTACAATGGAAACTCACTACAGCCTTGAACTCCTGGGCTAAAAGTGATCCCCCCACCATCAGCCCCCAGAGTAGTTGAAAAGCACAAGCCACCACACTCGGCTAATTTTTGTATTTTTTGTAGAGAAGAGGTCTCAGTACATTGCCTAGGCTGGTCTCGAACTCCTGGGCTCAAGCAATCTTCCCGCCTTGGCCTCCCAAAGTGCTAGGATTACCGGAGTGAGCCACCATGCCTGGCCAGGATTTTCTTTCTATCATTAAATATCCAGGCATTGTTCACATTTCCCCCATTTGTCCTGTATATATTTTTTTAAGGTTTGTTGAATCAGGAGCCAAAGAGGCCACACATTATGATTAATATGACTCTTAGGTCTCATTAAATCTACAGGTTTCCCCTTCCTCTACCTCATTTTTTCCCTTGCAATTAATTGGAAAAACTGAGTCATTTGTCTGACAAAGTTTCCCACAGTCTGGATTATGGTGATTGTATTTCCTTAGCAGTTTTTTTTGTTTTGTTTTTTGTTTGTTTGTTTTTTTGTTTTGAGATGGAGTTTCGCTCTTGTTGCCCAGGCTGGAGTGTAATGTTGTGATCTTGGCTCACTGCAACCTCCACTTCCGCGGTTCAAGTTATTCTCCTGCCTCAGCCTCCCGAGTAGCTGGAATAACAGGCATACACCACCACGCCCGGCTAATTTTGTATTTTTAGTAGAGACACGGCTTCTCCATGTTGGCCAGGCTAGTCTCGAACCCCCTACCTCAGGTGATCCGCCCGCTTCGGCCTCCCAAAGTGCTGGGATTACAGGTGTGAGCCACTGCTCCCAGCCGCCTTAGCAGTTTTCTAACACGTTTCTCTGTCCCCTATATTTCCTATAAATTTTAATTAGTTTATAGATTTTAATCAGATTCAGGTTCAATTTTTTTGCAAGATTTCATAGGTGGTGCCATAACTTCAATAGGAGACACATATTGTCTTCTTGTCCCTCTTTTTATGATACTAACAGCCATTGATAATTGCTTCCTAGATCAATTAATTTATTAAGGTTTGCAAAATGGTGATATTTTAATTTTATTGTCCCTTTTTCATTGGTCAGCTTCTATTCAGACAGACTTTCCCTCCTCAGTTATTTGATTAGCCTAAGGTATGGTTTATATAAGGAAAGAAGGAAAATGCTTAACTTTCTCCCTTTTATTTGTTTTGAAAATAATGAATTAGCATCTTGGTATCTTCCAAAATGATCAACGAGGTGCTTATGGTTGTTTAAGCAGCTCCAGGGATACATTCATTCACTCAGCATGGGTTGAGTGGAGGAGCAGATTCCCTGAAAAAGTGGCAGCAGTTTCCTGGAAAGGAGATATGGGAGAGGGGAAGAAACGACTGGCATCTCTGGTACAAGGGCAAAGATGAGGGAGGAAAAGACGATAAAATCATATTTAGATGGACAACGAGCAGGTGGCTTCAGCTGGAGGTTTTAATCCTTAACAAGCAGCACATTTTAGAAGGCAAAATTCCCTATGACGATGGGAATGCTGAGCCTGTTTGTTATTTTAAAATAATGTTTCCCAAACAAAATAACCCTCAAAACACAAGCCTAGCACGAAGCAAGCGTAGTCTAGCACTCTAAAAATGAACATCCGAAGTGCCAACCTGCTGTTTCATAAACCTGGTAAAAGTGGAAGATAAAACCTGTTTTGGATTTACTGGGTGGGTGGGAAGGCTGCTTTTAAGACTTTAGTCAAATTCCAGTCTCTTCCACTTGTTGGTCATGAGTCTACGTATTTACCCATATATGTGTTCCAGAGAGATCTGCCAAGCTCAATCTTCCTAAGCTAATATCCTTGGAATTTTAGGGCTGAAAAAGGCTACTAAGATCAAGTAGTCAGTCCCCAGAAAAAAGGCAGAATTCAACTCACCTGTCCCCAGAGGCCCCCAGGTCTGTTCATCACCTCTTACTTGAGACAGCCCCATGGCACACATGGCCTGCTTTCATACCTATTTCAGTGTTTCCCATGCCTGGTTTTACTCTGAATCACCTGGGGATCTTTGGGGAAATAGAAACTCATAGGTGCACTGCAGAAATGCTAAATCGGAACTCTGCAGGTGAAGTTTGAGAAGCTGTTTAAGTTTCCAGGTGTTTCTGACATGCAGCCATTCCGCTTGACCCTCTGTATCAGTGGTTCTCAAACGTTCTCATGTACCAGAATGATCACCTAAAGGGCTTATTAAAACCCAGCTTGCTGGCTCCGCCCACAAAATTTCTAATTTATTATGTCTGGAGTGTTCGAAAATGTACATTTCTAACAAATTCCCAGAGGATACTGATCTGCTGACCCACCGACCACACTCTGATCTACTGAATCAGAAAATTTGCTCAAGGTAAAGTAGTTATTTTTATCCCTATTTTGCAAATGAAGTTAACTGGTTGCAAAGCTACTGTGTTGGAATTAGCAGAAGCTATGCTGACCAAGCTGAAGAACCAGAGATAGGGTATATCAGTTAGAAATACTTTTGTTTGCAAACAACAGTATACCTAGCAGTGACTTAGGCAATGAAGACTTCAGGCCAGGTGTGGTGGATCATGCCTGTTATCCCAGCACTTTGGGAGGCCGAGGTGGGTGGATCACTTGAGACCAGGAGTTAGAGGCCAGCTTGGCCAACATGGCAAACCTCATCTCTACTAAAAATACAAAAATTAGCTGAGTGTGGTGGCTTGCACCTATAGTCTCAGCTGCTCTGGAGGTTCAAGTGGGAGAACTGCTTGAGACCGGGAGTTTGAGGCTGCAGTGAGCTATGATTGAGCCACTGCACTCCAGCCTGGGCAACAGACCAAGGCATTGTCTTAAATTAAAAAAAAAAAAAAAAAAAAAAAAAAGGACTAGCGGTAGATGATTCCAGAACTGGAGAAGTGGCATCCAAGCTCTTTTTTCCCCCGCATAGCTGAGGTATGACTGACAAATAAAATTGTATACATTTGAGACATTGAGACATAAACTGTAATGTTTTGATATATGTATACATTGTGAAATGATTACCACAATCAAGGTAATTAACATATCGATCACATCATATAATTACCTTTTTTGTTTGGTAGTAATGAGAATACTGGAGATTTCCTCTCTTAGCAAATTTAAGCATACAACATGTTGTTATTGACCATTATTAGTCACTATGGTGGTTATTATTAACCATTATTAGTCACAGACCTAATACATTAGGTCTCCAGCATGTATTCATTTTATAACTGAAGATTTATACCCTTTGACCAATATCTCCTCTTCTCCCTCACCACCTGCCCCCGCAACCCCTGGTAACTATCATTCTACTCTCTTGTTACTATGAGTTCAACTTTTTTTTTTTAAAAAAAGATTCTACATATAGGCTGGGCACAGTGGCTCATGCCTGTAATCCCAGCACTTTGGGAGGCCCAGGCAGGCAGACTACCTGAGGTCAGGAGGTCGAGACCAGCCTGGCCAACATGGTGAAACCCCATCTCTACTAAAAATACAAAAATTAGCCAGGTGTGGTGGGCGCCTGTAATCCCAGCTACTCAGGAGGCTGAGGCAGGAGAATTGCTTGAACTCGGGAGGCGGAGGATGCAGTGAGCCGAGATCGTGCCACTGCACTCCAGCCTGGGCGACAGAGTGAGACTCTGTCTCAAAAAAAAAAAAAAAAAAAAATCTACCTATAAGTGAGATCGTGCAGTATTTGTCTTTCTGTGACTGGCTTACTTAGCATAATATTCTCAAGGTATATCCATCTTGTTGCAAGTGGCAATATTATCGAGCTCTTTTTAAAGCCTGAATAATATTCCACTATATATATATGTATGTGTGTGTGTGTGTGTATACACACACACATATTTGTCTATTGATGGACATTTAGGTTGCTTCCAAATCTTAGACATTGTGAATAGTGCTGCAAGAAATGTAAGAGTGCAGATATCTCTTCAAGATTGTGATTTCCTTTCCTTTGAATACATACTCAGCAGTGGGATTGCTGGATCATACGGTAGTTCTATTTTGAGTTTTTTGAGGAGCATCCATACTGTTTTCCATACTGGCTGTGCCAATTTACATTCCTACCACAATACACAAGGTTCTCTTTTTTCCACATCTTTGCCAACACTTGCTATCTTTTGACTTTTGACTTTTTTATAATAGTCATCCTAAAAGGTGTGAGGTGGTATCTCATTGTGGTTTGGATTTGCACTCCCCTGATGATTGGTGATGTTAAGCACCTTTTCATAAACCTGTTGGCCATTCCTGTGTCTCCTTTAGAGAAATGTTTATTCAGGACCTTTGCCATCCCCACCCCCCACCACCTTTATTTTTTATTTTTTATTTTTTATTTTTTTTTAGATGGAGTCTCGTTCTGTCACCCAGGTTGGAGTGCAGTGGTGCGATCTCAGCTCACTGCAGCCTCTGCCTCCCGGGTTCCAGCAATTCTCCTGCCTCAGCCTCCCGGGTAGCTGGGATTACAGGCATGTGCCACCAGGCCTGGCTAATTTTTGTATTTTTAGTAGAGACGGGGTTTCGCCATGCTGGCCAGGCTCGTCTTGAACTCCTGACCTCAGGTGATCTGCCCACCTGGGCCTCCCAAAGTGCTGGGATTACAGGCGTGAGCCACCATGCCCAGACCCATTTTTTTTTTAACAGGGCTATTGACTTGTATGGGTTCCTTATATATTATATATTAAGTTATATGGGTTCCTTATATATTATATATTGAGTTATATGGGTTCCTTATATATTGAGTTGTATGGGTTCCTTATATATCATATATTAAGTTGTATGGGTTCCTTATATATTATATATTGAGTTGTATGGGTTTCTTATATATATTGGATTTTAACTCCTTATCTGATAACTCCTTATCAGATATATTGCTAAAACATACTTCCTCCCATTCAGTAGGTTGCCTTTTCATTTTGTTGTTTCCTTTGATGTGCAGAAACTTTTTATTTGACATCATTCCTGCTTGTTTATTTTTGCTTTTGTTGCCTGAGGTTTTGCCTCCAAAATATCAATGCCGAGACCAATGTCAAGCAGCTTTCGCCATATGTTTTCCTCTAGGGGTTTTGATTTTTATGTATGGTGCAAGATAAGCGTTCAGATTAATTTTTTAATGTAAATATCCAGTTTTCCCAGTTTTTCTATTAAACAGACTATCCTTTTCCCATTGTGTATTTTTGGCACTTTTGTCCAATTAGTTGATCATAAAGGCATGGGTTTATTTCTGGGCTCTTTGTTCTGTTCCATTGGTAAGCCTGTTTTTATGCCAGGACCATGTGGTTTTGATTACAACAGCTTTGTAATATAGCTTAAATCAGAAAGTGTGCTGCCTCTGGCTTTTTTCTTCTTGCTCAAAATTGCTTTAGCTATCTGGGGTCTTTTGTGGTTCCATACAAATTTTAGGAATTTTTTTTTTTTCTGTGAAAAGTGCCATTGGAATTTTTGTTTGTTTAGAGAGAGTCTCACTCCATCATCAAGGCTGGAGTACAGCAGCACAATCATAGCTCACTGTAGCCTGAAACACCTGGGCTCAAGTCATCCTTCTACCTCAGCCTTCAGAGTAGCTGGGACAACAGACACGCACTATTATGCTTGGATAATTTTCAATTTTTTTTAGAGTTAGGGGTCTTGCTATGCTGCCTAGGCTGGTCTGGAACCCCTGGGCTCAAGCAATTCTCCTGCCTAAGACTCCCCAATAGCTTGGATTACAGGTTCAAGACACTGCACCCAACTCACTATTGGAATTTTGATAGGAATTGTATTGAACCTATAGATTGCTTTGGGCAGTATGGACATTTCAATAATATGAATTATTCCAATCTATGAACATAGGATATCGTTCTACTTATTTGTGCATTCTACAATTTCTTTCAACAATGTTTTCTAGTTTTCAGTGTACAGAGAACCCAAGCTCTTCTCATCCTTCCATACCCCTTATCTTGTGTGTGGTGGATTCCTTATGCTTGTTCCCTGTGGTTGCAGAACGGCTGCTACAGCTCCAGCTTGCACATCCTCACACCAACTCCCAAACAAGAAGAAAGAATCAAAGGCTTTCTCTTTACAAGGCTTTGATCTTTTATTCAGGAGGCATCTTTCTAAGCTCTCCAGACAACATTTCCTGATGTCTCCCTGGGCAGAGCTAGGACAGGGCTGCAAATGAGCCTGGGCCAATAGGCAGCTGGCCAAGGGGGTTAGGGGTGCTATGTGAGCCTAGTCCAGTCAAGATTCATCCCTTGGGACCGGACACGGTGGCTCACGCCTGTAATCCCAGCACTTTGGGAGGCTGAGGTGGGCAGATCACCTGAGGTTAGGAGTTTGAGACCAGCCTGGCCGACATGGTGAAACCCTGTCTCTACTAAAAATACAAAAATTAGTCAGGCATGGTGGCACACGCCTGTAATCCCAGCTACTCAGGAGGCTGAGACAGGAGACTCACTTGAAACCAGGAGGCGGAGGTTGCAGTGGCAGTGAGCCAAGATCACACCACTGCACTCCAGCCTGGGCGACAGAGCAAGACTCCATCTCAAAAAAAAAAAAAAAAAGATTCATCCCTTGGGGATAGGCATATTGGTTCCATAAACATAATCTTGGTTGTCTTAGCAAGGAAGAAGCAGGGAGGGACTATGGCATAGGTAACTAATTGTATGCTAGACCAGGTTTGGACACTTCTAATGTGGTTCTGAGGCTCAGCTGAGATAAGCTTTCTGGGTCCCTAAACAAGACTGGCCAAATGTTGGTGAGTGGCAGGCAGCATGTGCTCTCACAAAACCTTGGGGTTCTTTTACGTGGAGATAGCATTGCATGCATGTGAGGTTCAGTTCTAACATCATAAAGCCTGCTTTAGAATCTGCTCCTAGGGAGAAGCCACTGAGCTCTGGCATGTTTCATGGACATCATGTTCCACACCCCCAGGAGGAGAAGGTTGTATTTCTTGTGCTTGATGAGAAAGGTTTCTGTACAACAGATGCTGGTCCTCCTTGTTGTTACCTTGACCCCCTAATATTTTACTCCATTAACAAGGAGCTAAAATGAAGAAAATCAATCACACACCTGAGCATTCTCCCACTCCAATCTCCAGTCTACTGCAAAATTATTAGCTGCAAATCTGCTAAATGAATGGGCAGAGAGCCCACAGTGGCTTTCATCTCTAGGTGAGCCAAGGTCTCTTCTGGACCCCTTTAACTTTCTATTGTTTGCTCTTTTTCACTTACTTAGTGATGTAGTCTGTCAATTACTACTGGTCTCATGCAGCATGGGAAACACAAAACAAGATTACGCAAAATCAAATCACCCATCATTACTCAGTTACTCTTTTCAGAAAGCCAAAAGGACAATTATCGTAATTCTTCCCTTCCCCTCAATATCTTTTTTCCACTTTTGAGCTTCCCTAACAAACACTTCCGTAAGTGACCCCACTGAGACAAAGGATCCACTGGCTCCTCGCCCCTGGCTGGCCTAGGCTGAAAATAATGCCACCCAGTAAGCAATCCTCAGCCCCAGCCTGATGTCATTTTCCCTCCAGAATTCTGCAGAGTTTCTGGAGAACTCAAATATCTATGATTTTGAGAATCACCAACAATGAGCTAGGGCTGCATTGGCTGCCCCAGTATCTCTAACCCTCCCCTCAATCAAGCAAATCTTAAGTATAAATACCACATTTCAAACACTTTGTAAATTTCCAAATTAATCTTTTGCTTTACATGCTATTAACTACAATATGTTAGGAACCCAGATATAATTAACTTTGCCATTGAATACTACATGGCACCAGGCAAGTAACTATTCTTTGGTAAATGGAGGGGAAAAGTCCTCTTTCTTCAATACTTTTCATACTACATATGGTAAGACTGTAAAAAAAGATCCCATTTTTTACCTGCATTGTATCAATGCCCCGTTTGTCATGTAATTTTTCATTACCCTTTTACCTGGTGGTTGGCCTTGGCCATTTGGTTGACCAAGCAAATCTACTTGCTTTGTCCAAATAGATTGTAAGCAAATATGAAAACTCTCACATGAATGGGCCTGTCCTCTCTTGCATCTTTCCCATCATCATGACAGCATACCCAGGCTGGCCTGCTGGAGGATGGTCATTGCCCCAATCACCTCAACTAAGGCCAGCCAACAGCTGCCCTCCAGGCATGTGTGAGAGAGGCTCAGCCAAGACCAGAAGAGCCACCCAGCTGTGCCTAGCCTAAATCACTGACCCACAGACTCATGATCTAAATAAAGGGCTTTTTGGTTTGTTTCTCAATTCATTCTTCAGTCACTTTTTAGCACCTTCTGTGTTCCAGGAACTATACTAAACATTCAGGTTATCAAGATAAACGAGACATTATCACAGCACTCAAAAACTCATGGGCTAGTGGTAGAGACAGATGCATAGATAGACATTTACATCAAAGAAGTGAGAATACTGAAAGACTATCAAGGAGTGTTTTGAGAGCTGTAAACTTCTGTAACTAATGATTAACTAATGATTCCTCATGCTGGCAGGCACAATCTCCTTCTTTGCTTCAGCCACCTGTTAAAGGTTTGTTTTGGCCAGGAGTGGGGTCTCATGACTGTAATCCCAGCACTTTGGGAGGCCGAGGCAGGCAGATCACTTAAGGTCAGGAGTTTGAGACCAGCCTGACCAACATGGTGAAACTCCATCTCTACTAAAAATACAAAAATTATCTGGGCATGGTGGTGAGTGCCTGTAGTCCCAGCTACTCACGAGGCTGAGGCAGGAGAATCACTTGAACCTAGGAGGCAGAGGTTGCAGTGAGCTGATATTATAACACTGCACTCCAGCTTGGGTGACAGAGTGAGACTCCATCTCAAAGAAAAAAAAAATGAACACCAAGAAAGGCTTGTTTTGTTAAGCCCACCAAGTTTTTAGGGTGGTTTGTTGTATGAGATTATTGTGGCAATAGAGCACTGATACATTATAGACAATTGCCCACTGCAACACATAAAATAATACATTTTATATCACATATATTGGTATATATATCTTTGTATTATATATATATTAATACATAAAAGTTAAACCTCTCTGCAGCTTCCACCTTAATCTTTTGACTTCCTTGCTCTGTCCTCACTTGAGGTCCCTATGTTAATACCCAGGCATAGAAATCCTTGCTCAGAATTAAGCAAGCATATACTCTTATTTATAGGCTGATATTTGTGGGTTTGTATTGAACAAAATAAAATCAACCCTGCAATTTGCTTTTATCACTCAGCAATATATATGGACATTCCTTCCAGTTAGTGAAGATTTATATATTTTCTAATTTCCTTTTTCAGATATACACACACATGCATATATACAGCTTTATATAAATTGATTATCATGAAATTCATGTTTTAGTGGAGTCTGTTTTTCTATTTTTCCTGCTTGCCCCACGTTACCTGCCTCATGCTGTAGTCCCTTAATATACATACGCATGCAAAAACACATACCAATGTTAATCTGTGTATATCTTTCCTTACTTATCCTTTTTCTTTTTTTTTTTTGAGACAGTCTTGCTCTGTCATCCAGGCTGGAGTACAGCGTTGTGATCTTGGCTCACTGCAGCCTTTGCCTCTCAGGTTCAAGCAATTCTCCTGCCTCAGCCTCCTGAATAGCTGGGACCACAGGGGCATGCTACCATGCCCAGCTAATTTTTGTATTTTTAGTAGAGATGGGGTTTTGCCATGTTGCCCAGGCTGGTCTCTAACTCCTGACCTCAAGTGATCCGCCTGTCTTGGCCTCCTATAGTGCTGGGATTACAGGCGTGAGCCACTGCACCCAGCCTATTTTTCCTTTCTTTTCTTTGTGCTTATATAATTATGTACAAAAATAGTTCATTATATATTTTTAATATGTATTATTCACACTTATCTGCTTTTTGCTTTTTCCATTTGACAATATCTTGTAGAAATCCCCCTCCCCCAAGTCAGGTAGTAAAACTCTAATTCATTCTTTTATTAGTGGCTGTATAATATATTCCATGGTGCAAATGATCCATAATTTAGTTAAAAATTGCCCCATTGATACAGTTTCTTTTTAGATTTTTTTTTGGGGGCCACTGTGAAAAATGCTATTAGAAACATTCTTGTACACATTTCATTATATACTGGTATTTTCATTTGCGTGGAATAGATTCCCAGTGACATTACTGGGCTAAAGAGAATGTATATTAAATTTTAATAGTTAAAATGAAATTGCTTTCTAAAGGGCTTTAACAATTCACACTTCACAGCAAAGTAGGGAAGTTCCCTTTTGAGGGGAGAATCTTAAATCACAAGCTCTGAAGGGTGGCTGTGGACTATTTAAGTTCAAATACTTGCTTAATTATACCCTCTTCCCCACAGAGCACTGTAGTAAAAATCTGAAAAATGGAGGACAATGGCAAAAGCAAAAATAGTAACAGATATCCTTATACAAAAGAAAATATGTAGCCAGTTTGGGAACTATCCCCATCACAATATTTCTTTTTCTTCTTTTTTTAATTAATTTTTTTTTTTTTTGAGACCAAGTCTTGCTGTATTGCCCAGGCTGGAGTGCCGTGGCACGATCTCGGCTCACTGCAGCCTCCACCTCCTGGGTTCAAGCAATTCTCCTGCCTCAGCCTCCTGAGTAGTTGGGACTACAGGGGCTCGCCACCATACCTGGCTAATTTTTGTATTTTTAGTAGAGATGGGGCTTTACCATGTTGGCCAGGCTGGTCTCCAACTCCTGATCTCAAGTGATCCACCCACCTCAGCCTCCTAAAGTGCTGGGATTACAGGCCTGAGCCACCGTGCCTGGCCCCCGTCACAATATTTCTATGAATTGTTTCAGCAACAGCTAGTTCCCCTGAGACCCTATTTTCTTTTCTTTTTTTGCCATAAACCCTAACCCCCTAAACTAAACCAATAGCATAACCTTGAGATTAAACCTTGGGAAGTGTGTGCCCTTCCCCTCCTAACACTCCAGGACTTACAAGCTGGCAAGTAGAGTGGGTACAAATATGGCAGGCTTAAATCTGATAGTGTTCCTGACCAAGTAGATAAAAATCATTATCAAAGGAGAAGAATTTTAGGAAGAGTCATTCGCTTTTAATGACTAGTATATCAATACATAGGCTAGTGCCCCCCCCACATAGCACTAGAAACTCTGGGAAGGTGGCACCAGGATTTCCTGGATTTGCCCCTCTGGTGTAGTGCTTTCCTGTCCTCATTCCCAGGGAAGTCAGTCTCCCCTCATAGATCACAGGTCACTGCATGATGACGAGGGTTAAAGTGTTGGCAGTGCTTCATTTGAAAACCAGTGGCACAACGCCCCTTGGCACCAGGTAGGGCCTGCTTTAAGCTAGGAGTTGAGGAAGTGCCACTCACTAACACCTCTCTCTGAAGAACCCATGTCTTCATGGAAGGCTCCCCACTCGGAGCTGTCCCCCTGCATGATGCTACTACGTGATGACACTCTACATAAATCTCCTGGGATGCCGGAAGGATCTTCCTTTCTTCTAACCAACATCATTTCTTCCAAAAGGGTAGAAACTGGAGGGAAAGCAAAGCAAGGTCTCTACATCACTGATGGCCATTTTATTGATTAGGGCTCCTTAGGTAATGGGCATTTATGGAGATTCTAGTAAGTGCAGAGCTCGGGGCTGGGCACTAAGATGCAAAGCAGTCTAAGGCAACCCTTGCCCTCAAGTTTCCTTCCTTTCTTTATTTTTTGAGACAGAGTCTCGCTCTGATGCCCAGGCTGGAGTGCAGTGGTGCAATCTCAGCCCACTGCAATCTCTGCCTCCCAGGTTCAAGTGATTCTCCTGCCTCAGCCTCCCGAGTCGCTGGGACTACAGGTGCCCACCAGGCCCAGCTAATTTTTGTGTTTTTAGTAGAGACGGGGTTTTACCATGTTGGACAGGCTGGTCTCAAACTCCTGACTGCAAGTGATCCGCCTGCCTCGGCTTCCCAAAGTGCTGGGATTACAGACGTGAGCCACCAAACCCAGCCTCAAGTTTTCAATCTCATTAGAATGGAGGGCCCAAGGCAGTACGATGTAAATGATGACTGAAGATGATATGTGCTGAAGGCCAGCTGAGTGGCTCAGAGAAGATGGGACAAGATTAAGCCAGGAGGAGGTCAGTGTGGGCCACACAATCAAAAAGGCTGTGGATCTTCCCAGGGGTGCAGTAACCTGGCCTTACTTGGAACCATGTATCCGGTCAGTGGCAAGAGTCATAAAAGAGCGTTAGCTTTCTGGCCTTGAGGCCAATGGTATCTACCAGTGGCTCCAGCTGCAGCAGGCCTGAGAACCACCTGGAGAGCATGTTTAAAATGTAGATTCCTGGGCCATCCTAGAGATTCTGAGCAAGGAGATCAGGAACCTGCGTTTCCACCTGAGAATCAATGGCCTAAGTAACGGTCCGACCTGAAATCGCCTCTACTTTCATGTCCCTCCTTCAAGGACCACAATCAAGTTCTCTTTAATTTTACAAACACCTCCAGGCCTCAGTTCATTCCAGTCTTCTCTCCTTCTGCTGATCCTCCTGTGGACCCACTGCCATTCCCAGCTTGTCTCCTCTCACAAAATCCTTCTCCACCTCCAGAAGTTCCTAGCCTTGAGTCTATTCCTAGAGCTTCAGTGGCCCTTTCTTATCTCCCTTCAATTCAAAACAAACGGCAGATATATTCTCATCAGGGCTTGTGTTCAGGTCAGGAAACATAATAAAACCACTCTAAGACCCAAACTGATCAAAACACCGGCTTGGGCTCTCTTAATAAGCAACCCAGGCTATGTGGGAGGTGGGTGTGGAGATGGTCCCAGACTGGGCAGCTGTAAAACTGGGCAAATCTCTTAGTCGGAGCCCAGTTTTGCCACGTGTAAATAAAGACAAAATGACTGACCACCTCAGGCACT
Organism: Pongo abelii; assembly: GCF_028885655.2. NCBI lineage: Eukaryota > Metazoa > Chordata > Mammalia > Primates > Hominidae > Pongo > Pongo abelii. The sequence goes on along the minus strand of NC_072001.2, from coordinate 79,405,899 downwards.
GCCATAGTGTTTCATTTGATCCTGGTATACAACATGGTGGTACGGCACGTGATGACCTTGTCTCTGAGAAGCCATCAGTATAAGGTACAAAGTCGATTTAATAACAGCTTGTCAATGAAAAAAAAAGTACACACTGTCAAATTTATGCATCAAGTGTTAAGACCCTGATGGATTCAGCTAGGCGTGCTGGCTCACACCTGTAATCCTAGCACTTTGGGAGGCCGAGGCAGGCAGATCATCTGAGGTTGGGAGTTCAAGACCAGCCTGACCAACATGAAGAAATGCCGTCTCTACTAAAAATACAAAATTAGCCAAGCTTGGTGGCACATGTCTGTAATCCCAGCTATTCAGGAGGCTGAGGCAGGAGAATCGCTGGAACCCGGGAGGTGGAGGTTGCAGTGAGCCGAGATCACGCCACTGCACTCCAGTCTGGGCAACAAGAGCGAAACTCCATCTCACAAAAAAAAAAAAAAAAAAAAAAAAAGATGTGCTTTACTGTTTATAAATTATACTTCAAAAAATGGCTGATTTTTAAAAATAGATGAGGATGTGCTATTTTCATTAACATGAAAAGTTGTCTGTAACGTAATAGGAAATAAACAAACAGGTTACAGGATGACATATGTTTGACAATCCCTATGTACAGAAAATATATGAGAGACAGGATCTGGAATGAGACTTTTCCTGTTGTCCTAGAGTTTTGCAGATGACCTAAAGAAAAAAAAAATAAAAAATAAAAAAGATAAGGACAAAGGTGGTAAGAGCTCACACTTGCTAAAGAGAAATGCCAGACCATCTCTATTTGGAACACACTGATGATGGTCAAAGTGGTCCAGCAACCCCCACTCCAGATGGGTGCAGGAGAGAACGCTAGATTCATTAGTGAGGAGAGGGAGGGGAGTGGAGGGAAGAGGCAGAGAGGGGGAGGGACAGGACGGTGTCTCTGAAGGGGATTTGTAGGAGTAAAGAATGTGAGCATTTCCCTTCCCTGAGGATGAGGGAGGGGTGCATACCTTTTCCCTTAAGCTAGGTGAGAACCAAGAGAGCCACTGCGAGGCTGCGTGCAGTATGGGAGTCTGGCATCTGCCTCTGGGTAACCTACGGAGCCTTATCGGCCCAGCACACTACAAGACTGCAGAGGAACAGGGAGCAGGATCTTAGACAAGCTTCGCGTGTGTCTCCCGGAGCTTGGGGATGTGCGTAAGCAGAGGAACCCATGCCAGACTCCCAGGCTGGCTGGCACAGTGGGTGATGGCAGGGCGAGGAGAGAGGGCTGCAGTGGGCGCAGGCTGCCTGTAACCGCGAGGCTAAGCAAGGATGTGGTGCTAGTTCTTAGTGAAAACTCAACTCATTAATTTAAACGAGTATAAATTTTTAAAGAACACTGAATGTGGGGGGTGGGGCGGGGGAGCGAGAAAGCCAGGCATAGAAAGTCAGGAACACCGAGCATATGCTGAGCACTGCTCCAGTAAAAACACCACTGTGGTCACTGCCTCACACCAACATCTCCCTCCAAATCTGAGGGCACACAGCTTCATCTGGCTGGCAGAGGTCACATAGCTGCATCCTGGCTGCACATGGGTAGATGGACTAAATGTGGGAATTTCCCCAAATATAGAAGGGATACATATTGAATGACGCAGGATGGCCACAAATATGAAAAGCACCCTGTCTAGTTAAGGCCTTCCTACAGGCCAAGTGAATAACTGGGCATATTGACAGACCCCCACCCAAGAAGGTGGCCTCCCAGGGCCAGGAGAATCCCAGGGACACAGTGCCAAAAGTGAGAACTGAAGGCAGCCCCAAGAAGTTAGGCAGAATGTCCAGTGGAATGGGGCATGCAACCCCCTCCCCAGGGGCATTGGGAGTGGCCAGGACGCAGGCGGTGGGTTTCTAGGGAACTTACAAAAGCACCTTTCACCAGCCAGAGAGCAGAGAGCATGGGGCCAGAGCAGAAGAGCTGGTCTGCCAGTGGGATGAGAGACCAAAGTTTTGATTTAGATGGGATGTTTTAACATCTGAAAATGAACCTAAGTCCTGAAAGTGACTAGAAAAGCTAAGACATCTTCCCACGTTCACATCAGGTGATGGGAAAGCGAAGGAGACAGAATATGTTGGAAGAAAGCAGCAACTTGATGGTTCCCTATCAATTCCCAATCATCTAAAAGGTCTGGATGGCTAGATCCTAGGTAATTAGCAGCAGTTAAAATTAGGGAGGTGGCGTTCTTGAGGGGAGCTCTCAGTAGTTTTTGTTTATGAGCATGCTTTATTTTAAAAAGACAAGGTATATTTCTTTTTTAAAAAAATAGAGATGGGGTCTCACTATGTTGCCCAGGCTGGTCTCAAACTCCTGGGCTCAAGCAATCTTCCTGCCTTGGTTTCCCAAAGTGCTGGGATTATGGGCGTGAGCCACTGTGGCTGGCCAACAAGGGATATTTCTATTAACAAATCTAGACATGATGAACCTTGAACACATTATGGCAAGTGAAAGCCAGACACAAAAGGCCACATATTGTGTGATTCCATTTATAAGAAATAGAATAGATAAAAAAGCAGATTAGTAGTTGACAGGGACTGGTGGGAGAGAGTGACTTTGATGGGGTTTCCTTGTGGGGTGATGAAAATGTTTTGGAACTAAATAGTAGTAATGATTGCACAACACTGTGGATGTGCTAAATGTCATAACAGTAAATTTCATATACGTTTTACCACAATTTAAGAAAACAAAAGACAAAAAACTATAAAAAATCTAGATATACTGGCAAGGAAAGATGTCCACTATACAGTAATTTGAAAAAGTAGGTTCTAAAAGTATGTTACCTTTTATAAAAGCAAAACAAAACAATATAGTGTGATGTATATAGAAAGATATCTGAGTTTTTTGTTTTTGTTTTTGAGACAGGGTCTCACTCTATCACCCAGGCTGAAGTGCAGTGTGCAATCTTGGCTCACTGCAGCCTCCACCTCCCAGCTCAAGTGATCCTCCTGCCTCAGCCTCCCGAGTAGGTAGAACCTCAGGCGTGTACCACAACACCCAGCTAATTTTTGTACTTTTTGTAGAGATGGGGTTTTGCCATGTTTCCCAGGCTGGTCTTGAACTCCTGAGCTCAGGCCATCCACCTGCCTTGGCCTCCCAAAGTGCTGGGATTATAGGCATGAGCCACTGTGCCTGGCCTATAGAAATATATCTGAAAGGACAGACACACTCTGAGTGTCAACAGTATTTAATGGATGGTGGGATTACAACTATTTATATCTTTCTATACTGTCTAATTTTCCTTTATAATGAACTACAACTATTTTTAATTAAAAATGTAGATAAGGTAAAAATTGGTAAGTACCTAAGAGAAGTATTGATAAAGGGCTGTGGGAGTGCAGAGGCAGAAGAGACAGCTTCCAACTGTCTGGGTCCTTGTAACTGCCTTGAAGTAGCCTCCTGATGGGTGTTCTCACTGCTGGGCATCTTGCTTCAGGCATATCCTTTTCTTTTTCTTTTTTTTTTGAGTCGGAGTCTCGCTCTTTCGCCCAGGCTGGAGTGCAGTGGCACGATCTCAGCTCACTGCACGCTCCGCCTCCCGGGTTCACGCCATTCTCCTGCCTCAGCCTCCCTTATAGCTGGGACTACAGGCAGCTGCCACCGCGCCTGGCTCATTTTTTGTATTTTTAGTAGAGATGGGGTTTCATCGTGTTAGCTAGGATGGTTTCGATCTCCTGACCTTGTGATCCGCCCGCCTCAGCCTCCCAAAGTGCTGGGATTACAGGCATGAGCCACCGCGCCTGGCGCTTCAGGCACATCCTATACGCTGCCACCTGGTGACCCTTCTGAAGCGCAGTGTGATCTGCTCATTCCCTGACTCAAACCCGCAGAGGTTCCTACTGCTTACTGAACACGCTCTCAATTCCTTGGCCAGGAATTCAGAGCCTTCCACCATCTGGCCCCAGCCTTTTAAGCCATTCCTCATCCTTCTCTACACTGTGCTCCAGCCACCTATCTGTTCCTAGTGCATGTGCACACACAATTATTCACCTCTCTGCCTCTGCTTATGGAATTCTCTCTGCTTGGAACATCTTTCTTTCTTTCTTTTTGAGACGGAGTCTCGCTCTGTCACCAGGCTGGAGTGCAGTGGTGTGATCTCGGCTCACTGCAATCTCCGCCTCCCAGGTTCAAGCGATTCTCCTGCCCCAGCCTCCCGAGTAGCTGGGACTACAGGCGCCTGCTACCACACCTGGCTAATTTTTGTATCTTTAGTAGAGATGGGGTGTCACCATGTTGGCTAGGATGGTCTCGATCTCTTGACCTCATGATCTGCCTGCCTCGGGCTCCCAAAGTGCTGGGATTACAGGCGTGAGCCACCGCGCCTGGCCCAGAACATATTTCATAGGATTGGGTAGGAGTCTCACTCCTACCTGGCCCTCCAATCCAAACTTTCAGAACTGGTGTCACCGCTTCCACTTGAGGCCAGTGGAGAGGGGCTGGATTTCCTCTCTCTCCTGCCCACTTCAACTGTACCTCTCCCAGACTATGAATCATAGTTTACCTTGTGTTATAGTGGTTTATACTCACATACCATCTACTCTAGACCATAAGCTCCTTAAGGTCAGGGCTCATAATCAGCAAATTAAGAAAGAAATCTCTCAGGCACATTTTTATCTGCCAAATTTAGTTCAGTGGCTTTTCAAAGGCAGAAAAATAATGCAAGGCCCTCGGATGGCCCCACGAGTGTGCTTCCTGCATTCAAAAAGTCTCAATAATCCATCAGACTCAAAGGACAGCTCTCGACAAGTCAATGCTGTGCTGGGGACAGCTGGGTGGAGGTGCCATCTGCAGCAGATGTGCAAGGTCATCTTTGTGCCTAAGGAGAAACGTGGCTGAGCAATCGTCCAGCAACTGATCTTCTCTTGGAATAATTTGGTAGCACATTACAAAAATTAATAGACTTTATTTTTTATGGAAACTTTAGGTTCACAGAAAAATTGAGCAGAAAGTACAAAGCATTACCATAGATACCCTTCCCCAGCCTCTACAGTTTCCCCTATTTTTAACATGTTGCATTTGTTTGTTAAAACTGATGAACCAATATTGATATATTATTATTTATTAAAGTCCATAGTTTATATTAGGGGTCACTCTTTGTGTTGTTTACTTCTATGGGTTTTGACAGATCCATAATGTCACATGTTCACCATTAGAGCATCATACAGAACAGTAGAGATATAGTCCTAAATAGCCCCTGTGCTCCACCTATTCATTCCTCCCTCCCTCCTCCTGAATACCTGGCAATCACTGACCTTTTCTTCTGTCTCTGTAGCTTTGCCTTTTTCAGAAGGTCAAATAGGTGGAATCATATAGTATGTAGCCTTCTAAGATTGGCTTCTTTCACTTTAAATGAAAAAGAGGCATTTAAGGTTTCTCTATATCACTTCATGGCTTGATGGCTCCTGTCTTTTTATTCCTGATCAATATTGCATTGTATGGATGTATTACAGTTTGTTTACCCATTCATCCATGGAAGAACTTGTTGGTTACTTCCAGTGTTTGGCAATTATGAATAAAGCTGCTATAAACATCAGGTGCAGGATTTTGTACAGTCATCAACTTCAGCTCATTTGGGTAAATACCAAGGAGTGTAATTACTAGGTCATATGGTAAGAGTATGTTCAGATTTGTAAGAAACTGCCAAGTGTTGGCTGGGCACGGTGGCACACGCCTGTAATCCCAGCACTTTGGGAGGCTGAGGCAGGTGGATCACCTGAGGTCAGGAGTTACAGACCAGCCTGCCCAACATGGGGAAACCCCATCTCTACTAAAAATACAAAAATTAGCTGGGCGTGGAGACGGGCGCCTGTAATCCCAGCTACTTGGGAGGCTGAGGCTTAGGCAGGAGAATCACTTTATTGTGGTAAGAACATTTAAGATCTATTGGCTTAGAATAGTGTTTACTAGAGGTGAGCAAAGATAAGCAGGAGAGGGTAGCCAAAGGTTGGCTAACAGGTTAACAGACAGAAGAGTATATGGCTGGGCCAGGTACAGTGGCTCATGCCTGTAATCCCAGCACTTTGGGAGGCCAAGGCAGATCACTGAGGTCAGGAGTTCAAGACCAGCCTGACCAACATGGTGAAATCCTGTCTCTACTAAAAACACAAAAATCAGCTGGGCATTGTGGCGCACACCTGTAATCCCAGCTACTCAGGAGGCTGAGACAGGAGAATCGCTTGAACCCAGGAGGCAGAGGCTGCAGTGAGCCGAGACCATGCCATTGCACTCCAGCCTGGGCAACAAAAGTGAAACTCCATCTCAAAAAAAAAAAAGAAAAAAGAGAGAAACTGCGAAAGTGTGTCTTCCAAAGTGGCTGTTCCATTTTGCATTCCTATCAGCAGTGAATGAGAGTTCCTGTTGCTCCACATCCTCACCAGCATCTGGTGTTGTCGGTGTTCTGGATTTTAACCATTCTAACAGGGGTGTAATAGCATCCTGTTGTTGTTTTAATTTGCATTTCCTTGTTGATACAATGCTGAAGATCTTTTCATATGCTTATTTGACATCTGTATATTTTCCTTGGTGAAGTGTCTATTCAGATTTTTTGCTCACTTTTTAATTGGACTATTGGTTTTATTGTTGAGTTTTAGGAATTCCTTATATATTTTGGACATAATTCCTTTATCAGATGTGTGTTTTGCAAATATTTTCTCCCAGACTGTGGCTTGTCATTTCATCATATTCTTTTTCTACCTTTGGGAAAATAAGCACCACAGCAGACAGATACACCTGGGTGATCTTTGACCTCCAGCACCTATTGAGCAACTCTGTTTGGCAGTCCATGTCTATGGGCTTGACTTGGCTTTGTGTCTGCTCTGAAAAGAATCCAACTTAACTAACATCTAAAGCAGGGGTGTCCAATCTTTTGCCTTCCCTAGGCCACACATAAAATACACTAATGCTGAAGATAGCTGATGAGCTTAAGAAAAAAATCACAAAAAAAGTCTCATAATGTTTTAAGAAAGTTTATGAATTTGTGTTGTGCCGCATTCAAAGCTGTCCTGGGCTGCATGTGGCCCGTGGGCCATGGGTTGGACAAGCTTGATCTAAAGAAAAACTGACTTTTGGCATGGTGCGGTGGCTTCCGCCTGTAATCCCAGCACTTTGGGAGGCCGAGGCAGATGGATCACAAAGTCAGGAGTTCGAGACCAGCCTGGCCAACATGGTGAAACCCCGTCTCTACTAAAGATACAAAAAAAAATTAGCCGGGTGTGGTGGCGTGCACCTGTAATCCCAGCTTCTCGGGAGGCTGAGGCAGGAGAATCGCTTGAACCCAGGAGGCAGAGATTGCAGTGAGCTGAGATTGCGCCATTGCACTCCAGCCTGGGCGACAGGGTGAGACTCTGTCTCAAAAAAAAAAAAAAAGAAAAGAAAAGAAAAGAAAAATTGATTTTTAACTCAAATAGAAAAACATGGCCAGGCATGGTGGCTCACACCTGTAATCCCAGCACTTTAGGAGGGCAAGGCAGGAAGATCGCTTGAGGCCAAGAATTCAAGACCAGCCTGGGCAAAACAGTGAAACCTTGTCTCCACAACAAATTTAAAAAACTAGCCAGGCTCCCGCTTCAGCCCAGCAGTTGAGGCTGCAGTGAGTCATGATCACACCACTGTACTCCAGCCTGGGCAACAGAGCAAGATCCTGTCTCAAAAAAAAAAAAAAGAAAGAAAGAAAAAAGAAAAGCCTGTCATTGCCACTTTTATAACTTATTGAGTCAAGGTCTCACTCTGTCACCCAGGCTGGAGTACAGGGGCAGGATCATGGTTCATGGAGCCTCACACTCCTGGGCTCAAGCAGTCCTCCTGCCTCAGCCTCCCATGTTGTTGGGACCCCAGGCATGAGCCACTGCACCTGGCTATTGCCACTTTTGAAGTGTGCCAGAAAGTGTGTAATCATTGCTGAGCATGTGGAGACTTTAAAAATGTTTAATTATCACTGCTGTGTCTTTTTTGGCCTTTCTTTGTGCATTTATTCAACAAATCCTAGAGCCTTGGGAGCAACCTGGTGTTGGGCCTGGCTCCTTGCTTGAAAAATGGCCCCACTGCCTCTTTCTCATGCCCTGGGCACCACATAACAAGGTGAGCCAGCAGCCTTCCCTCTCAATCCATGGACTGAGTTCAGAACAACTCCACCTGACCCTGTGGACAGCTTGCCAACTCCTGCATTCTGTTTCCACTTCCAGCCTCACCTTGCACTTCAGGTCTGCTACCTGCTGAGGTCTTTCTGGTTCCAACTTGGGGCTCATTCCACTGTGCCTCTGATCCCAGGAACATCTGATACAAACACCTTCTCAGGTGACCCAGTCCCAGGTAATGTGCTTTCCACAGCTCGGGTGGGACCAAAGGGAGATACACAGGAGAGTAAGATACAGCCTTGCTTCCAACAGTCTAGTTGGAAGAAGAGGATATTAAAGTAGTCTGTGATGAGCACCAAAAATTTCTACAGATAGTAAATACAGTTAGCACCATAGTTATTACTTAGGAGACTTGTACCCTGAATTTAATTAATCTCCCCCACACTTAAGTTTTCTCACCTCTAACAAAAGGGTGACAAGGATGTAACACTGTGTACAGGGAAGGTTTTCACACCGAAACATGAGCCTGGATACCCAGGAAAGATCAAAGATGGCCTCGCCTTCTACTACATCAATGCTAAGCTGCTACCCTGTCTAGCTACCTCTCTTCTCTTGGTTCCCAGGTGCACAGGCCCCCAGTTCAGTGGACCAGGCTCTTCACAAAGAAGCCCTCTGTGTTTCTTGATTTTTTAGATCCTTGCTTTTCAAAGTGTGGTCCCGGGTCCAGCAGCAGCACTGGCATCACCTGGGAGCTCATTAGAAATGCAAATCCTCAGACCCCATCCCAGGCCCAGTGAATCAGGAATCTGCAGCTTAACAGGATCCCCAGGAGATTTATAAGACATTACAGTTTGAAAAGCACTGGGATGAATGATCTTTAAATTCCCTTTCAGTTCTAAGCTTCTACAATCTATGACATTTCTTGTGACCCTGTCTGGAGGAGACTGCTGGGAGTTCCCTGGAAGGCTGCTGACTGGCTGGGCACTGAGCAAGCCCGAGGGTGCCTCAGCAACCAGGCTCCAATGCCAGGCATCCAGGCATGGCAGGCAGCCACGGGCTGCAGGTTAGTGTGACCCTCTCGGAGATTCGTGCTGCCCTCCTGCCAGGGAAATGGCTCAAGTTGTCACGACAGAGCATGACCCTGAGATAGAAGCTGGGGGTGGTGCCCATGTGCAATGAGCTTTGCTTGTTTCTGCAGGCTTCGCTTGGAGCCTCACGTAGCCAGGCTCAGCTGCTCTGCCACCCTTTAGGCTGCTGGGTAGCCAGAGTAAGGAGAAAGGAAGAGAATGAAAAAGGACGATGTATGGCAAGTTCTGAGGTTGTGGACAAAGGGAAGAGGGTAGCCTGCTAAAATGTTCCCCCCAAAGCAAAGAAAGCTTCAGATGTTGAACTCCTATGGCTTCTTGGGATGACAGAAGGATATGGAATAAGAGTAGTGCAGTGGGAATCAGCAATGTGGGTTCTAGCACAGACTTCCTCCTTTTGAATGATCTAAACAACTCTCTTTCCCTTTCTGGATCTCAATTTTCACATCTGTAATGTGAGACCAGATTAATTCATTCAAATACTACATTTGAGCCCCTGGGACATGGCTGACACATGACTAGGTGCTGGGAACACAAGTGATATTTATGGAGCTACACGTTGAATAATTTTCTAAAGAATCTTCCAGGGCTTGAATATTCTATTTTAAGGACAGGCTCTGGACTCAGAGTTGGGTTCAAATCTGAACTTTATAACTTACTTACTTGTTGGGTGCAAGAAAGCTCTTAACTCTCAGTTTGCTCATATGGAAAATGGGCAGAACAGTTTCTTTCATAATGGTGCTATGAGGATTAGAATGTAAGTGTAAGGCACCTCACAGGAAGTACTCAATGCAGTCACTTATTAGACATTTACCATGTGCCCTGTGTGAGCGACATACTCTGGTATGAGGGCAACTAGCCACGCCTGGCTGCTGAGCACTTGAAATGCAGCTAGCTCATCTGAAATGTGCTGTGCGTATAAAATACACACTGGAAACTGAAAACCTCGTATGAATGAAAGAATGCAAAATATCTCATTGATAATATTTTCTATTGATTACATGTTGAAATAATAATACTCTGGATATATTGGTTAAATAAAAGATATTAAAATTATTTTTACCTGTTTCTTTTCACTTTTTAAAATGTGCTAACTAGAAAATTTTAAATGGCATACATGGTTTATATTTCCATGGGACAGAGACAGTCTAGAAGAAACAAAAGCATAGTCTACTGTCCTTGTGCTCTGTGAGTTTACGTGTGGTTGGGAAGATAACATCCACCATCAACTCATACCCAAGAGCCCACTAGAGAGCAGGACTTGGAAGAAGTAGGAAAGAACACAACATGGGGCCTATGGTTAATAGCAATAGATAGTATACTTGAAAATTACTAGAGTTTAAGTGTTCTCAACACACACACACAAAATAAGTATGTGAGGTAATGCATATGATAATTAGCTTGATCTAGCATTCCACAATGTATACATGTTTCAAAGCATCATGTTGTAGGCTGGCCATGGTGGCTCACACCTATAATCCCAGCACTTTGGGAAGCCAAGGCAGGAGGATTGCTTGAGGCCTGGAGTTTGAGACCAGCCTGAGGAACACAGCAAGACTCTATCTCTACAAAAATAAAAAATAAAATAATTAGCCAAGTGTGATGGCAAGCACCTGAAGTCCCAGCTACTTGGAGGCTGAGGCAGGAGGATCGCTTGAGTTCAGGAGTTTGAGGCTGCAGTGAGCTGTGATTGCACCACTGCACTCCAGCTCTGGGTGACAGAGCGAGACCGTGTCTCTAAAAAAACCAAAACCCCCAAAACCAAAAACACAAAACAAATTAAAAGCACACATTATGTTGTATACTATAAATATATATAATTTTTATTTGTCAATTTAAAAAAAGTAGAAAGGATGGGGGAAATCAGATGGTTTGGGGGGCAGTTAAGGAAGTCAGTTGTGAATACGACATGGGTAGGGAGAGGGCACTCCCAGTAGGATGTACCAGACTGTGAGCTCCTTCAGTGCAGATCTTTGATTCCCCCACCATGCCGTGCATGTGGCAGGTACCTGATGGGTACTTATTCTTTGCAGGGGCTGGGGGATGGGAGGCAGAGAGGAACACAGAAACAGTGCAGAGGGAGGATGAACACAGAGGGCTTGTTTGTGAAAAGCCTGATCCCGCTAAACTGGGGACCTGTGCACCTGGGAACCTGGAGGAGAGAGGTTGCTAGACCAGGTGGCAGTTTAGCATGGACGCAGAAGAACGTGAGGCCACATTTGATCTTTCCTGGGTATCCAGGCTCATGTTTCCATGTGAAAACCTTCCCTGTACACAATGTTACTGTAATAAAACTGGCCATTGACAAATCTGCTGGAACCTGTTTATAGGAGGGAACGCTGTCTATAATGTACACATCTTGGCAGGCCTAACCACCTATCTAGCACATCCATTCATCTCTCATCCATTCAAACATTTCCTGAGCCCCTGCCTGGTGCCCAGATCCCACACCAGGTATGGGGACTACGGAGATAATGGAGACATCATCCCTGCCATCTCTTTGAGCAGCGGTTGGCAAATCACGGCCCATAAGCCACAACCAGCCCACTGCCTGTTTTTGTAAGCAGTGTTTCACTGGAACACAGCCATGCCCAATCATTTATATACTGTCAGACTGCTTTTGTACTACAGTGGCAGATTGAATAGTGCGACAGAGACCATGTGTCCCACAAAACCTAAACTATTCACTATTTAGCCATTTACAGAAGAATTTTTCTGATCCCTGCCTTAGAGTAACAGACATGTCAGCAAATAATGACAAAGTGACATGATCAGCATTCGAGAAAGGGATGAGCAAAGTATAGAGACACCAGGGAGATGAAAGGGAAGAGGTTCCAGGGAAGCCTCAGAGGGGGACCCCAGGCTGTGCCTTGGAGGACCATGGTTTGTGGGGCTGACAAGGGAGTAGTGAAGTGGAATGAAACTTTCTTTTTCTTTCCTTTTTTTTTGAGATGGAGTCTCGCTGTGTCACTCAGGCTGGAGTACAGTGGCGCGATCTCTGCTTACTGCAACCTCTGCCTCCTGGGTTCAAGCGATTCTTCTGTCTCAGCTTCCTGAGTAGCTGGGATTACAGGTGTGAGCCACCACGCCCAGCTGATTTTTGTATTTTTAGTAGAGACGGGGTTTCACCATGTTGGTCAGGCTGGTCTTGAACTCTATTCTATTTTAAGGACAGGCTGTGAACCTGACCTCGTGATCCACCTGCCTCGGCCTCCCAAAGTGTTGGGATTACAGGTGTGAGCCACCGTGCCTGGCCAGAACTTTCAATAAGAAAAGACTGCACAGGTGAGTACACAGAAGCAAAACAGTTAATTCTGGAAGCTGGCTCTGACAGGAACACAAACTTCAATCAGGCCTGTGGGACAGCCCAGCAATGCCACTGCCATCCCCTAATCCCACCAATCTCCCTCTTTCCTGGATGACTACTTTACACCTTCTCCTCTCTCCTCACACATCCAATGCCTCTGTTCACACTCTCAGCTGATGACCTCCTCATTTCCCTGGGAAATCGAGGCAATCATGAGCAAATCTCCACATGCTCCCCCATCACAGCCTCCCTCTTATCTGCAGTGTGGTCATTGACTCTGCCTCCCCTCCGTCCTATGGATGAGTTCTCTGTATCCCAGCCAAGTACCGCCCTGCTGCTTGGGGATTAGATCCCATCTACCCTTCCCTCTCAAAGACACAGGTCTCTCAACTGTCCCTCTTCACTCCTTGAATCATCAATTTTATTTATTATTTGGTTATTTTTGAGATGGGGTCTTACTATATCACCCAGGCTGATGTTGAACTCCCGGACTCAAGTGATCCTCCTGCCTCAGCCTCCTGAGTAGCTGGGACCACAGGCAGGAGCCACCACCCATGTCTGCATCATCAATTTCTCCCTCTCCAACGGGTTGATCCCAAGTGCTTCACACATGCTCTATTACTCCTCCTATCCTAAAAACATCCCTTAGCAGCATCACAACCCCTCCAGCATCACCCTACTCCTGAGCTCCTTCACAGCACATTCACTTGAAAAGGTGTGCACAGGTGCTGGCCCCAACTCCTCTCTCATTCTCTTCACATGAGCTTTTGCTGCCACTTTCTGAAAACTGATCATGTCAAGGTGACCAAGGACCTACTTTTTAAGTCTACTCATCAATTCTCGATCCTTAATTTCCCTGGCCTAAAAGCAGCATTTGACTGAGTGAATCAGTCCCTTCCCTTTAACACACTTTCTTTATCAACATGTAGGAATCCACCCTCTCCTGGAGTTTCTCCTCCTTTATAGGCCACATCTCTGCATCTCCCCAACTTCTTTTTTTTTTTTGAGATGGAGTTTTGCTCTGTCGCCCAGGCTGGAGTGCAGTGGCGCAATCTCAGCTCACTGCAAGCTCCACCTCCCGGGTTCATGCCATTCTCCTGCCTCAGCCTCCAGAGTAAATGGGACTACAGGCACCCTCCGCCACCATGCCCGGCTAATTTTTTGTGTATTTTTAGTAGAGACGGGGTTTCACCGTGTTAGCCAGGATGGTCTCCATCTCCTGACCTCGTGATCCGCCCGCCTTGGCCTCCCAAAGTGCTGAAATTACAGGCGTGAGCCACCGTGCCCAGCCCCCAACTTCTAAGTGCTCACGTTTCTCCATCCATTGCCCTGGAAATCTCACCGCATCTCGAGACATATCAGCGCTATCCAGTAGAGTTTCCTGGGATGATGGAAATGTTCTATGTCTGCACAGTCCAATAGGGTAGCCCCTGCTCATATGTGGCTATGGAGCACTTGAAATGTGAAATGTGGCTAGTGCGACTATGGGACTGAATTTTACATTTTATTTAGTTTTAATTCATTTTGGAGTTAAAGAGCCATACGTGGCTAGTGGCTACTATATTGGAGAGTGCAGGTCTATTTGCCGATGACTCCCAAATATATATATATATATCTATATTTTTAAGACAGAGTCTCACTCTTTCACCAGGCTGGAATGCAGTGGCGTGATCTCGGCTCACTGCAAGCTCCACATCCTGGGTTCCCGCTATTCTCCTGCCTCAGTCTCCCAAGTAGCTGGGACTACAGGCGCCTGCCACCATGCCCAGCTAATTTTTTGTATTTTTAGTAGAGACGGGGTTTCACCATGTTAGCCAGGATGGTCTCGATCTCCTGACCTCGTGATCTGCCCGCCTCGGCCTCCCAAAGGGCTGGGATTACAGGCCTGAGCCACCGCACCTGGCATTTTTTTTTGAGACGGAGTCTCACTCTGTCACTAGGCTGCAGTGCAGTGGTGCGATCTTGACTCACTGCAACCTCTGCCTCCCAGATTCAAGTGATTCTCCTGCCTCAGCCTCCCAAGTAGCTGGGACTACAGGTGTGCACCACCATGCCCAGCTAATTTTTGTATTTTTAGTAGAGATGGGGTTTCACCATGTTGGTCAGGCTGGTCTCGAACTCCTAACCTCAGGTGATCCGCCCACCTCGGCCTCCCAAAGTGCTGGGATTATAGGTGTGGGCCACTGCACCCGGCCCCAAATGCACATTTTTATCCTCAACTGCTGCAAATTCCAAACTTGTGGATCCAACTCCCACCAGACATCTCCACTTAGATGTCTAGTCTGCCCCACCATGGCCTTTTCCATCTTAGTAAACAATAACTCGACAATTCCAGTTGCTCAGGCCAAAAAGCCTTAGAGACAGTGGTGTGATCATGGCTTACTGCAGCCTTAACCTCCTGGGCTCAAGCAATCCTCCCACCTCAGCCTCCCAAGTAGCGGGGATACAGGCACACACCACCATGCCTGGCTGATTTTTTTTTTTTTTTTTTTTGGCAGAGACGGGGTTTTGAGACTTTGCCCAGACTGGTCTTGAACTCCTGGGCTCAAGCAATCCTCCTGCCTTGGCCTCCCAAAATGCTGGGACTACAGGCACGAACCACCTGCCTGGCTGACTCTTCCCTTTCATGCCCCACATCCAATCTGTTAGCAAGTATGTCAGTTTTACTTTCATAACACATCCCAAATTGTACCACTGCTTACCACCTCTCTCACCCTCGTCCAAGCCCCCACTATCTCTCGGCCAATTACTGCCATAGACTCCTGTCTCCCTGCTTCCCCCTTTGCCTGTCCTCCACATAGCAGAAACCCAAGTCAGATGACTCACTCCCCATTTACTGCCTCCCATGGCTTCTTATCCTGGCCAGTGCATGATGGTTTCAAGGTTCTAGGTTCTATCCTCTGTCCCCTGCTGCCTCACCAGCTTCTCCCACCTCTTTCCTCTGTGTTAACCTCTCTAGCCACACTGACTCCGTTTTTTTTTTTTTTTTTTTTTTTTTTTTGGAGATAAGGGTCTCACTCTGTTGCCCAGGCTGGAGTGCAGTGGCATGATCTTGGCTCACTGCAACCTCCGCCTCCCAGGTTCAAGTGATTCTCCTGCCTCAGCCTCCCAAGTAGCTGGGATTACAGGCACAAGCCACCATGCCTGGCTAATTTTTGTATTTTTAGTAGAGACAGAGTTTTGTCATGTTGTTCAGGCTGGTCTCGAACTCCTGACCTCAGGTGATCCACCCACCTTGGCTTCCCAAAGTGCTAGGATTACAGGCATGAGCCACCGCGCCCGGCCTGACTCCATTTTTCCAACACGTCAAGCACACTCCCTTCTCTGAGACCTTTCTCCACCTGGAATGCTCTTCTCTCAGGTGTCCATGGCTTACGTTCTCTCATCTCCAGGTCTTTGCTCAAATGTCACCTTATTCACAAAGCCTCCCCTGACCACCCTAATTAAATTAGTTGCCACCGCTGCCCACATTCCCTATCTCCCAGCTTTATTTTTCTTCAGAACATGTCTCACCTTCTGTATAATTTTTATGATAATTATTTATGATCTTCCCCACTAGAATGTAAGTTAATTGGAAGCAGGGATTTCATTTCAAGATAACTGTCTTTGCAGCACCAAGAACAAAGCTGCTCGAGAAATAGTTGTTAAATGAATGAGGTATAAGTGAGGAAGAGTATAAGAAGGTAGAGAGGATGGAGAGGTAGATGGCTCATGAAGACACTAGGGGACATAATGTTAGGGGCCTGGATATGGGTGGATGAAGAGTTGCTGCAGGTCACCCAATCACCTAGCCCTCCAGCCCAGGTGGCTTCTCCCAGTACTGTCGGCCTCCCACAGCCTCCATCTGTATGCAGTAGGAGGAAGGCACACCCCTAATTCCAGCTGGGGACGCTGCTGTTTGCCATGCATAGCTGGAGTGGCTCCCAAGTGCCCCGTCCAATGGAGGGCAGTCCTTGAAGCATATCAAGCCACCTCCGAGCATCCACCCCCAACCTGTGTCAGCAGCTGGCCAGGCGTGGGGAAATGACCTGCCTGCAGGGTGCTCTCCCTCTGCTCTGGCTGTGAGAGGGGAGTGCAGTCTGAGGGTGATAAAGGAGGTGGGAGCGGTGTATCCCTTCTTTGTGGGTCTGAGACTGAAATCCTAGGAGCAGTAGGATTGCATTTTCTAGATACTGACATTTTTCAGTTGTGGAGTTAGAGCATTTCCCTACTAGAAGAATCCTTGGAAAAGATGCAGGAACTAGTCCCACTATATCACTTCATAGGTAAAGAAGCCAAAGCCCAGAGTGGTGCCCAAAGTCTCCCAATGAGTCAGTGCCTGCACCAGTTCTGGAACCTGCGTCTACCTCCTGGATCTATTCAGACAGGGCACTGCCTGGATAACAGTGTCTGTCCTCTGGATGATTTATCTCGGCCTATCTTTCAGACCAGTCCTGGTGTTCTCAACAAACTGCTTACTGCAGAGTCCTTTCTTCCACTGGGCTTTAACCTCTGTGCCTGTAAATAAGGTTCTGGTCCTGATCCTTACTCAGATGATGGAAATTAGAAGACTACTGTAGTTGTCATGGCAATGCTGAAGCTCTTTTGCACCAGGTACTTCAGCTACTTGACATCCCTCAGCAGGATGGTGAGCTGAGTTCCAGCTCTGTTGCTGACTGCCATGTGATCCTGGGAAAGTCACTAATTCATCCATCCATTCACCCAGCCATCATCTACTGACATCCAAAAAGAATCTGTGCCAGCTTGCAACATTACATGCAAAGACCACCATTAAAAGCTCAAAACCATGTTCAGGTAGAAATATAGAGAGAATATAGAAAAAAAATACCAAGGTAAGCATTGAACACATATTGCTTTGGTGATGAGGAAAAACTACTTAAAAACCTAAGCTGATACAGGTCCTACAATTGAACAGGAAATTTAGTTGTGGTCTTTCAAGTCTTTTTCATTCCCTGGCCTCAGTTTCCTCACCTGTATTATAAAAATGATGGGGTTGAACACAATGATCCAAGATCCATTTCAGTGTTGATATTCTGTGATTCTGTCTTTATAGGCAGATGGGACAGAGTGTCCACTCTACACTTCTTTCTTTTTCCATTTCCTTCTTTCCCAGGGGCAGCGAAATGACTGACACGTGGAAATAACC
The DNA here is from genome assembly GCF_028885655.2 of Pongo abelii. Lineage (NCBI taxonomy): Eukaryota > Metazoa > Chordata > Mammalia > Primates > Hominidae > Pongo > Pongo abelii. The sequence goes on along the minus strand of NC_072001.2, from coordinate 79,388,252 downwards.
TAAGCTGTGTCTTCTGAGTTCCCTGAATGGAAGGAAATGAAATGGATACAGTCTGGCATTAGCAAAATCCACTCATCCAGCTCATTCAACATTGACCAAACACCTACGATAGGCAGGGCATGGCACCAAGGCTATGGAGATATGCCAGGAAAATCTGACAAAGTCTGTCCTCAAGACATTTTCAAGGGCAACTATAGTAAAGTCAGAAGTAGTGGGTTCTAAGGAGGAGAGGAATCAAACTCCACGGGAGCTCAGAGGATGGAGAACCCATTTTTTAGTGAGGGAATTAGAGAAGCTTTTGGAGGAAACTTTTTAACAAGGCCTTGAAGGAGGGATAGGATTTTTAAATTATGAAAGTAATCCATGTACATAGTAATAACAATTCAAATGGTTCAGGAGTATATAAAATAACAGAAAATATAAGTTTTCCTCCCAGTCTCCCATCTCTAGTCTGACCTGCAGAGGAAACCACCTTGGGTTACTTTTACAATTCACTTGTCTTACTACGTCAACTTGGGTGAGTATCTCCTGCCCTCTAGAATGTCCTATGAGGCAGTGATATGTTTCCCTCTGTGTCTCCACCCAAATCTCATCTCAATTTGTAATCCCCATGTGTTGAGGGAGGGGCCTGGTGGGAGATGATTGGATCACGGGGGCAGATTTCCCCCTTGCTGTTCTCATGATAGTGAGTGAATTCTCATGAGATCTGATGGTTTAAATTTGTGTGGCACTTTCTCTTTCTCTCTCCTCTCTCTCCTCTCTCTCTCTCTCTCTCTCTCCTGCTTTGTGGTGGTAAGATGTGCTTGCTTCCCCTTTGCCTTCCACCATGATTGTAAGTTTCCTTAAGCCTGCAGAACTGTGAGTCAATTAAACCTCTTTTCTTTATACATTATCCAGTCTCAGGTAAGAATAGTTCTTTATAGCACTGTGAAAATGGACTAATACAGGCTGTTGGCACCCAAATACGTCTCCCTGCCTTTCCCATGAAGGCAGGACAGCAGAGCACACCTGTACATTCTGGGGCCTGACAACCAGGGTGCCAATCTCAATGCTTCCATTTTCCAGCTCCATGACTCTGGGCAGGCTACTTTGCCTCTTCACACCTCAGTTTCCTTATTTGGAAAATGGGTTTAAAAATAGCACCTGGGATTGTTGGCAAGATGGCCAAATAGGAACAGCTCTGGTCTGCAGCTCCCAGCAAGGTCGACACAGAAGGCGGGTGATTTCTGCATTTCCAACTGAGGTATCTGGTTCATCTCACTGGGACTCGTTGGACAGTGGGTGCAACCCACAGAAAGTAGGCCGAAGCAGGGCGGGGCGTTGCCTCACCTGGGAAGCACAAGAGGTCAGGGAATTTTCTCCCCTACCCAAGGGAAGCTGTGAGGGACTGAGCCTGAGGAACTCCAGCACAGATACTGCGCTTGTCCCACAGTCTTCGCAATCTGCAAACCAGGAGATTCCCTCCGGTGCCTTCCCCAGCAGGGCCCTGGGTTTTGAGCACAAAACTGGGTGGCCATTTGGGCAGACACTGAACTCGCTGCAGGAGTTCTTTTTTTCCATACCCCAGTGGTGCCTGGAACGCCAGTGAGATAGAACCATTCACTCCCCTGGAAAGGGGTGCTGAAGCCAGGGAGCCAAGTGGTCTGGCTCAGCGGGTCCCACCACCATGGAGCCCAGCAAAGTAAGATCCACTGGCTTGAAATTCCCACTGCCAGCACAGCAGCTGTCTGAGATGGACCTGGGACACTCTAGCTTGGTGGGGGGAGGGGCGACCACCATTGCTAAGGCTTGAGTAGGCAGTTTTACGCTCACAGTGTAAACAAAGCTGCTGGGAAGTTTGAACTGGGCAGAGTCCACTGCAGCTCAGCAAGGCTGCTGTGGCCAGACTACCAGATTTCTCTTCTCTAGGCAGGACACCTCTGAAAAAAAGGCAGCAGCCCCAGTCAGGGACTTATAGATAAAATCCCCATCTCCAAGGCAAAGAGCATGTGGGGAAAGGGGCGGCTGTGGGTGCAGTTTCAGCAGACTTAAACGTCCCTGCCTGACAGCTCTGAAGAGCACAGCGGATCTCCCAGCACAGTGTTCAAGCTCTGCTAAGGGTCAGACTGCCTCCTCAAGTGGGTCCCTGATCCCCATGTATCCTGACTGGGAGACAGCTCCCAGTAGGGGCCGACAGACACCTCATACAGGAGAGCTCTGGCTGGCATCTGGCAGGTGCCCCTCTGGGACGAGGCTTCCAGAGGAAAGATCAGGCAGCATCTTTGCTGTTCTGCAGCCTCTGCTGGTGATGCCCAGGCAAACAGGGTCAGGAGTGAACTTCCAGCAAACTCTAGCAGACCAGCAGCAGAGGGGCCTGTCAGAAGGAAAGCTAACAAACAGAAAGGAATAGCACATCCACTCAAAGACCCCATCTGAAGGTCACCAACATCAAAGACCAAAGGTAGATAAATCCACAAAGATGGGGAGAAACTAGTGGGAAAAGGCTGAAAATTCCGAAAACCAAAATGCCTCTTCTCCAAAGGATCACAACTCCTCACAAGCATGGGAACAAAACTGGATGGAGAATGAGTTTGATGAATTGACAGAAGTAGACTTCAGAAGGTGGGTAATAACAAACTCCTCCAAACTAAAGGAGCATGTTCTAACCCAATGCAAGGAAGCTAAGAACCTTGAAAAAAGTTAGACGAATTCCTAACTAGAATAAACAGTGTAGAGAAGAACATAAATGACCTGATGGAGCTGAAAAATACAGCACAAGAACTTCATGAAGCATACACAAGTTTCAATAGCCAAATCAATCAAGTGGAAGAAAGGATATCAGTGATTGAAGATGAATAAATAATGAAATAAAGAGAGAAGACAAGATTAGAGAAAAAAGAATAGAAGGAACAAACAAAGCCTCCAAGAAATATGGGACTAGGTGAAAAAACCAAATCTACGTTTGATTGGTGTATCTGAAAGTGACAGGGAGAATGGAACCAAGTTGGAAAACACTCTTCAGGATATTATCCAGGAGAACTTCCCCAACCTAGCAAGACAGGCCAACATTCAAATTCAGGAAATACAGAGAACACCACAAAGATACTCCTCCAGAAGAGCAACCCCAAGACCCATAATCGTCAGATTCACCAAGGTTGAAATGAAGGAAAAAATGTTAAGGGCAGCCAGAAAGTTCGGGTTACCCACAAAGGGAAGCCCATCAGACTAACAGCAGATCTCTCTGCAGAAACCCTACAAGCCAGAAGAGAGTGGGGATCAATATTCAACATTATTAAAGAAAAGAATTTTCAACCCAGAATTTCATATCCAGCCAAACTAAGCTGCATAAGTGAAGGAGAAATAAAACCCTTTACAGACAAGCGAAAGCTGAGAGATTTTGTCATCATCAGGACTGCCTTAGAGCTCCTGAAGGAAGCACTAAACATGGAAAGGAACAACCGGTACCAGCCACAGCAAAAACATACCAAATTGTAAAGAACATAGACAGTATGAAGAAACTGCATCAATTAATGGGCAAAATAACCAGCTAGCATCATAATGACAGGATCAAATTCACACATAACAATATTAACCTTAAATGTAAACAGGCTAAATGCTCCCAGTTAAAAGACACAGACTGGCAAATTGGATAAAGAGTCAAGACCCATCTGTGTGCTGTATTCAGGAGACCCATCTCACATGCAAAGACACACATAGGCTCAAAATAAAGGGATGGAGGAATATTTACCAGGCAAATGGAAAGCAAAAAAAAAAAAAAAAAAGCAGGAGTTGCATCCTAATCACTGATAAGACAGACTTTAAGCAAACAAAGACCAAAAGAGACAAAAAAGGGCATTACATAATGATAAAGGGATCAATGCAGCAAGAAGAGCTAACTATCCAAAATATATATGCACCCAATACAGGAGCACCCAGATTCATAAAGCAAGTTCTTAGAGACCCATAAAGAGACTTAGACTTCCACACAATAATAGTGGGAGACTGTAACAACCATCTGTCAGTATTAGACAGATCAACGAGACAGAAAATTAACAAGAATATTCAGGACTTGAACTTAGCTTTGGACCAAGTGGACCTAATAGACATCTACAGAACTCTCCACCCCAAATCAACAGAATATACATTCTTCTCAGCACCACATCACACTTATTCTAAAATTGACCACATAATTGGAAGTAAAACACTCCTCAGCAAATGCAAAAGAACAGAAATCATAACAAACAGTCTCTCAGACCACAGTGCAATCAAATTAGAACTCAGGATTAAGAAACTCACTCAAAACTGCACAACTACATGGAAACTGAACAACCTGCTCCTGAATGACTACTAGGTAAATAATGAAATTAAGGCAGAAATAAAGATGTTATTTGAAACCGATGAGAATGAAAACACAACGTTTCAGAATCTCTGGGACACATTTAAAGCACTGTGCAGAGGGAGATTTATAGCACTAAATGCCCACAAGAGAAAGCAGGGAATATCTAAAATCGATGCCCTAATATCAAAAGTAAAAGAACTAGAGAAGTAAGAGCGAATTCAAAATCTAGCAGAAAACAAGAAATAACTAAGATTAGAGCAGAACTGAAGGAGACAGAGACAAGAAAAATCCTTCAAAAAATCAATGAATCCAGGAGCTGGTGTTTTGAAAAGAACAACAAAATAGATAGACTGCTAGCCAGACTAATAAAGAAGAAAAGAAAGAATCAAATAGACGCAATAAAAAATGATGAAGGGGATATCACCACTGACCCACAGAAATGCAAACTGCCATCAAAGAATACTATAAACACCTCTACACAAATAAACTAGAAAATCTAGAAGAAATGGATAAATTCGTGGACACATACACCCTCCCAAGTCTAAACCAGGAAGAAGTCGAATCCCTGAATACACCAATAACAAGTTCTGAAATTGAGGCAGTAATTAATAACCTACCAACCAAAAAAAGCCCAGGACCAGATGGATTCACCGCCGAATTCTACCAGAGGTACAAGGAGGAGCTGGTACCATTCCTTCTGAAACTATTCCAATCAATAGAAAAAGAGGGAATTCTCCCTAACTCATTTTATGAGGCCAGCATCATCCTGATACCAAAACCTGGCAGAGACACAACAAAAAAAGAAAATTTCAGGCCAATATCCCTGATGACAATTGATGTGAAAATCCTCAATAAAATACTGGCAAACTGAATCCAGCAGCACATCAAAAAGCTTATCTACCACGATCAAGTCAGCTTCATCCCTGGGATGCAAGGCTGGTTCAACATATGCAAATCAATACACATAATCCATCACATAAACGGAGCCAATGACAAAAACAACATGATTATCTCAACAGATGCAGAAAAGGCCTTTGACAAAATTCAACAGCCCTTCATGCTAAAAACTCTCAATAAACTAGGTATTGATGGAATGTATCTCAAAATAATAAGAGCTATTTATGACAAACCCACAGCCAATATAATACCAAATGGGCAAAAACTGGAAGCATTCCCTTTGAAAACCGGCACAAGACAAGGATGCCCTCTCTCACCACTCCTATTCAACATAGTATTGGAAGTTCTGGTCAGGGCAATCAGGCAAGAGAAATAAATAAAGCATATTCAAATAGGAAGAGAGGAAGTCAAATTGTCTCTGTTTGCAGATGACATGACTATATAGTTAGAAAACCATGTTGTCTTGGCCCAAAAACTCCTTAAGCTGATAAGCAACTTCAGCAAAGTCTCAGGATCCAAAATCAGTGTGCAAAAATCACAAGCATTTCTATACACCAATAACAGACAAACACAGCCAAGTCATGAGTGAACTCCCAATCACAATTGCTAAAAGAGAATAAAATACCTAGGAATACAACTTACAAGGGATGTGAAGGACCTCTTCAAGGAGAACTACAAACCACTTCTCAAGGAAATAAGAGAGGACACAAACAAATGGAAAAACATTCCATGCTCATGGACAGGAAGAATTAATATCGTGAAAATGACTATACTGCTGAAAGTAATTTATAGATTCAATGCTGTCCCCATCAAGCTATCACTGACTTTCTTCACAGAACTGGAAAAAACTACTTTAAAAATCATATGGAACCAAAAAAGAGCCTGCATAGCCAAGACAATCCTGGGCAAGAAGAACGAAGCTGGAAGCATCACGCTACCTGACTTCAAACTATACTACAAGGCTACAGTAACAAAAATGGCATGGTACTGGTACCAAAACAGATACACAGACCAATGTAACAGAACAGCGACCTCAGAAATAACACCACACATCTACAACCATCTGATCTTTGACAAAGCTGACACAAACAAGCAATGGGTAAAAGATTCCCTATTTAATCAATCGTATTGGGAAAATTGGCTAGCCATCTGCAGAAAACTGAAACTGGACCCCTTCCTTACACCTTCTGGAAAAATTAACTCAAGATGGATCAATGACTTAAACATAAGACCTAGGACCATAAAAATCCTAGAAGAAAACCTGAGCAATACCATTTAGGACATAGGCAATGGCAAAGGCTTCATGTCTAAAACACCAAATGCAATGGCAACAAAAGCCAAAATTGACAAATGGGATTTAATTAAACTAAAGAGCTTCTGCACAGCAAAAGAAACTATCATCAGAGTGAACAGGCAACCTATAGAATGGGAGAAAATTTTTGCAATCTATGCATCTGACAAAGGGCTAACATACAGAACCTACAAAGAACTTAAACAAATTTACAAGAAAAAAACAAGCAACCCCATCAAAAAGTGGGCAAAGGATATGAACAGACTCTTCTCAAAAGAAGACATTTATACAGCCAACAGACATATGAAAAAATGCTCATCATCACTGGTGATTAGAGAAATGCAAATCAAAACCACAATGAGATACCATCTCCTGCCAGTTAAAATGGCAATCATTAAAAAGTCAGGAAACAACAGATGCTGGAGAGGATGTGGAGAAATAGGAATGCTTTTACACTGTTGGTGGGAGTGTAAATTAGTTCAACCATTGTGGAAGACAGTGTGGTGATTCCTCAAGGATCTAGAACTAGAAATACCATTTGACCCAGCAATCCCATTACTGGGTATATACCCAAAGGATTATAAATCATGCTACTATAAAGACACATGCACACATATGTTTATTGCAGCACTATTCACAATACGTATGTTTATTGCAGCACTATTCACAATAGCAAAGACTTGGAACCAACCCAAATGTCCATCAATAACATATACACCATGGAATACTATGCCGCCATAAAAAAGGATGAGTTCATGTCCTTTGCAGGGACATGGATGAAGCTGAAAACCATCATTCTCAGCAAACTATCACAAGAACAGAAAACCAAACACCGCATGTTCTCATTCATAAGTGGGAGTTGAACAATGAGAACACATGGACATAGGGAGGGGAACATCATACACCGGGGCCTGTTAGGGGGCGGGGGGCTAGAGGGAGGGATAACATTAGGAGAAATACTTAATGTAGGTGACAGGTTGATGGGTGCAGCAAACTAACATGGCACGTGTATACCTATGTAATTACAACTGCACATTCTGCACATGTATCCCAGAACTTAAAGTATAATAATAAAAAAAAGAATAAATAAATAAATAAATAAAAACAGCACCTGGCTGGGCACGGTGGTTTACGCCTGTAATCCTAGTACTTTAGCAGGCCAAGGCGGGCGGATCACGAGGTCAGGAGTTCGAGACCAGCCTGACCAATATGGTGAAACCCCATCTCTACTAAAAATACAAAAATTAGTTGGGTGTGGTGGTGCACGCCTGTAATCCCAGCTACTCAGGAGGCTGAGGCAGGAGAATCACTTGAACCTGGGAGGCAGAGTTTGCAGTGAGTTGAGAGTGTGCCACTGCACTCCAGCCTGGGTGACAGGGCGAGACTCAGTCTTAAAAAAAAGCACCTAACTCATAGCATTGGCATGAATTCAATAACCCATAAAAGGCTTAGAATAGTGACTAGAACATAGTATAGATTCAGTGACTATTAGCTATATTATTTATTTATTTAGAGATGGAGTCTTGCTCTGTTGCCCAGGCTGCAGTGCAGTGGCACAGTCTCAGCTCACTGTAATCTTCGCCTCCCAGGTTCAAGCAATTCTCCTGCCTCAGCCTCCAGAGTAGCTGGGATTACAGGCACCTACCACCAAGCCCGGCTAATTTTTGTATTTTTAGTAGATATAGGGTTTCGCCATGTTGGCCAGGCTGGTCTCAAACTCCTGACCTCAGCTGATCCGCCCGCCTCGGCCTCCCAAAATGCTGTGATTACAGGCATGAGCCACCACACCCGGCTATTAGATTATTAATATCCTTCTCAACATTCCAACTTTGATTAGCTGTACCAATATTTTGTTACATGTCGAGCTTTAAATAATTTGGGTTCTGTTCTGAAACTATACAAAGTTTAGCATGCTTTGGGAAATTGCTCTTAAACTGAATCTAAAACATGAAGACCAATAAGCAGCATTTATACTATAATTACAGTATATTCACTGCAGAATCAGGTAGTGTGGTTAAATCAGGACAGAAAGGGATATAGTACTATTTCATTATATCCAGGTTGCTGGATAGAGAAAGTTCAAGTATATAGATTTCTTTTTTTCTTATACTCCATCATATTGCTCAACATGATAGTATATATTAGCCTGCTTCATATTTGATCCATGACTTTTGCCATAGGTTTTTCTTTTCTTTTCTTTCTTTTTTTTTTTTTTTTCTTTTGAGACAGGGTCTTGCTCTGTTGCCAGGCTGGAGTGCAGTGGCATAATCAGTGCTCACTGCAGTCTTGACCTCCGGGGTTCAAGCTATCCTCCTGCTTCCATAGTAGTTGGGATCATAGGGATGTGCCACCATTCCAGGATAATTTTTGTATTTTTGTAGAGACAGGATTTTACTATGTTGCCCAGGCTGGTCTTGAACTCCTGGGCTCAAGTGATCCTCCCGCCTCAGCTTCCCAAAGTGCTGGGATTACAGGTGTGAGCCACTGCACCCAGCCTCCATAGGCTTTTTCTTTATCCTTCTGAGGTTTCTCATTGCCTACTTCTTATAGAAAGTAGAAACAGGAAGCAGAAATAAATGTTTTCTCCATTTTATGAAAGATCATCAAGATCCCCAAATTTTCTGTTAATTGATAATTTTTGTTTTGTTTGAGATGGGGTTTCACTCTGTCATCCAGGCTGGAGAGCAGTGATGCGATTATGTCTCACTGCAGCCTCGAACTCCTGGGGTCCAGATATCCTCCCACCTCAGCCACCCAAAGTGCTGGGATTACAAGCATGAGCCACCACTCCTGGCCCTTAAACTGTCAATTTAAGACACATTACTCTGTGGGTCTGCTGCATAACTGTCATCCTAGCCTGGCTCCATTTTTTTCTGAGGTCCCATGTCTTCCTCTTTGTTGAGTTCCTTTTATCTTTGCTGGAGTACACCCTCAAGTAATTTTTTTCAGTAAAATTATATAGAAAAATCTTCTGAGTCTCTACATGTCTGAAAGCAATTTGGTCTGCATCATGCCTTCTTCAATTTTTTTCCTCTTACTTCAACACTATGGCTTTCACTACCCTCCAATAAAAATGATCTTGATATGTTAGCCAGGATCTCCTAATTACCAAACCCAGTGGACACTTTTTTCCCTTTTATTTTTAGTTGACATGTAATTGTACATATGTATAGGATACACAGTGATATTTTGATACATGTATACAATGTGTGATGATTAAACCAGGGTAAGTAGCATATCCATCACCTAAACATATATCATTTCTTTGTGTTGTGAATATTAAAATACTGTCTTATAGCTTTTGGAAAATACACAACAAATTACTGTTAACCATATTTACCCCCCAGTACTATAGAATACTATAACTTATTCCATCCATCTGGCTGTAATTTTGTAACTGTTAGACAACCTCTCCCTGTCCTACCCTCTTCCTCACCCTTCCCAGCTTCTGATAGTCACCATTCTAATCTCTCTACTTCTATGAGCTCAAATTGTTTTAGCTCCCATACCCAGTGGACACTTTTAACCCTACCCATTTATTGTAGAATTTGACACTGTTGATAACCCTCTGATTCTTAAAACTCTCAGTTCCCTTGGTTCTTGGGACACTGTGAATCCTTTGCCCTTTTCCTCTCTTTTTGTTTCCTTTGAGGTTCTGCATCCTTTTCCCAACCTTTTTTTTTTTTTTTTCCTCTTTTTTTTTTTTTTTTTGAGACAGAGTCTTTCTCTGTCACCCAGGCTGGAGTACAGTGGTGTGATCTTGGCTCACGGCAACCTCCACTTCCCAGGTTCAAGTAATCCTCCTGCCTCAGCCTCCTGAGCAGCTGGGATTGCAGGTGTGCACCACCATGCCTGGCTAATTTTTGTATTTTTAGTAGAGCCAGGGTTTCGTCATGTTGGCCAGGCTGGTCTTGAACTCCTGGCCTCAAGCAATCCACCCACCTCAGCCTCCCAAAGTGCTGGGACTATAGGAGTGAGCCACTGTGCCCGGCCCTCTTCCCAACCTTTCAATACTGATATTCTCTGATGTCCCATCTCTACCCACTGACGGTCTTTCTCATAAATGGGCTTTCCGAAATAGCTCATCTAGCACTATGATTTCGGCCACCAACTATCTGATGACATAAAGCACTAAATGTCACACACCAATTTCAAAATTAGTCTGTCCAAATCTTAATTGATTATCTTACCTCCATCCAAAGGCTGTTTCCATGCTTGTGGTTTTTATTTTGTCTTGTGAAGTTACCATCCACCCAAATCTTCCCAGTTAAGAGCCATGGAGTCATCCTTAATCTTTCCCTCTTTTATAGCCCCCAACCAGTTGCCAAATCCTCTCAAATCTCTCAGAAATATCTCTGGAGTTTCATCATCTTCTCTATTCTCACTGCTACCCTAATTCAGATCCTCATCATTTCTCACTTGGATTACTGAAACAACTCCCAAATGGCCCCTCTGCCCTCGCCTGTGCCCTCGCCTCTCCTGTTGGTCCATCCTTCATTCAGTTAGTGATCATCCCAAAACAAAAAACGCATGACCACATCTTTTCCCTATTTAAGACCCTAGCTAGCTCCCTCCTGCTCACAGAATGTTTAAATTTATTAGTATCATACACAACCTTTTGCCATTTCTCTCTCCCCATTTCCATTTCCAGCCCTCCCTCTCACCCTTCAACCCCACAAATTCTACAATTCAGCTATAAGAAACTTCTGGGCTGGGTGCAGTGGCTCAAGCCTGTAATCCCAGCACTTTGGGAGGCTGAGGCGGGCGGATCACAAGGTCAGGAGATCGAGACCATCCTGGCTAACACGGTGAAACCCCGTCTCTACTAAAAATACAAAAAAATTAGCTAGGCGTGATGGCGGGTGCCTGTAGTCCCAGCTACTCAGGAGGCTGAGGCAGGAGAATGGCATGAACCCGGAGGCGGAGCTTGCAGTGAGCCGAGATTGCGCCACTGCACTCCAGCCTGGGCAACAGAGCGAGACTCCATCTCTAAATAAATAAATAAATAAAAGAAACTTCTGAAGATCATGGCCCCTGCTCACACCTGTAATACTTCCTCTTGAAGACTCTATGCTTTTCTTTTTCCTCTTTTTTTTTTTTTTTTTTGAGACAGAGTCTTGCTCTGTTGCCCAGGCTGGAGTGCAGTGGCATGATTTCAGCTCACTGCAACCTCTGTCTCCTAGGTTCAAGCGATTCTCATGCCTCAGCTACCTGAATAGCTGGAATAACAGGCATGTGCCACCATGCCTGGCTACTTTTTGTATTTTTAGTAGAGACGGGGTTTCACCATGTTGGCCAAGCTGCTCTTGAACTCCTGACTGCAAGTGATCCACCCGCCTTGGCCTCCCAAAGTGCTGGGATTACAGGCGTGAACCACCATGCCCAGCCTTTTTTCCCTTTTTTTTTTTTTTTGAGATGGAGTCTCGCTCTGTCGCCCAGGCTGTCGCCCAGGCTGGAGTGCAGTGGCACGATATCAGCTCACTGCAAGCTCCACCTCCCAGGTTCATGCCATTCTCCTGCCTCAGCCTCCCGAGTAGCTGGGACTACAGGTACGTGCCACCACACCTGGCTAATTTTTTGTATTTTTAGTAGAGACGGGGTTTCACTGTGTTAGCCAGGATGGTCTCGATCTCCTGACCTCGTGATCCAGCCACCTCGGCCTCCCAAAGTGCTGGGATTACAGGTGTGAGCCACCGCGCCCAACCACTTTTTTTTCTTTTTTTTTTTTTCTTTTCAATAGAGACAAGGTCTCCCTATGTTGCCCAGGCTGGTCTCGAACTCCTGGGCTCAAGGGATTCTCCTGCCTTGGCCTCCAAAGTGCTAGGATTGTAGGTGTGAGCCACCACGCCGGGCTGATGCTTTTCTATTTACTGTTTCTTTCCTAACTTCTTCAGGCCCAGTTGCTCCCTGTACACTCCCAGAATACCCTGCTAATAACTTTTCGTCACACTGTCTTATTGCCATCTATTTTCATCTTCCTCTATGGCTATGCCATCAACCCCTTAAAAGCCAGGATTATGTTTTATTTATTGGTATCATCAGCACCTAGCATAGGTCTAACCACTAGAAGACACTTCAGTGGATGTTGAGGAAGAAAAGAGGACAGGACTTGGGGAAAGATTATGTTCAGGAGGCAGGAAGAAGAGCCATGCTGAGGGTGCTTTGAGGGTAACAAGGACCCTGTAGTCACAAAGGCCTAGGAGAACATTTCAAGAAGCTATTTGATTGTTGCAAAGAAGTTGTAAGAGATGAGGTTGTGAATAGATCACTGGATCTGGAAACTTGGAAGTCTCTGTGCACCTTCAGAAAAAGACATTCCAGTAGCCTGAGAAAGGAGCTGCTGAGATTTGAGGGGGGCTTAGGAGAGACGGAGTGGTGAGGGAGCAGTTCTTTTTGACTTGACTTCAGCATTTGACATCAGCCCCTCACATTTGTTTAATCACTTTTCCCTTCTTTGGCTTCTATGATGTGACATTTTAAGGTCTCCCAGGATTCCTTCAAGGGCTGTGTGTTCCCTACTGCCCTTTAAATGTCAAGGTTTCCAGGGTTCTGTTTTTAGCTCTTGTCTCTGCTTAATCCATACACTCTCTCATTCATGATTATTTCAACGATGCCTACCTCCTGATGACTCCAGGTCCTTATTTCCAGCCCAGGACTCTCCCAGAGTCTCAGACCCATAGCTGTTAGTTCTGTCCACTGGACATGTAGATGCCCAGATGTGCAACAACCTCAATATTTTTGAAACTCATCTCCTGCCACCAAAAAATCTCCCCCTAAAACCTGTGTACCAATTTTCACCAAATATACCTATACTACCAAAGGGTATAACCCCAAATTTTCTTAACTCTTTCCTCTTCTCTAATCACTTAAGCCTTATCAATTCTATCATCTCAGTCTAGAAATTCATCCCCTTTCTCCATCCCCACTGCCACTTCTTAAATTCTAGCCTTAAAATTTTTCAGCTGCATTATTACAGTCTCCCCATGTCTAGTCTCAATCCCCTCTTTCAGCCTTCTCCACACCACTTCCAAAGAAGTCTTTTTTCTCTAGTACTTTAAAAAAAAAGATGCACAATTTATATACAATACACACATTTTAAGTGTACAGTTTGATGAATTTGAAAAGAACCATCAACCCAATCAAGATGAGGCAGGAGAAGAGAGACTGGAGGCAGGGAACCTAAGGCCAATTCATGATGACTTCCTAGAACTAAATCAAAAGGAAAGCCCTAACTTTCCATGCCCAAGTAATAAAAGGACCAGAGGGTACTCCCTGTGCAACACCACCCCCACCACCTGCTCCCTTTTTCTGCATGGCAGATGAAAAATAGGAAGTACTTCTGATTGGTCCCCTCCTGCAACCAATCAGGCTGGTTGTGGGCCAAGTCTTCATTTGCATAGGAGTATAACTTTGTAACATCACTTCAGCCTCTGATTAGTCCCCTCCCACAACCAATCATGGCCACTACTTCATTTACATAGGGTTTACAGCAAGTAACCAATGGGAAACCTCTAGAGGGTATTTAAACCCCAGAAAATTCTGTAACCAGGCTCTTGAGCCCCTTGCTTGGGCTGCTCCCAGCCTGTGGAGTGTACTTTCATTTTTAACAAATCTCTGCTTTTGTTGCTTCATTCTTTCCTTGCTTTGTTTGTGCATTTTGTCCAACTCTTTGTTCAAGACACCAAGAACCTGAACATACTCCACCGGTAACAAAGATATAAAACATTTCCATCACCCCAGGAAGTTCTCTAGTGACTTTGCAGTTAAGCCTCTGACACCCAGAGGCAACTGCTGTCCTGATTTCTATCACCATTGCTTCATTGCCTGTTCTTAAACTGTTTACAAATGGGATCCTATAGCACGGATTATTCTGTGCCTGCATTCTTCAGCTCAACATAATGTCTAAGACTCACCTAGGTTATTGCATCTAGGAGTAGTTTGTTCCTTTATACTGCTGAGTAGTATCCAACTGTATGGGTATCCCATAGTTTGTTTTTTCCATTCACTATTGATGAAAAATTCAATCATTTCCAATTTGGTTCTTATAAAAAAGTTGTTATGGACTTTTTTTTTCTTTTTTCTTTTTTTTTTGAAATGGAGTTTTGCTCTCATTGCCCAGGCTGGAGTGCAATGGCACGATCTCGGCTCAATGCAACCTCCGCCTCCCAGGTTCAATCAATTCTCCTGCTTCAGCCTCCCGAGTAGCTGGAACTAAAGGCGTGCGCCACCACACCCAGCAAATTGTTTGTATTTTTAGTAGAGATGGGGTTTCACCATGTTGGCCAGACTGGTCTCAAACTCCTGACTTCAGGTGATCCGCCTGCCTCGGCCTCCCAAAGCGCTGGGATTACAGGTGTAAACCACTGCGCCCAGCCTGTGGACATTTTTGTATGTCTTTTTTGGCATATATTTTCAATTCTTTTAGTTAAATAGCTAGGAGTAGAACTGCCAGTTTGTAGGGTAGGTGTATGTTTAACTTTATAAGTGACTGCCAAACACTTTCCAAAGTGGCTATACCATTTTATAACACCACCAGCCATGTGTGAGAGTTTCTGTTGCCTAAAGAGTTCTTTTGAAAATGCAAATCTGGCCCAGGCATGGTGGCTTATGCCTGTAATCCCAGCACTTTGGGAGGCCCAGGCAGGTGGATCAACTGAGGTCAGGAGTTCGACACCAGCCTGACCAACATGGTAAAACCCTGTCTCTACTAAAAATAAAAACAATTAGCCAGGTGTGGTGGTGCATGCCTGTAGTCCCAGCCACTCGGGAGGCTGAGGCATGAGAGCAGCTTGAACCCAGGAGGTGGAGGTTGCAGTAAGCCGAGATCACACCACTACACTACAGCCTAGGCGACAAAGCAAGACTCCATCTCAAAAAAAAAAAAGGCCAGGTGCAGTGGCTCACACCTGTAATCCCAGCACTTTGGGAGACCGAGGTGGGCGGATCACAAGGTCAGGAGATAGAGACCATCCTGGCTAACACTGTGAAACCCCATCTCTACTAAAAATACAAAAAATTAGCTGGGTGTGGTGGCGGGCGCCTGTAGTCCCAGCTACTCGGGAGGCTGAGGCAGGAGAATGCCGTGAACCTGGGAGGCGGAGGTTGCAATGAGCTAAGATCGCGCCACTGCACTCCAGCCTGGGCGACAGAGAGAGACTCTATCTCAAAAAAAGAAAAAAGAAAAAGAAAATGCAAATCTGATCATACTATTTCCCTACTTAAAAACTTATCTCTGGGCCAGGCGCAGTGGCTCACACTTGTAATCCCAGCACTTTGGGAGGCTGAGGCAGGCAGATCATGAGGTCAGGAGTTCAAGACCATCCTGGCCAATATGGTGAAACCCCATCTCTACTAAAAATACAAAAAAATTAGCCGGGCGTGGTGGCATGAGCCTGTAGTCCCAGCTACTCGGGAGGCTGAGGCAGAAGAATCGCTTGGGCAACACAGCGAGACTCTGTCTCAAAACAAAAACAAAAACAAAAAAAACCTCATCTCTGGCTCTTAAATATGTCCAAATTCCACCAGAAATAGGCAAGGCCCTTCATGACCTGTGTCCCAGTTGCCCAAACTCATCTCTTGCTATTTCTCCACATGCTCCCTTCATGCCTGTCATGCTGACCTCACTTAGTTCCCTTAACTCATGAAGTCTTTTCACATCTCTGTATAAACCCTTCCTGCTGCCAGAATGCCACTGTCTTCCTTATTTGCGTAGCTAATTCCTACTCATACTTTCTTTTTCTTTTATTTTCTTTTTCTTTTTGAGACAGGGTCTTGTTCTGTTGCCCAGGCTGGAGAGCAGTGGTGCAAT
Organism: Pongo abelii; assembly: GCF_028885655.2. Taxonomy (NCBI): domain Eukaryota; kingdom Metazoa; phylum Chordata; class Mammalia; order Primates; family Hominidae; genus Pongo; species Pongo abelii. The sequence continues at coordinate 79,371,938 of NC_072001.2, read as the reverse complement.
CTCAGCTCATTGTAGCCTCTAACTTCCGGGCTCAAGCAATCCTCCTACCTCAGCCTCCTGAGTAGCTGGGACTACAGGCATGTATCACCACATCAGGCTAATTGTTTTGATTTTTCATAAAGACAGGGTCTCGCTATGTTGCCCAGGCTGGTCTTGAACTCCTGGGCTCTAGTGATCCACTTGCCTCAGACAACCTAACACTTTGGTGTCATTCCTGTAATGAGCGACCACACGCCTGGCTGCTCATCTTTTCGGAGTGTTACTGATTACATCACCCCCTACCCCAAGTTAACTGCTACAATGTGTGCTCCCATAACATATAGAGCCTGACCCCATCCTAATACTCTGCTCAAAGCATTATAATACATTATTTCCGTCTCTCTACCTGACCAACTCTTGGAATACTCTTTTCCCTCCCTCCTTTCCTTCCACCACTGTTTGATGTTGGCCCACCACCGGACAGACACTATGTTGGGTGATGTGCACAGAACGGCGAATTAAAACAGTCATAGCCCCTGCTCCCATGAGACTTACAGTAGGGCAGAAAAGACAATCGAGTAATTACACTCAGAAATGGAGAATGAGAAACTGGGTTAATTGTTCTGAAGAAAGGAAGTGGCAGGTCTACCAGCACATAAAAGGAGAATCTGGTCTAGATGGTGTGGGGGTGAGGGCATGGAAGCCTTCTTTGAAGAAATAATGTTTGAACTGGGAGCTAAAGGAGATGCAGGAATTAAGTGGGTGAAGTATGTTTCCTCCCTGTGGTGGAAGGGAATATGGGACTGTTTGAGAAACAGAAATTAAGCCAGTGAGCCTGGAGAAAAAAGACTGATGGGCCTCACCTGAGGGACGAGTGTCAGGCCAGCTTCAGACTAGAAGCTGCTAAGAATTTGGTCATTACCTTGCTCGAGACCAAGGAGCAGGAAAACTGGTATTAATAGTATCAGCCTTGCTTGCAGTGAGCTGAGATCACACCACTGCACTCCAACCTGGGCGACAGAGCAAGATTCCATCTCAAAAAAAAAAACAGTATCAGCACCCCTGACGGCTCCCCATTGCTTGTCATTGCACCTAGCACGTGACCATTGATCTAGTTTGGATGTTTGTCCTCTCCAAATCTCATGCTGAAAGATGATCCCCAGTGTTGGAGGTGGGAACTAGTGGGAGGTGCTTGGGTCATGGGGGTGGATCCCTCATGAATGGCTAGGTCCCCTCCCCACAGTAATGAGTGAGTTCTTGCTCTGTTAGTTCATACCACGGCTGGTTGTTGTTTTTTTTTTTTTTTTTAGACAGAGTCTTGCTCTGTCGCCCAGCCTGGAGTGCAATGGTGCAATCTCCACTCACTGCAACCTCCTCCTCCTGGGCTCAAGTGATTCTCCTGTCTCAGCCTCCTGAACAACTGGGATTACAGGCGCTGGCCACCACGCCTGGCTAATTTTTGTGTTTTTAATAGAGACGGGGTTTCACCATGTTGGCCAGGCTGGTCTCGAACTCCTGACCTCAAGTGATCCACCCGCCTTGGCCTCCCAAAGTGCTGGGATTACCGGCGTAAGCCACCATGCCCAGCCACACAGCTGGTTGTTTAAAGAGCCTAGCGGCTCTCTTGCTCCTTCTTTCACCATGTGCCACGCTTGCCTCCCCTTCACCTTCTGCCATGAGTAAAGGCATCCTATCAGAGGTGTTAACTGATTATTTCACATCTGCACCCCCCCCAACCCAAGTTAATTGCTGCAATTCTGTGCTCCAATAACATACAGGGCCTGACTCCATCATAATACTCTGTTCAAAGCATTATAATACATTATTTTCTTCTCTCTACCTGACCAACTCTTGGAATACACTTTCCCTTCTTCCCTCCCTTCTACCACTGTTAATGAGTGAAAACCTTTACTGAAAACCTCACCAGAAGCCAAGCAGATACCAGTGTCATGCAGAACCATGAGCCAAAGAAACTTATTTTCTTCATAAACTATCCAGTCTCAGGTATTCCCTTATAGCAATGCAAAATGGACTAAAACAGTCATGCATAGCATACATTTGCTAAATTAATAAAGTTTAGAAGTGTTCAAGAAATTTGACATCTAAAGGAAAAAGAGACCATACGTATTTTGAGCAGGCTACAGGGTTGTGGGAAGAGTGTTTTTAAGCAAAGACATGACTTGAGTTTGTTGATGCAATACAGCCAACAGAGGATGAAGAGACGAAGCATGGAAATACAGTTCTGACATAGGTGGGAGGGGATGGAATTGAGAATACAAAGATCATTAGTTTTGAAAAAGAAGAACGATTCTTCCTTTGAGGTAAGAGAAAAGGGTGGGAAAATGGGGAAAGCTCTAGAGGAAAAAACACTACTGCTGGGAGAGGCATTGTTACAGTCATGTGGTCCAGGGGGCATTTTCCTGAATCTGCATGATGCCATCAGATATGCACTCTTTTCCAGCTGTGCCATGGATTGTTCCCATGATCATAGTGGGCAGATTTGCAGTGTGGTGACCATGTAACTGGTAGTGTTGGAAGCTTTCTCATACATTCACCATCTACCAAATTTTCACAACAACCTCCAAGTACACAGACCCAATTTACAGATGTGGACACTCAGGTTCAGGGAGGTGAAGAACCTTGCCACTGTCTACACTGTCAGTGAGTGTCTGACCTGGAACTAGAACCTAGGTCCAACGGACTCAACTGCGAGGAGCCAGGGCAACTTGGAAGCCTATTCATTTGGTTCCCTTGTTATTGGCTTTAGGTGTTTTGCTTCAGTATGGCTGGAACATCACCATCAGTGAGCCCAGGCACAATGCAAGGTGATATAGGCAGTTTTTGCCTTAAGGGTGGGTTTAATTTTCTTAATGTGACCTCCAGCATCTCCTACAAATGAACTAAGAAATAAGGCAGGTTGGGGATGCAGAAGGTAAATACTCTGGCAGAGAACACATTATCCTCTTATTGGAAACGGAAGGATAAGAAAGGAATACCGGAGTGCATCACAGGTTAAGCTAACTAAAGATGAGGGCAATGACTTGTCCAAAGTCAATAGCATGGGAGAAAAGTAACATGGAGACTTGCCTTCTTGTGACCTTTTGAACTCAGTACACGAACGCCAAGATGACAATAACCTGAGTGGTAACTAGAGAGAGTGATTATAGGTGAGGCAGCTGTTAGAAGAAAAATCTATCCCAATAGAGAAAGCGCCTTCAGAATCATCCCCAGGGTGCTGGGTACGGTGGCTCATGCCTGTAATCCCAGCACTCTGGGAGGCCAGGTGGAAGGGTCATTTGAAGCCAAGGGTTGGAGACCAGCCTGGGCAACATAATGAGACCTCATCTCTACAAATAATAAAAAAAAAAAATTAGCTGGGCAGTGGTGTACGCCTGTAAGTCCTAGCTACACTGAGGCTGAGGTGGGAGGACTGCTTGAGTCCAGGAGTTTGAGGCTGCAGTGAGCTATCGTCATGCCATTTCACTGTAGCTTGGGTGGCAGAGTGAGACCCTGTCTCCTAAAAAAAAAAAAAAAAAAAATTCCGTGGCGTGTCCATGCAGAGTTACAAAGAAAGCTGTGAGGGCCCTGGGCCAGGAGACAGGTGGCCGCTCCAGCAAAGAACAGCAGGTGATATGGGAACTAGCTCCATCTGTAGAGAGCACTACTGCTGAAATAATCCTAATGAGAGAACGGCAGGAGGGCTTAATGAGCAGGTAGTTGTTCCCAGTTTGAAATGGTGCCTTTGGAGGGCCACGGTGGCTCACGCCTGTAATCCCAGCACTTTGGGAGGCTAAGGCGGGTGGATCACGAGGTCGGGAGTTCGAGACCACCTGACCAACATGGTGAAACCCCATCTCTACTAAAAATACAAAAATTAGCCAGGCGTGGTGGTGCACACCTGTAATCCCAGCTACTCAGGAGGCTGAGGCAGGAGAATCGCTTGACTGGGGAGGCAGAGGTTGCAGTGAGCCAAGATCGTGCCACTGCACTCCAGCCTGGGTGACAGAGAGAGACTGTCTCACAAAAAACAAGGCAAAACAAAACAAACAAAAAAAGAAATGGTGCCTTTAGGATTTATTTTTTATTTTTTATTTTTTGAGACAGGGTCTCGCTCTGTCACCCAGGCTGGAGTGCAGTGGCACGATCTCGGCTCACTGCATCCTCCGCCTCCTGGGTTCAAGCAATCCTCCCACCTCAGCCTCCTGGGTAGCTGGGATTACAGGCACCTGCCACCATGCCTGGCTAATTTTTGTATTTTTAGTAGAGACGGGGTTTCACCACATTGGCCAGGCTGGTCTCAAACTCCTGACCTCAAGTGATCTGCCCGCCTTGGCCTCCCAAAGTGCTGGGACTACAAGTGTGAGCAACCACGCCCGGCCGAAGGATCTTAAAAGGAAACATCACTGTTAAGTCATTGCTGACACAGATAAGGTGGCCTCTCAACTACTGCCAAGCGTCTTTATGCTATCTTATAGCTCTTGCACTTACAAATTGAGGTCTATTTAGTCTGTGCTGTTGTTGACCTCATATTTATTTACCATAATCAAGATTCACTCTAGTCTTGGCATCTTTTCCAAACTTACGACCTATAGTGGGTTGACTCATGTCCCACTGCACTGCCCCCAACCCCCCACCGCCCTAATTCATATCTACCTAAAACCTCAGAATGTGATTTTTTTTTTTTTTGAGACAGTGTCTCGCTCTGTCCCAGGCTGAAGTGCAGCGGCACGATCTCGGCTCATGGCAAGCTCCGCCTCCCAGGTTCACTCAGCCTCCCGAGTAGCTGGGATTACAGGCACACACCACCAGGCCTGGCTAATTTTTGTATTTTTAGTAAAGATGGGGTTTCACCATGTTGGCCAGGCTAGTCTTGAACTCCTGACCTCGTGATCCGCCCACCTCAGCCTCCCAAAGTTCTGGGATTACAGGCGTCAGCCACCATGCCCAGCCAGAATGTGATCTTATTTAGAAATAGTATCTTTGCAGAGGTAACTAGTTGAGGTCATACTAGATTAAGGTGGGCCCTAAATCCAATGACAAGTGTCCTTATAAGGAAGAAGAGTAACCGGGAGACCTGCCTTCCTGTGACTTTTGTTTTTTTTTGAGATGGTGTCTAGCTCTGTTGCCCAGGCTGGAGTGCAATGCCACGATTTCAGCTCACAGCAACCTCTGCCTCTGGGGTTCAAGCGATTCTCCAGCCTCAGCCTCTCGAGTAGCTGGGACTACAGGCGTGTGCCACCACGCCTGGCTAATTTTTGTATGTTTAGTAGAGATGGGTTTTTACCATGTTGGCCAGGCTGGTCTCAAACTCCTGGCCTCAAGTGATCCGCCCACTTAGGCCTCCCAGAGTGCTGGGATTATAGGCGTGAGCCACCGTGCACATCCCCTGTGACCTTCTGAGCTCAGAATACGAATGCCAAGATGGCAATAACCTGGGGGGTAACCAGAGTGATTATGGGTGGGGCAGAGAAGAGAGGGCCTTGGGAAGACAGAGACAGAGATTGGATTTATGCTGCCACAGCCAAGGAATTTGGCTTTGTTGGAAAAGAAAGAATTTTCCCCCAGAGCCTACGGAGGGAGTGTGGCTCTGCCAGCACCTTGATATTGGACTTCTGTCTTCCAGAACTCTGAGAGAATAAATTTCCATTGTTTTAAGCCACCCAGTTTGTGGTAGTATTTTCATACAGCAGCCACGGGAAACTCATACACGAGTTGAGGTTGTTCTTCCCTTTAGGGAAGGAACTCTCCAGCCCTGGCAGTTCCTCAGTTCACCCTCATGTGTAAGTGCCCAGAAAAAAAACTGCTGAATAAACACATTTCCCAGATTTTGAATTGAGGGAGAAGTGTGATGTCCCTTGAGGTAGCACAGAGAGATCAATGGTGACATTAGATAGTATCTGGAAGACCCAAAGGCTGTGTATCAATTTTCATTGTGTGGCTTTAGCTTGGCAAATTTACTAAGTGTCAGGATGTGGCTTCAAGTTTTGTCAGACTCAAGGTTGAGTCAAATTTAGCATGATTAGCTAAGTCGTGCTAATCAGACTCACAAGAAATAAAAATCAAGCTGAAAATGTATTCATCTGTGTGTGTGTGAGAACGAGTGGAGGCTTTTATTCCAGTATTGAAAATGCTCATAATCACTACCGGGGCCCCGGGTCAGAACACCTGGAAGCTGCTCCGTGACTGTAAGTCACATGGAATCAAAGCAAAGAGGCAGGGCACCTTGAGGGGATCCATCCGGGCCATGGGGAAGCCCAGTGACCCTTCCAGGACCACAACAAAGCTTTTGTCTCCAGCACCACAAAGTTCAGGCCTGACAGAGTCGGTGACATTGGCTGCAAATCTGTAGTTCTCTGGCTTCTCTTCTCTATGTTCTCAGGTCAATTGCCCCACTTCCACCCACAGTTTTTGTCTAAACAGGATGTTAAACAAATGGATACTAAATGACAACTGTGTTCTGGACTTGCCTCCCTTACAAAGAAGGTTACCTTGGCTAAAGTATTGGGTTCTTTCAAATCCACATTTACCATGTGTTTATTCCCATAAGAATGAATACCATTTGTATTAGTTTCTTTCGGCTGCTAAAAACAAATCACCAAAAACTTGGTGGCTTCAAACAACAGAAACTTATTCTCTCATAGTTTTGGAGACCAGAGGTCCAAAATCAAGGTGTCGTGAGGGCCTAGCTCCCTCTAAGGCTTGTAGGGGAGAATCCATTCCTTTCTTCTTCCAGCTTCTGGTCACTCCAGGAACTCCTTGGTTTGTGGCTTCATCATTCCAGTCTCTGTATCCACGGTCATGTTGCTGCCACAACTTCTTCTGAGGCTAATCTTCCTCTGCCTCTCTCCTATAAGGACACTTGTGATGGTATTTACGGCCCATCTGATAATCCAGAATTATCTTTTTTTTTTTTTTTTGAGACAGAGTCTCACACTGTTGCCCAGGTTGGACTGCAGTGGCGCAATCTCGGCTCACTGCGAGCTCCGCCTCCCGGGTTCACGCCATTCTCCTGCCTCAGCCTCCCGAGTAGCTGCGACTACAGGTGCCTGCCACCACACCCGGCTAATTTTTTGAATTTTTAGTAGAGACGGGGTTTCACCATGTTAGCCAGGATGGTCTCGATCTCCTGACCTCATGATCCGCCCGCCTCAGCCTCCCAAAGTGCTGGAATTACAGGCGTGAGCCACTGCGCCCGGCCCAGAATTATCTTATCTCAAGATCCTTAACTTAATCTCATCTGCAAAGACCCCTTTTCCAGATAAGCTATCATTCACAGGTTCCAGGGATTTGTGTGGATATCTTGTACAGGACCAGCTTTTGACTTACCAAACCACCATTTGTGGATTTTGAGGACTGGGATTGTATCTGTGTTGATATGTCTTCAATGTCTCACACATGAATGAAAATAAATAGGCAAATTAAGGCAATCTTATTTCCAAATTCAAAGGCACCTCACCATCACTATGCATAATTGACATCCCTTTAAAAGGTTATCCGAGGGCCAGGCACGGTGGTTCACATCTAATCCCAGCACTTTGGGAGGCTGAGGTGGGTCGATCACTTTGAGCTCAGGAGTTCAAGACCAGCCTGGGCAACATGGTGAAACCCTGTCTCTATAAAAAATACAAAAATTAGCCAGGTGTGGTGGCATGCACCTGTAGTCCCAACTACTTGGGAGGCTGAGGCTGGAGAATCGCTTGAGCCCATGAAGCAGAGTTTGCAGTGAGCCAAACTCTGGGTGACAGAGTGAGGACTTGTCTCAAAAAAAAAAAAAAAAAAAAAAAAAACGGTTATTCAGAGTTTTTATCCTCAATACATGACTGGATTTCATGTGTGCACGGTTGAAAATGAATTACTTCTGGCAATGAATCCATCTTTTCAGGCCAGCCTATTATAAATTGTAATCACAATCAGCATCATCTTTAAATATGCTATCAAATACTCTTGCATAATTATCTTTTGCCTTACCTGCTCAAATCCTTTCTACCTTTTGAGGCCCACCTAATGCCCGACCTTCCTAGGAACCATTCATGACAGTTCCTTACCCTCCATGCCTGCTCATGATCTTGCCTAACTATGAGGTCTTCGTGCTCTGCCTGTGAGTATCATTTCTGCCTAGGAATTGGTAAACTCTTCCTGAGTGGGATTTTCTTTCTCAAATAAGACTCAATGTATGTAATATAGCATATTGTTGGAATTTTGTTAAATTGTTGGTTTATGAATGTAAAGGTACCATGTGAATATTTAAGCATAGGCCAGAGCCCACATCAAAACAATACTATTGTTTATTCTCAGGCAGGAAAGAGGCACCCATTGCTTGAGGGTCCAAGAGAAGGAGTGTATTTATATCGGGTTAATTTATTTAGAAAGTTAGATGCCTGTCTCCTGGAAGATGAGATATTTAACATTCAGCTAGAAGAGAAAGTTTTCTTATGTAACTGGTAACTAGAAAGATAATCAAGAAACAGGAGAGGTGACTTGCTATCAAGAAATAAGGCACAGATCTTCAGGATGGACTGTTAGAAGGCTTGAAGAGCTGCCTTCTTGGCCAGGCACAGTGGCTCATGCCTGTAATCCCAACACTTTGGGGGCCCTAGACAGGAGGATCACTTGAGTCGAGGAGTTTGAGACCAGCCTGGGCAACAAAGTGAAACCCTGTTTCTACAGAAAAATTAAAAAATTAGCCAGGCATGGTGGTATGTACCTGTGGTCCCAGCTACTTGGGAGGCTGAGGGAGGATTGCTTGGTCCTGGAAGATGGAGGCTGCAGCAGTGAGCCATGATTGTGCCACTGCACTCCAGCCCGGGACACAGAGAAAGGCCGTGTCTCAAAAAAAAAAAAAAGCTGCCTTCTCTTCATTCTCCTCCAGAATTTGGTGAATAATTTGTGTAGCTAAAATACAGCCCCAATTTAAAAATGTACGTGATAGATGAGAGATTCAGATCTGACACTCCTATATAACTAAGTCTCGGACTCCTAACCTATTTTAAAGGCAAGGGCTATGGTGTGATTCATTTTGGTTACTCTCTGTGCCTAGAAGTGTGAAGCATGTAGAAAGTGTCTGATAAATGTCTGCTGGATTAATGAAGCAACAAAATGAGGGAGAATTGCCTGATTGAGGAGTCCCCAACATGTCATATCATTAAGTTGACACAGACCCTGGTGTCTGAAGCTTCATCTCAAACATAAGCCATGACCTTCATTTCGGCAAGTAAAACAACCTCTTAGGTGCATTAGACACAACCGATCACTTACAGCTCCTTGAAACACTATTTTGCCTAGCTTTCAGGAGACCACACCATCTGGTTTTCCTCTCCCTTCATTGAATGTTCCTTCTCAATTTCCTCCTCTGGGTTTTCCTCCTCCTCTTGACCTCTAACTGTTGCTATGCCCCAGGGCTCATTACTCAGCCCCTTTCTCTTCTCCATCTACCTTCTCTCCCAGGGCCTAGGTGAGCTCATTCAATGTCATGGCTCAAAATGTCATCCACATACCCTGGCTCTAAAATTTCTGTCTCCAGCCCCATCTTCTCCCCTGAACTTCAGACTTGCATATCCAACTGTCTATTTGACATCTTCAATTAGATGTCTCACAGATTGTAAAATGTAACATGATTGAAACAGAACTCTTTATTTCCCCCTACTTAAAATCGCTCCTCCTCCATCTCCACTGGAATAAATGGCAATTTTATCCCTCCAATTGTTCAGGCCAAAAACCTTGAAGTTAATCTTGACTTCTTTCTTTCTCTCCCACCCCACAACCAATCCATCAGCAAATCCTACCAGCTCCACTTTCAAAATATATCCAGAATCCAACCCCATGCCCCACACTGACAGCAACCTGGTTCAAACTACCCCATCTCTTACCTGGGTTACTGAAACAGCCCTCTAAGTGCCTTTCTGTCTCCTCCTTGCCCCGTGTGGTTTACCTCCACAACACAGCCAAGTGACTCTTCTCAAACCATCTCAGTCATGCCACTCCTCTGCTGTCAATACTCCAAGGTGTCCCAGTAAATTTTATGAAATTCAAATCCTCACCATGGTCTACAAGGCCCTAAATTCTCCCTTTCCAGTTGATTTCCGTCCCCTTAATCTCGACATTCTCATTCCACAGTCCTCTTTGCTGTCCTCAGCAAAGAGGACATATAATACATTAAAACATATTATAAAATAAAATATTATATAAGCATTAATTTGAGATGTCAATATCATAAAGTGGGGGTAGGGCAAAGATGTAAAGGAGTAGAGTTTTTGTGTTTAATGGGTACAATTTTGACTTTGCAAGGTGAAAAGAATTCCAGACGTGGATGGTGGTGACGACTGCACAACATCCATGTACTTAACACCCCGAACCAAACATTTAAACATGGTTAAAACTGTAAATTGCATGTTATGTGCATTTTACAATTAAAAATCAAAAATAAAAAATCATTCATATACAGATACGTGCATATGAATAACTAGTATGAAAGGATAGGCGCAAAAGGTGAATAATAATTATCTATGGGTAGCAGGATTATAGATGAGTTTTTTCCTTAATGCAAAAAGGCATTTTTAATTTATGCATTATGTGAATTATGTAATTTATGTGTGACTTTTATGTATTCCTTGTACAATAAAAACACATGAAAAGCCATGTATAAAACTTATACCCAGTGTGGCAATAGTATTCGACTACAAACAAAATCTGAAAATAAAACGTGTCACAAACTACAGTCCTCAAACATCCCACTGAGTGTGGTCAATTTCAATGGCCTCATCTCCACAAGAACTGGACAAGAGGCCAGGAGAGTTCAGGTTTTCAAATGCAGACTCAGGTGGAAATGCGGATGTTAACTGTCTGACACAGGCCAATCATGCCACACATGAATAAGCTCTTGCAAAATTCTGAATATTTCTACAATGTGTCATTTGATAGTGTGGTGTCTTTTGACACAGACCAAGCTACAAAGCTACCTACAGTGTATAATTAAGGGTTTCAGATATACTAAGGTTTTCTTCTGCCAAATGCCATTCATCTATGCTTGACTTTTCCAACAAATATAACCGAAGTACAATTTGTAAAGCCAACTCACTGTGTTCATTATTTTGTCCTGCTGTTTTAAGGAACTGCACTGTGTACAGAAGTAGAAAAATTTGGCCCGGCGTGGTGGCTCATGCCTGTAATCCTAGCAGTTTGGGAGGCCAAGGTGGGTGGATCACTTGAGGCCAGGAGTTCGAGACCAGCCTGGCCAACATGATGAAACCCCGTCTCTACTAAAAATACAAAAATTAGCCAGGCATGGTGGTGGGTACCTGTAATCCCAGCTACTCAGGAGGCTGAGGCAGAAGAATCACTTGGACCTGGGAGGCAGAGGTTGCAGTGAGCTGAGATCGTACCACTGCACTCCAGCCTGGGTGATGGAGCGAGACTCAGTCTCAAAAAAAAAAAAAAAAAGAAGGCCGGGCAAGGTGGCCCACGCCTGTAATCCCAGCACTTTGGGAGGCTGAGGCAGGTGGATCACCTGAGGTCAAGAGTTCGAGACCAGCCTGAACAACATGGTGAAACCCCATTTCTACTAAAAATACAAAATTAGCTGGGTGTGGTGACACATGCCTGTAATCCCAGCTACTTGGGAGGCTGAGGCAGGAGAATCACTTGAACCCAGGAGGCAGAGATTGCAGTGAGCCAAGATCGTACCATTGCACTCCAGACTGGGCAACAAGAGCAAAACTCCATCTCAAAAAAAAAAAAGAAGGTTGGATGCAGTGGCTCATGCCTGTAATCCCAGCACTTTGGGAGGCTAAGGCAGGTGGATCACAAGGTCAGAAGTTTGAGACCAGCCTGGCCAACATGGTGAAACCCTGTCTCTATTAAAAATATAAAAATTAGCCGGGCGTGGTGGTATGCACCTGTAACCCCAGCTACCCAGGAGGCTGAGGCAGGAGAATAGCTTGAACCCAGGAGGCGGAGCTTGCAGTAAGCCGAGATCATGCCACTGCACTCCAGCCTGGTGACAGAGCAAGACTCCGTCTCAAAAAAAAAGAAAGAAGAAAAAAGTAGAGAAATTATTCTGGGATACCTAAACCACAGAGCCCAATCCCATCATTGGACAGGAGAGGATGCCAGGACCCAGAAAAGTGAAGTGACTTTTCCAGAGGCTCACTCCTAGTTTGTGAAAAAGCTGGGACTAGACTCAGGAAGTCCTGAGGCCTTAGTCCAGTGCTGCTGCTTTTTTTTTTTTTGACAGAGTTTTTTGCTCTTGTTGCCCAGGCTGGAGTGCGATAGCGCAATCTCGGCTCACCGCAACCTCCACCTCCCAGGTTCACGCGATTCTCCTGCCTCAGCCTCCCGAGTAGCTGGGATTACAGGCATGCACCACCACGCCCAGCTAATTTTGTATTTTTAGTAAAGATGGGGTTTCTCCATGTTGGTCAGGCTGGTCTCAAACTCCTGATCTCAGGTAATCCGCCCGCCTCGGCCTTCCAAAGTGCTGGGATTACAGGCATAAGCCCCTGCGCCTGGCTGGTCCAGTGCTTCTTTTCAAAACTTGGAATGTCATCTTTGGAAAAGGAGAGTAACTAATAACCATCTGAACGTGGTTACAACTGGAAATACGTTTATTTCTCTCCAACCTTTGTCTTCAAACTGGCCCTGCTGGCTCTCTCTTCCCTGCCCCTTGATGATAACTTTGACAGACTTCATAGCTTTCTGGTTACTCACAATTTCAAGAACCTCAAATAAGGTTAATTTTCAGGTGTTTAAAAAAAAAAAAGCCAAATCTGGTCTAAATCAAATCTTTAACTTGACACCCAGTTCAAAGCTCCTCCCCCTGCCCTGGCTAAGACTGAGCACAGCTCGAGGTCTTGCAGCAGGGAAGCGGGGGAAGCCTGCTCTTTCTCTCCTCCTCCCTGTCCCCCACTGCTTCTTGCTTTTCAGGGTCAGTGATGGGTCTGGGGTGGGGGTGGTGGAGACCAAAGAGTAGAGTAAAGGGGCAAAAGTCTTCACACTTGGTTGCAGCTTTCCCTTGGCTGACAGCATTCTCTGGGTTGCAAGTGTCCAAATGCTGAATGTTCCATGGGATGCAGCTATGGTTTCTCAAGAGGCCTTATGAGAATCTCCACAGGGTCTGAGTTAGGGGCACCAAATGGAGAGGTGCTCTTGGAGCCCTCACTCTTGGCTGGGAAGAAACAGCCCTCTCCCACCCACACTGGGAGAAGTAGGGACAAACGATCATACTTTCCCTCACATTGCCCAGTGACTCAACTCTCCTTGAATGCCTCATCTTTCCTTCACACAGGCTGTAGGTGGGTAATGGTGGCCAGAACAGTTCACCAGTCTTTCTGTAGATCTTGTAGGGTTGTGCCTAGCTGTTCCTCTTCAGAAGGTGGGAATACTTACCACCTAGCATCTTCACAAAATATCCCATTCGACATCCCATGACAGGAATCCTGAATGTTGTCTGCAGGGAGGAGGTACTTCTTAATTTTGTAAAGCCTTGGCACTACACAAAGAGGAAGCAGCTGCTGGAAGTTCCTGGGGTAGCAAGGAATCTACCCAGGAACTTCTGCAAAAAGGAGGGGCTACCTCCCAAGACAACCCCCTTTATCATATGGAACGTCAAAGAGCCTAAGGAAAAGACTCTGAAAGTTGCTTCTTCCCCGGGACCAACCAGACTGGGTGTGTCAGGATAAGACAAACTCCTGAGTCTGTCCTTCACTGACTATGTGGCACTGACTGAGCACTTTCCTCTTTCTGGGCCTCAGGCTCCACATCTGTAAAATAGTGGGAGGGTAAGTATTTGTCATTTTTGGTGGCCTAGCATTGGAGGACCCTCTGTATTTGGAGGAATATCAAGATAGGTGGCTGGCAAGGTCCCCTCTTCCCCATTATGGAAGCCCAAGAGGGAGGGGACATATTGTCTTTCTCCCTACCCTTGCCATGTAGTTATAGCATGGAAATGTGACCTGGGCTCAGCCAAGAACTTTGAATCCTTAATAAGAATGGAAAAGCCTAGCTGTGGTGGAATAAGCTCCAGAGGTATTGGCAGTGTTGACTGGGAGTGGGTAGCCCAGAGTACTAGAGTAGTAGTACTAGAGTACTTGAGCTGTACCTAGCCACCGTTATTTTCTGAGCTGGCTCTCTAAGACCTTATGACTCTGCAGAAGTGCCCATGTTCTTCTGTCATAAACATGCTTGGCTCACAGCCCCCATTTCAATTCCTTTCTTCCTTGTCTCCCTCTATTCTAGAGGCCAGAAAGCAAAACAGTTGAATTTCCAGACTCCTTAGCATTCAGAAGTAGTCATGTGATACAGTTCTGATGAATAAAATAAATAAATAAGTCCCTTCTCCAATATGAAGGCAAAACCTGGAAGGAAAAAGGCTTTCATGCCTCATCTTCATCCTTCCTCCTTCTTCCTAACTGGAACACAGATGAAATGCCTGGAGGTGAAGCAGCCATCCATGACCATGAACAGAATGCTAAATAGAACCTCAGCCTCTGATGACAGCCCTGAGCAGCCGGACAAGCCCTGGATTTCTGCCTCTAGACTTATTACACGAGGAAAATAAGATATCCACCTATTTAAGTCACTGTTTTTCAGATTTTCTTACTCCCAGATAAACACATTCCTTCCTGATCTACTTCAATATTAGGAATATTCAATAAATGCAATAAAGGTTGCACAATATTCAATAAATTCAATAAATATTCAATAAATGCAATAAAGGTTGCACAATATTCAATAAATTCAATATTCAATAAATGCAATAAAGGTTATATAATATTCAATAAATTCAATAAAAGTTGAGCTGACAATGGTATTTACAGTTGTACAATATCTTATAGTTTATAAATTGTCATTACTGCTGAAGTTCCTCAGGGTAGGTTTCTTTTTTTTTTTTTTTCTTTTCTGAGACAGAGCCTCACTCGGTTGCCCAGGCTGGAGTGCAGTGGCATGATCTTGGCTCACTGCAAAGTCCACCTCTCGGGTTCAAGCAATTCTCCTGCCTCAGCCTCCCGAGTAGCTGTGACTACAGGCATGCACCACCATGCCCCGCTAATTTTTTGTATTTAGTAGAGATGGGGTTTCACCATGTTGACCAGGCTGATCTTGAACTCCTGACCTCAGATGATCCACCTGTCTTGGCCTCCCAAAATGCTGGGATTACAGGTGTGAGCCACCACACCCGGCCCACCAGGGTATGTTTCTGTTGCTTAACACCAGAGACCCTGGCTGGTACCTTGAGCTCTTAAGGTCTCCTCCAGCTCTGATAGTCTATCCTCTTTAAGAGGAACCTTCCTCTTACTATGCAAACTCATATCAACCTCAGCTTTTACAACTCAACCAAAGAGAAGAGCAATCATCTCACTTGAGGTGGTTCATCACCAAACCAGGACCTATCTCCTCCTGCCTTTTCTGTCCTTTGATCTATTCCCTAAAGCCAACAGCCAACCCACCCATGAGTCGACCTAGCCTAGTGTGACCTCACAGAGCTACCTACTTGACTAGACTTACAATTTCCAGAGGCAGATAGATTCCTGCTAACTAGGCCGAATCTGAGTTCAGTATGACATGTTTGTAAAATATTTTGTAGTTTGGAAACTTAAACTATCTTTTTTCTACCATGTCACTGATCCTTGCAACAATCCTGAGATAAACAGGGCAAGCATAAGGACCCTGATGCTCACAGAAGTGATGTGCTATAGGTTCTAGAGATGATAAATAAGATGACCATATGATGGGAGAAAGTGTGGGAAGGAGAATGTACACTGGGCTAGGAGTCATGAAGCATAGGCACTATGTTCCAGCCCTGCCACTCATTAGTAGCTTGACCTCTTGCAAGTCTACCTGTCTGGATCCAGTTTCTTCATCTGTACAACAAGGATGCTGGATGTATTAGTTAGTGCAGGCTGCCATAACAGAATATCATAGATTGGGTGGCTTAAACAATAGAAAGTTATTTTCTTACAGTTCTGGAGGCTGGAAGTCCTGGATCAGGATGCCAGCATGGTCAAGTTCTGGTAAGGGCTCTCTTCCTGGCTTGCAGACAGCCACCTTCTCACTGTGTCCTCACATGGAAGCAGGAGAGAGAGATAGTATCTTTCTTCCTCTTTTTATAAGGGTACAGTACTATCAGATTAGGGACCGACCCTTATGACATCATTTATCCTTTATTATCTCCTAAAGCCCCTATCTCCTGATAAGTCACATTGGGGGTTAGGGCTTCAACATATATATATATTTTTTTGGAGGGGCTACAACTCAGTCCACAGTACTGGATATGATCTTTGGAGTTCCTTCCACCTGTTAGCACAAGCCTGGAACACTGAAGATACAGTTGTCTATGGAATTAGTGATTCTACCTTGCCTGATTTTGAGAAACTGCACAAGGCTTATTTCTAGACTATTTGTAGGGAACATTTTGGAGATCATCTGTGTAAACACTTTCCCATCCCTAGGGCAATTGACAAGCCAAAGGTAATCTCTGGCCAAATCAGGTCTCTCCCAAAGTTGGGGCCTTAAAGTTTTTCAGAAAGCATGTATTTTAACTGTCACTTTTAGCCTTTGGGTATGGCATGCAATTTCTGCTACTGCATTTAGAAAGAAAATAATGATGACTGTCAATTGGAGGTGGGTTTTAAATCACAAGTCTCCAGCTAAATTTTCTAAGAGCCATGAAGATTACTGAGCAATTGTGGCCTTTCACCAAAGCACAAAGTACCTTGTCAGTCCTACTTTATGCAGCACCTGCAAGTGCTGTCTTAGAGTGGCTTTATGGTCAGAAGCAGGCTCTGGTGGGGAGAGCTGGCCCTTTGCAGGTCAAACATAATTCCCTCCAGTCATAATCAAATATTTCAGATTTCTCCAGAAATATTACTTATTTTTGGTTTGATATACTTATTGTCAAAGGCCGACAATTACTTTGAGCACTTAAATTACAATGCCCCCCACAAAAAAATACCCCAAGGATTATTTTAACAGTCACAGGATGTGTTATTGCATACTTTAAGCTCTTAAATACAATGCCAAAAAAACCAAGAATGATTTTTTTCTTTTCTTTTTTTTTTTTTTTTTTTTTTTGAGATGGAGCCTTGCTCTGTCACCCAGGCTAGGGTGCAATGGCGCAATCTCGGCTCATTGCAACCTCCGCCTCCAGGGTTCAAGTGATTCTCCTGCCTCAGCCTCCCGAGTACAGGCATGTGCCACCACACTCAGTTAATTTTTTGTATTTTTAGTAGAGACGGGGTTTCTCCATGTTGGCCAGGCTGGTCTCAAACTCCTGACCTCAGGTGATCCGCTCTCCTTGGCCTCCTGAAGTGCTGAGATTATAGGCGTGAACCACCACACCCAGCCCCAAGGATGATTTTAACAGTCCCAGAATGTGCTGTTGCATCTAGACCTGAGGCCTTTAGGAGCAATAAGATGGTCTGCATTTCTGTAATTTGTTTACATCTCCTTATTTATGACATAATCTACAACTGCTTATAGACTCTAAATTTTCCTTGTCTGTGTAATTTCAAACCCAAATTTACCTTTCATGTATATTATAACCCAATCTTCATCTTCATTTGACCCAAACTATCTAAGTTCTGTATTCTTCAAACTAGAAAGATGCTGAGTTTTCTGTATTGATCCTATGGAGAATGGTTCTCAAATGGGGGTGACTTTACACCCTAGGGGACATTTGGCAATTTATGGAGACATTTTTGATTGTCACCACTGAGGATGGGGGTTAATCGTGGTAGTACTGGTGGCATCTAGTGGGTAAGGGTCAGGGATGCTGCTAAATATCCTACAATGCACAGGACAGCCCCTACAACAAAGAATTACCTGGCCCCATGTGTCAACAGTGTTGTTGAGAAACTCTGCTACAGAATCTCAAGATGCAAAGCATATGGTCCTTTGTGGCTTCCAGGGTTGTGGGGTGGGAAGCTGTTATACTGGCAGCACAGCTCTGGCACTCTTCATGACCCCAGGGACACACACAGCAGATGCCGATGAAAACTTAGGCTGTCTTTGCCAGGCCAACTCATAACGCCAATAAAGGGGTTAATTTTTTTTTTTTTTTAAGTAGGCAGCCCTTCCTTTGATTTTCATCCAATTTCAATGTCCTCTTCACCAGGGCAGGAAGGAGAAAGCAAGCAGGACTAGAACACAGTGGCTCCAGAGCAGGCCTATAGCAAGGTCTGAAGGGTTGATAGATTTGATACTCACAGCTTTACAGCTCATTTTATTCTGAGAGTAGAGCATATAGAAAAAACTTCTAAACACTTCTTAAAAATTCTAACAGCTTTATAGGTTGGTAGGATTTCAAGCTACTTTTTAAAAGCATTAAATTATTCCCTGTGCTCCCATTATTTTAATTATTTCTATATACCCCTCCTTGTTCCAAAAAGGTTCTGACATGGGTAACTCTCCCTGTGGTGTTGACTTAATTATCCTATATCAAGCTTACATGAGCTCCAGGACTGATCAATAGAGGTTTCAATTTAGGAGGAAAAAGGATTTTGGAAGGGCCAAGTAAAACTATAATGTTTTGGCAGTTAAAAGATATGAGTTAAATTCCCACTATGTGTAAAGTTATAGTGCTAAATGCTGAGGAAGATATTTTTTAAAAGTATAAATCACAGCTGGTGCCCTTAAGTAATTCATACTCTGTCTGAGATAGGCTCCATGCCCAAGGGAGGCTGTCTTCTGTTACAAAGCAGGCTGTGCTTGGTGGCTCCTGGGCAGGGGCAGCCCTCGGCATTCTTCCCTCCTCTGGCCAGGGAAGGACGGGCAGAAAAGGAAGAGGTGAGGGTGGTTGAGTGGGGAGTGCAAGGGACAAAGCCTCAGAAGTGGACGCACACTGGGGAGGGTCTGAGATATAAGCAAACTAAATGAGAGCCGGATCTTAGAGGTCCTGATGGCCAGAGGGAGGCATTAGGGTTTTATTCTGAAGTTACAGGCATGTACACAGGAAGTTATATGATTAAAAAAAATAGCATTTGTTGGGTGCTTACCCTTTACTAAGCATACTATTTAATCCTCTGCCGTAGCTACTCTTCTCCCCATTTTACTGATGAGGACACTGAGGTACAAGGGTTAAATCACTTACTCAAAGCCACCCTAGCAAGTGCTAGAGCCAGGATTCACATCATAGGCAGAGCCCACACTCTTAACCACTTCAGACTGCCTCTTGATAGAACAGGAAGGATGACAGCAGAGGAGAGACCAGATAGACACGGACACTGCTAGGAAGGAGCTGCCGACAGACAGCATTTCAAAGAGTAGAGGAAGTCAATGGGGTCAGATGTTGCTGAGCTATCATGAATGAAATCTGAGAAACAGCCATTGGATTTATATTAGGCAATCACCGGTGACCTTTAAGAGTTCTGTTTCAGTAGAGGGGTGGGGGCAGGAGCTCCTTGCAGGGTATCAAGAAGGGGAGTGATAGCAGATAGAGCCTTGCATAGAAACTGACAGTTAAAAGACAGGGAGAGATGGGAGAGAAATTTCCAAGCTTTTCTTTTGAGACTATGTCCCAAAACAATGGAACCTTTTCTTTATTGAAGAATTGCAATATATTTCACCTTGTTCTTTTGTTTTGATGGGCAAAGCTAATAAATTTTAGGAGTCATGGTTAAAGGAGAATTAGCAAGTGTCATAGAAATTGTTTTTTAAAAGCCCTGCATCAAATTCAGGTAAAGTACAAAGATTTGACTATTTCAAAGGAAACTGTCATGGACAGAAGGTTAATTGGCCTTATGCATTGTATTGGCTGGAGAAAATGGCAATTGTATAACCAGGGTGGGATAGTGTGAGGGAATCGTAGATAAAATAACTTGCTTCAGACCTGTTTTGAGCCAAGGGAAAAAAGCTGAAGTATTGCATGCGTTACGGCTTGACAGTGAAATCTAGAGAACAGCTGCCTGGACTTCCAAAAACCTGGGCTGCAAAGGGCAAAAATACTTATTAAAATTCCTCGTTTTAATGAGTTCTGGGAATAGGAGTTATCAGCCTCTGTCCTAGCTACTAAGTAGTTTCTATTACAAATCAAAAGCAGTTTTAGGGAGGCTGTGTTTTTTGAAGGGGAAATCCTCTCCTGGCAGGTAATTCAGACTGCCTAGGGCAGCAATTAAAGCCATCCCGGAGGAGGAGAGGAGGCCTTTGTGGCTGAGGAGCAGTTTCTCCCAGGCTTCTTTCCATAACCATGAACTCCCTTTAGCATCCCAGTGTAGTCCATTCTAAAGTGTTCTACAGATGAATCAGTCCCCAAAGTGCCTATGATTTTGCTGCGGCCCAAGAACTACTGCAAACAATAGATGAATGAAAGATATATGTAGAGTCCTTCCTGGGACTGCTTACACCAAAGAGATCTCAGGCTGTGATGCTTCTCAGACACATGGGGTAAGTACTTTGGCAATGAACTCTCAGACCCTGGCTCAAACAGGGATGACACCAACAGGTATTTAATGTTTAAAAAATGCAACAGGCTAATAATGCAGGCAGTGCAGGATTTACCTGTCTGTGTAAAAAGCCGGTAGGAATGACCGTAGGTTCCTTTTCCTTTCTAGTGACTCAGGCCACTGGGACAATTGATGGTTGGCTGAAGGAATCCAGTCTCTTTTGGAAGTTCTTCAAAAACATTATGCATCCCCATTACAAGGGAACCCACACAGATCTCTTCTCCATCCCAGGCCATCTCCCCATGTACCATTTGCTGCCTCGTCACACATCCCAACCCTCAGGTGACTTTTTCCCCATCTTTACAGGTTCCTCTCTCCCCAACACCGGCTCAAGAGTAAGCCAGATCTTTCCCAATTCTTCTCCACTTTCTTGCTGTTACCCCAAAGAACACATAAAGCTTTTGCATTTTAGAGGTTTCATTGCTTACTACAGAGAACAGTAAGGACTAACAAAAACAAAAAGTGTGGGAAGCTGGAAAGATTCAAGGATGCCATAGTGATTTGTTGATTCTTTTTTCACAGTACCAGAGTTGGGGGAGTGAACAAAATAGACAGAACACCTGCCCTTTGGAGCATTCATTCCATGGGGGAGATGAGCAATACACTTAACAACTAATTAATATAGTATGCTAGGAGGTGCTATGAATAAAAGCAAGACAGGGAGGAGGAATAGGATGCTGTGGGAGTGGGGATAGTTTTAAAGGAGTGGTTGGACTATGAGCAAAGCTGAAATGAGGCAAGGGACCATGAAGATATCTGTGGGAAGAGTATTCCAGGGGAGAGAACCATTAGTGCTAAGGGCCTGGGGCAGGGGGTACAGCAAGGAGGCCAGTGTGGATGGAGCAGAATAGGATGGGAGGCCAGAGAACTATGGGGCAGAGAGTGCTTCATCTTGCAGTCAGAGTGCAAAAGGCAATGAGCCCAGAGTTTGAGCTATGCTGACTTGGGCTCAAATCTCGGCTCTGCCCCTTAGGTCATAGAGCTTGGGCTCCCCCACTTCTTATCTATAAACAGTTGACCACAAAGGGTGGTCACTGCAATGTGAGATGTGAAACTTCCTATCACAGGACACAGCACACGACAGCCATAGTAAGAAAGAGAGACTGATGAAAATCAAGTATTTCAAAGTAATCTGTGAACTTTTGTGATTCAAGATTGACAACTGAATAAAAATCTCATTTTAAAGAATACTAAATTAAGAAATACTTTTAAGAAAAAACACATTTCACAATGAAATAGCTTACAAGGTCGATCAAGAAAAAACAAATATCTCAGTTTTAGTGTCTTATTCAACAATGTACTAAAATATTCATTATAATCAGTCACCACAAGACATGTGAGTTTCATAGCTTGGAAAACTTTCCCCCACTCTCCCAAAAACTCTCGTGAAGGGAATAAAAACAAATAATGCTTAAGCATTAATAGTTTCCCATATGACTTTCCCAGTTTAAATATATGTTTCAAGAGAAAAAAAAAGTAGTCCACAAACATTTTTATATTTCCTGAATTGGCCTTTGCACGATAAAGCCTTCTCGGCTCTGCATTAAATGAAATCCTGCTTGAATGGAAGACAGCAGACTAGTCAGTTTCTCAAACTCTTCAATCATGAGATTCCCAACTGAAGAAGATAGTGATGCTCCCCATAGGAAAACTCATTTCCTCTCCAGAAATCAAGTAACCTCTCATTTTCTGCTTCTTGCCCAGTAACATCAGGACTCATCTTGAGTTTATCTGATCATAGACTGGAAATCCCCAAGACAGAAAGATCCTGTCTCAGCATTTCTGTAAACACCAGGGAATGTGCTCCTCCTAAACTGAGTGTTTTCCACGAGGCAAGAATACTATGAACAAACCGCTAGAACACAGTGTAACATCATGTTGCTCTAAAACCAATCACATTGACCAAGGCAAAAACAGAGCTTATAAAATTAAAGGAGATAGTCTTATATTTCCTACTTAATATTATTCATCAATTTATAATTAAAAGCTGTTATTTGCATGGGATATACTTTCCAAATAATTCCTTCTATTCACCTATACCTTTCTCACCACTATCTCAACTATGCGACCTGAGTAGAAAAGCTATTAGCCCCGCTGGGTGAATTTTCACTGATGCAACTACAGCAATTTCTAAGTCCATGAGAACTGCTAGGAATGTTTAACAAAATCCAATACCTGCATTATAATAACACATTTTAAAAAATGATTAAATACACATCCATAGCTGAATGCACAGATTCCAAGAACTTTGAATGCATAATTGCTACAATCAGAGAGAGACTGGATTACTAGCCACGGCTGGTATGGATGGATTCCTTCCTCCCATTAAGGCACTCACAGGCAAGTGTGATAGACAATGTTGCTCTGATGACTGGCAGTGAGACCAGAAGATAGTGTGCAGGGCAGCAAGGAATGTAGGGTAGGATGCAATAATAGAAAATGGGAGTGATTCATTCTACTTGATGCATATACGTTTTATGGGTTTAAATCTGGAGGGAAACAACTTTTTAAACTCAACTCCTTGTGTGGGAGAATTAAATGGAAGCCCATCTTGGACCCCACTTTTTATAGGTTTAGTACCAACTCAAAAAATTCCATACTGACCCATTCTGAAACAACTGCTTTTCTTACTGGAAAGCCACAAAGTTGGTGCAGAATCTATGAAATGGAAAATCAGACCCAAGTCAACGTGCGCATGCATAAGCTTGATTTTAATGAAAAGGTACATGGAGCAGCTGCACCTGGAGGAAAAGCCCCCTCAGGGCTCCCCACCTCCAGTATCCCCATGCGCTTGAGTTTGCATCCTTACCCTGTCCCTGACTGTGTGACCTTGAGCAAGTCAGTTAACCTTTCTAAGTCCTAGCTTGTTCATCTTCAACATGGACATAAGAGGTTTGTT
Organism: Pongo abelii; assembly: GCF_028885655.2. NCBI lineage: Eukaryota > Metazoa > Chordata > Mammalia > Primates > Hominidae > Pongo > Pongo abelii. The sequence goes on along the minus strand of NC_072001.2, from coordinate 79,348,628 downwards.
GTGAGGACTAAATGAGATCATACACAAATAGTTTTAGCTCAGTACCTGGTACATACGAACATTTAAGAAACATGTCCTTCTCATGATTAGATGTGACACTCTGATCATATTTTAGAAGCAATTATGGTTCAGCTATCATATCCCAACATCTTGTGATAACCATTTTCCTTTTTTTGCTTCTAGCTCTTAACTATTCTTTTCATCACAATATTTTAGGGTGGAGGTATTTGGGGGAGGAGGTAAGCAGTCATATACATCCCATTTTCCCACTGTTGTTCAAAGCAAGGTGAAAAGCCAGGGAAATAAACACATGCACCGAAGAGAAATTCAGTCTTTAGGATATGATGTGATAGGTGTATGGAATATAAACAAATCACGTAATTTCAACCTCTAACATATAGGGCATCAAATCATAGGTAGGTCTTATTTTAAAAGAAAAGCCAAGCAGCATTAAAGGGGATAGAGGGAATCCATATGGGCCTATTGCTAGCTCAGTATTCGTGACTGCGAAACAGGGATGGGTGAGCTAGATTATGGGGGGGGTTCATGGGGTCTGACTTCCAACAGGTGGCTAGCTTTAGTCATGTTCAGATGCAAAACCGTAATGAGTTTGAGTATGCAAGTCCCAGAGATTCTGTTGAAGGCCTTTTCTCGGCCATCAAGGGAGACAATTTTCTAGGTTTAAGCCTCCCTGGCAAGTTAGCAAGCAGGGAACTGCCTGCCCTAGCTTGCACCTGTCCCCTGAAGGGGATTCTGGCCTGACGGTGAAAACCCACCATCCCTTCCAGACAGCCCATTCTGCCGCTAGGGCACCTCCCGACAAACGGGGGAAGCCCACTAGGAAGTGGTCACGACCAACCAAGCCACAAATCCTCACGGTGTGGGATTTCCACCTCTATACCACGTCTGAAAACCGAAAATAGGCGCCCGCTTGCCATACTGCAATGGGATTCCCCCCAGCAGCAACCCCCCCTCCAGCTTGCATGTTTTATTAATAAATGCAAGATGGCACACGGAGGCAAAGAATGGGAGGTAAGGCATCTGCAGCTGGACCCGAACCAGGGCAGTTTGCAAAAATAAATAAGAAGCATGTGACAAGAAGCAGGTCCCCAGACTGGAGCTGAAGCCCTGGGCTGCCCCACGCACCCTCGCCCGGCTCCCCCGGCCAGGGGGATGAAGGTCAGCGACAAGATCCCAGCCCTTCCGAGCACGCATCCTGCAAACCTTGACCGGTCCCCCCTACCCCCCGCCCCGACCACAGGACTCGGGCAGTGAGGCAGGGGAAGCTCCGGCCGCGGCCGGCTGCGAGGACACATACCTGCTGCCCGGGCTCGGGATTCGCTCGGCTCTGCAGCGGCGCCGGCCGCGGCTCGCGCTCCCGGGGCTCCCCTCTCCGCCCCCCGCCCCCTCGCGGCCTCGCGGCCCCGCCGCTCCCTCCGCCCCTCCGCCCCTCCGCCCACCGCGCTCGGGGGCGCGCGCGCGGCCTCGCGCCGGCGGCTTGGCCGGGCCCGCGCCTGCGCTCTCGCCTCCCGCCGGCCGCGCGCGCGCGCGCCCCCGAGGCTGCGGAACGGCGGCGCGGCTGTCTAGGAAACCGCGGCATCGGGTGGCAGGGGCTGTCGGCCCCAGCTGGGCAGGGGGCGGAGGCGGGGGCTCGGCCGTCTCCGGGGCTGCCACGCAGAGCGGGCTTCGTGGCGTGGGTGAGGGGGTCGCGGGGCAGGGTCGGGGCCTGAGTGCGAGCGTGTGGAGAGGCGAGGGGCCGCGAAGGGTGGGTCTGACGGGGAGGCGGGCGGGCCGCAGAAGCAACAAGTGCGCAGGCGGAGGGCGTCGCTCGGGGAAGCGGAGGACCCCCGCGGGATTTCGTACAGCTGAGAATGGGAACCTCCCGTCGCTTTGGCGCAGCGCTTTGCGGTTTCCAGAGCTCTTTCCCAGTTGCTCCGTTTCATCTGCGCGGGGCGCCCGGTGAGGGAGCGGACGGCACGCAGTGCCCCCTGCGCTTGGAGGCCACCGAGGGGAAAACGCCTCTTTCTGTGTGGCCGGAGTCATAGCGCAGTCAGAGTCCCTTGATTCTCAGTTGGCTGCCTGGGAGAAAAATACCTGTCAGTACATTCATTTGATGGCCTCAGCTCAGGACCCTTGTAGGACCGTGTTTCTCCTCTTTTTCCGTTTTTCGTTATCTGACTCTTAAAAAGGCTTTTTACACGTCCCCATCTCCTTTCCCCATGAAATTCCAGTACCGCAGATACACTGTCGACCTGCTTATGTGCTGTGTGTGTATCTGTGCTTGATGCATAAAAAGTAACATTGCGCCCCTTGGAGGCAGCATCGCCCCAGTGTAGAAGCCTGTCCTAGGGCCATGGTTCCCAGTTACTGGGTGGGTTAAGCGGAGCCACTGAGCAGTCTGGATGCACCCACAGATATTCTCTGTGGTTAAAAAAAAAAAAGGTCCTCACACATAATGGGTACAACTCTTTCTAATTAATGTTTGCAAGGGCTGCTGTGAATACGGCCATTTAAGCAGCGTCTGGATTCATAGTAGCTTATCGTTTGTCTTCACCAATTCTTGCTAAAAATATAGCCATTTTCCTATAGGGTGTTGCCATTTTTGTGTTAAAATATTTGAAAAGATGGGAAACCCTTGTTTCTAGGACACGGAGTTTCAGAATGGCTTTTGGCTCTGCAGATAGGCTTGATTTCTGATTCTTGTACCTCTTCTAAAGTGTTTTTATTTGATTAGGTCCAGTTGGCCTCCCAGGAATGTCCTTTGTCTTTTCTTCCTGCCGTAGCTTTTTTAGTATGGATATAATGGAAATGGTAGAGTTGAAGGACTTCAAAACCACCTCTTGGAATTGCCCCACAGTCTTGGATTATACCTTCCCTGGATTATACGGGAATATCCATACAGGAAGTATCTACTTTTGGCAAACTGAGAAAAAAAATGTAAAATTTCTTCAGATCCTCCTTCGCCTTTCAGCATTTCCTACTCAACTCTTATCTCTAATGGTGGAATTTCAGAGGAAGAAACACTTGGAGATGATACTTGTAGAAGCTACCTGGGTTGCCAAAGGATTTTTCTACATTTCTAGACGGAAGAAATGTGGACTAGAAAAGAGAAAGTGGAGATGGGTTAAGAAAAATTAATGGAGGATGCACGGGAGGGGAGCTATAGTTTTCTGACAGTCGGTGACAACATTTTAACTAGGTACACTTTCTTTAGAAAAAGCTTTGGCATAGCTTGCCCAAATTGTTATCCACTCCATTTTCCACCTTAGTAGAACTCTACTTAAGATTTGATTGAAACTATTGAGAAGCATCCAGTTATAACGCTAATTAACTCTCAGAGTACGACAAGTATTTTGAAACTTGCTGAGAGAAATTTGAAGACCACTTCAAATTTCTACCAGGAATCTTTGTATCCTAATAAAATTTTTTTGAATTCGGGTTCATGCTACTTCAAGGGAAGTTTTTTTCTACAATGGCTATTTATAATATAATAGCCACTGTAGAAAATATTTATATTTATAAATATTTATATTATATATTTATAATATAATAGCCATTGTATTGAAAATTACATGCTAATAACGTTTACCTATGTCTTTTAAGTGTTCTGGATTTTTTCCTTTTCTGAGTAATCCGAGTTAATGGAAATTGTAGGTGCAACCATTTCATGTTGTAGTGTGAAGTGAAAAATCCCCAAACATGTATAATTTGTCAACTCTATGCTGCCCCCTGGTGATGTCTTACTTCACAGCACCTCCCCAAACTAAAATCTCCCTTTGATAAATTTTTTAGGGTATTGAAAACTTAAATCAAGTGTGGATGAAATGCCATTCTGCATTCTTCAAACTGGGCCTTCTCTTGTTTTCAAATACCCTGAGGCCTAACACCGGAGGAGGATTAGCCCTTGAGGCTGATCAGTCTAGAGGAACTGTGAAGATCTGCCACAGATCTCACCTTCACTTGGAGCATTATTCTTGAACTTAACTGGCTTATAAGACTCACTTGGGAACACTTGCTTAAAATCAGATTCTGTGAGTCATAAATTCAGCTGATTAGAAAAAAAAATCGGATTCTGGAGCCTCCTTTCAAACATCTTGAAATCTAATATCAGGGGGTTGACTTGTGATTTTTTTTTTTTTAACTGCCCCAGGTGATTCTTATTGACAGGAGAGGGTGGGGGAATCCTAGAGCTATAAATAGTACAGGTGCTGCTTCAGTACACTGCAGGTGACTAATGAGAGGGAATTTTGTGAGTAAAGGAGCTTAGTAGCAACAGGAAAGTATAAGAGCTGTAAAGCAGAAGTGGAACTGTGGGTTTAAGCATGGTTTATCACTTTCTTGCCAGATATACCTGTTTGTTTCTAACGTGGCTGTAGGTGGCATTCTATCCCATACCAAGATACGTTTTGAGGTAAGTCAGATTTTCTTTTAGTTAAAAAGACTGCCTTTTCAAGAGTACCAGGATCATATAAATGGAAAATTTGTACATGTATGTAGCTGCAAGATTATGGGAGGATAGATTAGAGATGATGTTGATCCTGTGAATGTCTGAAAAAGATTGGTAGCAGAGTTAAAGCTTTTGTTCTCTTGAGATAGTTGCTTGTGAAAATAGAACAAGTGGATCTGATGCCATGTGATTTGTGAGAATTTGAATAATGCCCAGTCCTTAAATTGTTAATGTGATATAAATGTTAATATTTTGAAAGCTCTTCTAAATGTTATAATATAACCTCACTTATTTGGAATGTACAGGTAGAAAGCCAATCTGAGTTGGTAAAAGCCTGAAAAATGGAATATATGTGACTTTGTGTGGTATTTATTTTAAATTTGAGTACATGCAATATCTAAGTCGTTTTTTATTTTTTAATTTTATTATTTATTTATTTATTTATTTTTGAGACGGAGTTTCGCTCTTGTTGCCCATGCTGGAGTGCAATGGCACAATCTCAGCTCACTGCAATCTCTGCCTCCCAGGTTCAAGCACTTCTCCTGCCTCAGCCTCCTTGAGTAGCTGGGATTACAGGCATGCGCCAACACACCCAGCTAATTTTGTATTTTTTTTTTCTTTAAGTAGAGACGGGTTTTCTCCATGTTGGTCAGGCTGGTCTCGAACTCCTGACCTGAGGTGATCTGCCTGCCTCGGCCTCCCAACGGGTTGGGATTACAGGCGTGAGCCACTGTGCCCGGCTGCTGAGTCGTTTTTTTAAAAAAAAAAAAAATCCTGCTGCGATGGCTTTAGCAAATAAATATGATTTAATAACTAGTAACATTCATGTGCATGCAGTCTGTGTGGATACAATACGAAGCACAATACCATGGACTCAGTAGGCTCTCAATAAAAATTAATTGTAAAGGTTTCTCCTAAGTAGGTTAAGAATACTTAATGCAGCAAGCCCATCTTCAAAGATAGTACTTAGAGCAGATTTTACCTTGAATGACATACAAGAGTGGGGCAATAAGAACAGTAGATCTTGGGTATGGACAATAGTAATTCTCATTATCTGTAGGGAGTTTAAACTACAATAAACCCACTAAAAGTCTGTTTTTTATTTCCAGTAATTTTTATGTACCAGTAATTCTAAACCGTGTCAATAATAAAATAGTCCTCCATGAAAAATCTCTCATGGATCTGGATTTTAAACAATTTCTGTAGTCTCTGTTAAGTTTTAGTATATGAATTTAAACTTCAAATCAGCACATTTTAATTATTTTTTAATAAACAGTATATTCTACATGGAAATTAATTTAGAGAACTCCCACTCATACAATTGTCCTTCAATAAACATGGCCTCAACTATTGTATATATTTCCAAGTAAACTCATAAAAGTTCAGGGTAATTAAAGATTTAAGGCACAGTTCATGTTCGCAACTCTGGTGGTCCATGTTCCTGCATTTAAACAGTAGATTCTTTGTAAACAATGGTAGCACAGTGATTTTAAGGATGAAGAAACAGAATTTGATTACTTCAACATTGTTCTATGTGACCACTTAGAGTTTTTGTTAATAAAATTTAAGAGTGAAACATAGTGCAAACTTTGAGGTATAATATTTTTGTTTCGTGGAATTATCCTCTTGAATAATTTTTTTGAGACAGAGCTTTGCTCTGTTGCCCAGGTTGGAGTGCAGTGGCACAATCTGGGCTCACTGTAGCCTCCGCCTCCCCCGTTCAAGCAATTCTCCTGCCTCAGCCTCCCGAGTAGCTGGGACTACAGGCACCTGGCACCACACCTGGCTAATTTTTGTATTTTTTTCAGTAGAGATGGGGTTTCACCATGTTGGCCAGGCTGGTCTCCAACTCCTGACTTCAAGTGATCTACCCACCTCAGTCTCCCAAAGTGCTGGGATTATAGGCATGAGCCACCGTGCCCGGCCCCCTCTTGAATAATTGAATTCAAATAATACATTTAACTTTGAATTTTTTTCTTTTTTCATTGTTAATAGTTGCTTCAAAACTAAAAAAGAAATCAAGAAAATAAGAGGTGTAATGTTATTTAGTACTGCAAACAAACCAGTACGTTGGCATATGTGTTTTTTATTTTTTGAAAATGTTAATTTCATTACAATTTCCTTTTTTGTACTATAATACTTTATTTTCTATTGGTATATAAGTGGAGTTGAATAAAAGACAATTTCCACTGTCTCTTTCCTATTGTTTCATTTCATGATTATTACTGAAAAATAATTTTATCACATACAGGAAGGGGTAATAAAAAAAAGATCCCTCTGACCTGAGGTCTGGAGTTTGAGACCAGCCTGGCCAACATGGCGAAACTCTGTCTCTACTGAAAATACAAAAATTATCTGAGCGTGGCGGTGGGTGCCTGTAATCCCAGCTACTTAGGAGGCTGAGGCCAGAGAATCGCTTGAACCTGGGGGGCAGAGGTTGCAGTGAGCCGAGATCGTGCCATTGCACTCTAGCCTGGGCAACAAGAGTGGAACTCCATCTCAAAAAACAAACAAAACGAAACAAAACAAAAATGATCCCTCTGGCTGGGTGCAGTGACTCATACCTGTAATCCTAGCACTTTGGGAGGCTGAGGCGGGCAGATCGCTTGAGCTAAGGAGTTCAAGATCAGACTTGGCAACCTGGTGAAACCCCTTCTCTACCAAAAATATTTGAAGAATTAGCCATATGTGGTGGTGTGCACTTGTGGTCCCAGTTGCTTGGGAGGCTGAGGTGGGAGGATGGCTTGAGTCTGAGAGGCAGAGGTTGCAGTAAGCCAAGGTTGCACCACTGCACTCTAGCCTGGGTGACAGTGTGACACCCCGTCTCAAAAAAAGAAAGAAATCCCTCTGGATGTCAGATGTTCTAAGTATATTAATGGGCCCAAATGATCACCAAGTGAATGGTATTCAGTTTTTAAGTGAGTTCAGTTATGTGTTTGATATTTGGAATTTTGCATGTACTCTATGAAGAACCATTCCTTTGGCTACACAATTCACGTGCCAAAATGGAATATCAGCGAATGCATATATATGTATTGAAAACACAAAAATGATCCACTATTCCAATTGTGGTATAGTTAGGCTATTTTAAAACCTAGCAAGTACAGGCCGGGTGCAGTGGCTTACGCCTGTAATCCCAGATCGCTTGAGGTCAGGAGTTTGAGACCAGCCTGGCCAACATGATGAAACCCTGTCTCTCCTAAAAATACAAAAATTAGCTGGGCGTGGTAGTATATGCTGGTAGTCCCAGCTACTCGGGAGGCTGAGACAGGAGAATTTCTTGAACCGGGAGGCGGAGGTTGCAGTGAGCCAAGATTGTGCCACTGCACTCCTGGCTGGGCGACAGAGCAAGACTCTGTCTCAAAAAATAAAAAATAAATAAATAAAAATAAAACCTAGCAAGTACATATCCATGTATTTATTGATAGAATCCTAGTAATTGCTGACATTTATGCAATACTTACCATATGTCAGACACCATTCTATGTGCTTTGTATATACTAATTTATTTTTTTCATAGCGTTCCCATTGGGGAGTTATAGTTATTAATGTCATTTTACAGATGAAGAAACTGAGGCACAGAGGGATTAAGTAGCCTGCTCAAGATCACACAGCTAGTAAGGAACTGAGATTCAAACTTGGGCAGTATGATTCAGAGACTTTAAATTCAACGCTGGCGCCTCACTGCCTCACGTATGTACACAAAGTTGTGCCTAAATAAGTTTGAGGAATCATTAAGTAGTAGGAAAAACATTCTAGATTCCAGAGTTCCAGTTCCAGTTCATTCTGTAACTTTGAGTAAGGCAAATAAATGAAAGTCTCTAATTTAGAGAGACTTGTGCTTACTTCATCTAGAAGTTCTGTAAGTTTTTTTCTAACTCTAAATTTTTGTGATTCTATGATTATTTTTACATAAAGGAGAAAATTTGTCTTTTTACTTTCTAACAGACTAAAAGTGAATCAGAAAAATAAAGAACCAGCATCAAATTTGAAGATAGATAAATTTTTGATGTTTTGTAGTTACAAAAATATACTATTCTTAAACCTTTTATGTTCGTTATTTGTATGACTACAGAAAGCGCATAAACTTCTGAATAATTGATTGTTGCATTCTAACTATTGACTTGAATAAAAATTTGTATTATTAATATATGCCACTTTGATATAATTAAGGTAATCTGAGCTAGTGCCTTGATCTTACTGCCATATAAAGTAAAAGCTCTTTGGGAAAATTAACTTTCTAAGTGGAAGGTAGATCATTTACTACTTTTTTTCTTTTTCTTTCCCACAAAGACTACCACCTTATTAAAATGACAAGACATATTAGGCTTCTGTCTGTGATAATATGTGTAACTTTTTTTCTTGGGGAACACAAAACATAAAAAGTAGCTTTCGTAATAAAAGAAATGTAATGCCTTGTCCTTACAAAATCCCTGTTTGCATAGTATGAAGTGGCTCCTCACCACCATCTAATCTTTTAATAAAATTCTATTTCCCTCTTAACCCAGCTCCTAGCCTTTTATTTGGAAATAGTAACAATAGTTTTTCTGGGACTTAAAAAGTTATGAAAGGGGGAAAAATTAAACATGTCAACAAAGTGAAAACTTCTGCTTCTTACTAAAAAGTCCTTTGAGGTATCAGTAAAAGAAAAACATTCATATGAAATTTGCATATATATTCTACTTTCCTTCTCTTCCTGTATTATTAAAATTGTTATATAAATATTCTGTTCTTGCTTATTTCTTTATAGTGGCCACAAATTCTATTAAAGCAGAAGAAATAGTGGTGAACCATAAAAGAGAACCAGTTTCCTCTCTACTCTGCGATTTAGAGGAAAAATTTTCATCCAAGGACAGATCAGGTACGTGTTCATTCTTTTTAATGTTTTTGAGCTATATATGTAGTCATGATTTGTTAATTATAATCCTAGATCGTTGGTTTGATTTAACTAAGAGACAATAAGGTAGTCTCTGCAATGTGGAAAATTCTGTAATTTTTAATTTTATGGGTTTCAATTCTGTTTGAGAAGACTGTATGTATAGAAGTATGTTCAATTAGGCCAGGCACGGTGGCTCATGCCTGTAATCCCAGCACTTTGGGAGGCCGAGGTGGGCGGATCACGAGGTCAGGAGATCAAGACCATCCTGGCTAACATGGTGAAACCCCATCTCTACTAAAAATACAACAACAACAACAACAAATTAGCCGGGCGTGGTGGCGGGCGCCTGTAGTCCCAGCTACTCTGGAGGCTGAGGTAGGACAATGGCGTGAACCGGGGAAGCGGAGCTTGCAGTGAGCCGAGATCACGCCACTGCACTCCAGCCTGGGCGACAGAGCGAGACTCCGTCTCAAAAAAAAAAAAAAAAAAAAAAGAAGATTGTTCAATTATATGTTAACTATTTATTTAGAAAAATAGAAACAACAAAGTGCTGTTGCTGGTTAAGTTTAAGTCTGGTCTTTGTGATTTAAAAATAACATGAACAGAATTCAAGTTTTAGGCTGAGCACAGTGACTCACACCTGTAATCCCAGCACTTCAGGAAGCTGAGGCGAGAGGATCGCTTGAGCCTAGGTGTTCCAGACCAGCCTGGGCAACAGAGTGAGAGCCCATCTGTATTAAAAAAAATAAATAAAAATAGGCAGGCGTGGTGGCATGCATCTGTGGTCCCGGCTACTTAGGAGGCTAAGGTGGGAAGATAGTGTGAGCCCAGGAGTTCGAGGCTGCAGTGAGCGATGATCAAACCATTGCGCCACAGTCTGGGTGACAGACTGAGACCCCATATCTTAAAAAAAAAAAAAAAAATAGTTTTGGAGAACGGGTGTCTGGAGAAAAGTCCAAGTTGTTGAGCTTAGAAAAATGAAGGCTCGGCCGGGCACGGTGGCTCACACCTGTAATCCCAGCACTTTGGGAGGCCAAGGCGGGCGGATCAGGAGGTCAGGAGTTGAAGATCAGCCTGGCCAACATGGTGAAACCCTGTCTCTACTAAAATACAAAAAAAAAAAAAAAAAATATCCAAGCGTGGTGGTAAGCACCTGTAATCCCAGCTACTTGGGAAGCTGAGGGAGGAGAATTGCTTGAACCTGGGAGGTGGAGGTTGCAGTGAGCCAAGATTGTGCCATTGCACTCCAGCCAGGGCAATAGAGTGAGACTCCATTTCAAAAAAAAAAAAAAAAAAATGAAGGCTCGGGGTGACAATAATGCTTTTCCAGTCGATGAGATACTGTCATACTGAGGATGGTGCTTGTTCTTTTCTAACCTCTACAAGGGAAAAACAGCAGGAAAAAATAGATTAGAAAAACCAAAGATTTTGAAATTAAGAATATTTGAGGTTGTAGTTATTTACTTTGGGAAATTGTAGAATCCTCTTTCTAGAAGATTTTCCAAGTAGTGAACATCTGAGAAAAGCTTATCTACTGCTTATACACCCGTCATTAGGTCTTCTAACCTTATGATGTTATGGTTTACTTTGAAACGCAGATGGTTATTTATGTCTAAGGCTAACATGATATGTTTCTAATGATAGAGTAGGTAAACTTACAGAACTTTAAGACTATGGAGAATGATAGTTATTTTAGGAGCACAGAAATAGTCATATGTCTTATCCAATTTATTCCATTCTTGGCCGTGTGACCATCATTAACATATTTAATTTTTCTTGGCTCTTGTAATACTGTCCAAGTACATATATGTTACCATTGACAGAAATGGAATTGTGGACTCTTAATGTATCATCTCTACCAAGACTAGAGAAAAGGATGGGAGGACAGATTTAAAGAACAGTGTATTCAAGTGGGATTGTTGAGAATAGTTCCCCGAAATGTGGGATAGGGTGGAGATTTCAAACAATGAGAAATAGGCTACAGTATGGTAATCTGAAAATGGCATGTGGGAGCAAGGAAGGGGCTGTTGTTCTTTCTACTGAGTCAGAGAGAGAGGAGAAATTAAGAGAAGTAAGTGGTTATATTGGAAAAGGCACCTTCTAATCTAAAAGAGAACCAGCTTTTTATTAGAGTGAACTGCACAGAAGTGAAAAATAAATTTAGGATAAAAGGGTTTGTCCTCAAAGAAATAGACTTTCCAGTAGATATTGTTGATGAATAGGGCAGAAGGGGAAGAATGACTGAGATGTTGAAGAATTGGGTGTAGAGTGAATGTGGTTAGGAGGGTTTGAGAGTGAGGATGGGAGGGTCAGAGGTAAAAGGAAAAAGAGGCTTGTGCATATGGGGTGAGCAAATAAAATGGAAATGAAAGAAGCATTTGAGTAGGAGAAAAAATAGACACAAGTTGAGGGAAAATTAGGAACTTTAAGATAATATTTCTTTGTAAGCAAGGAGATGTTAAGGATGACCAGTTATGCATACTGAGGAAATATACTCAGGAAAATGGTCAGAGTGTGTGTGTGTTTGTGTGTGTATGTATGTGTGTTGCAGGTGGAAGGGGATGATAATTACCCCAGGCCTGAGAAGGGTACACACATATGAAAAGTAACTAGGCTGATTGACCCTCTTATTTCAGAGAAGTTTTCCTGGAACAATGTTGACAGACATATCCTATTTGGATTTTTTTTTTCTTTTTTTCTTTTCTGAGACAGAGTATTGCTCTGTCCCCCAGGCTGGAGTACAGTGGCGTGATCTCAGCTCACTGCACCTCCACCTCCTGAGTTCAAGCCATTCTCCTGCCTCAGCCTCCTGAGTAGCTGGGACCACAGGCATGCACCACCGTGCCCGGCTAATTTTTGTATTTTTAGTAGAGACAGGGTTTTACCATGTTAGCCAGGCTGGTCTCGAACTCCTGACCTCAGGTGATCCACCCACCTCGGCCTCCCAAAGTGCTGAGATTACAGGCATGAACCACCACACCCGGCCCCTATTTGGATATTGATTGTAGACTGAGTTTCTAGGCTTCAAGGGCATAGGAAATCTTTAGAAAGATTTCTAAAGGTATGTATGAGAGGCAGCGCTTAGGGTAGTGAGGGTGGGGAGCACTATGATTTTTTTCTCCTTTACATTTCTATACAGAGCTATAGCATTTTGTAGAGACATGCATAATTCAAGCCTATTTCTGGCAGCAAAGAATGGAAAGTTTGGTATTGCCATGTGGCAGTAGCTTAAGAGTTTATAAATCACATTCACCAGCTAGCTGCTTTTTTTTTGAGTCAGTCTTTTTTTTTTTTTTTTTTTTTTGAGACAGGGTTTCTCTTGTCACCCAGGAGTACAGTGACAAGATCATAGCTCACCACAGCCTCGAACTCCTGGGCTCCAGGGATCCTCCCACCTCAGCCTCGGGAGTAGCTGGGACTACAGGGGTGTGCCATCACAGTCAGCTAATTAAAAAACAGTTTTTTTGGACACATGGTCTCACTGTGTTGCCCAGGCTGGTCTTGAACTCCTGGGCTCAGGTATTCCTCCCACCTTAGCCTCCCAAGTAGCTGGGATTGTAGTTGCAAGCCATTGCGTCTGGCTGAAACTTTAATTCTTGATGAATTATTAATTTGGGGAATTTGTGTTATTTCCTATTTAGCATATAAAGTGAATCTTTATTATTAAATCGTTTTACATTTGCAGAGACTGCAACCATACACTATTTTTTTTTCACTTTTTTTGAGGTAAAATATACATATAAAATTTACCATCTTTACCACTTTTAAGTGTACAGTTTAGTGATAATAAATACATTTATATTCCTTTTTTCACCCTTTATCCTTCCCTCTCCTCTATCCTTAATGGCTTTTGGTAACCACCATTCTACTCTCTGTCTTCATGAGATTCACTTTTTTTAGCTTCTATATATGAGTGAGAACATATTTGTCTTTCTGTGCTTAGTTTATTTTGCTTGATGTAATTGGCCTCCAGATTCATCTATGCTGCTGCAAATGACGGGATTTTATTCTTTTTTTATGGATGAATAATACTCCAGTGTGTACGTATATCCTGTTTTCTTTATTCATCCATTGATAGGCACTTAGGATGATTTCATATTTTGGCTATTGCTAATAGTGCTGCAATATACACGGGAGTGTTGATTTCCTTTCTTTTGAATGTAGACTCAGTAGTGGAATTGCTGGATCAGATGGTAGATCTACTTTTAGGCTTTTGAGAAGCTGCCATACTGTTCTGCATAGAGGTTGTACTAATTTACATTCCCACCAACAGTATATGAGGGCTTTCCCTTCTCTACATCCTCACCAGTATCTTTTATTAGATGATATTTCATTGTGGTTTTGATTTGCATTTCTCTGATTAGTCATGTTGAGTGTTTTTTTTTAATACACTTGTTGACCATTTGTATGTCTTCCTTTGAGAAATGTCTGTTCAAGTCTTTTGCCCATTTAAAAATCAGATTTTATATATATATATATATATATATATTTTTTTTTTTTTGCTATTGAGTTGTTTGAGCTCCATATATATTCTGGTTATTAATTCTTTGTCAGATGGATAGTTTGCAAATACAGTCTTCCATTCTGTGGGCTGCCTCTTCAATTTGTTGATTGTTTCCTTGTGCAGAAGCTTTTTAGCTTGATGTAATCCCATTTGTCTATTTTTGCTTTGGTTGCCTTTGAGGTCTTACCCCAAAAATCTTTACCCAGACCAATGTCATGGAACATCTCTCCAATGTTTTCTTCTGTAGTTTCATAGTTTCAGCATTAAATATTTGTCTTTAATCTATTCTGATTTGATTTTTGTGTATGGTGACAGCTAGGGGTCTAGTTTAATTCTTCTGCATCTGGTAACCTTTCCCCATTGTATGTTCTTGGCACCTTGGTCAAAGAGGAGTTGGCAATAAATGTGTGGATTTACATCTGGATTCTCCATTCTGTTCCATTGGTCTATGGTACTGTTTTTATGCCAGTACCATGCTGTTTTGGTTACCATAGCTTTGTAGTAAATTTTGAAGTCAGGTAGTGTGATGCCTTCAGCTTTGTTCTTTTTGCTCAGGATTGCTTTGTCTATTCCAGGTCTTTGGTAGTTCCATATAAATTCAAGATTTTTTTTTCCTATTTTTATAAAGAATGCCGTTCACATTTTGATAGAGGTTGCATTGAATCTGTACATTGCTTTGGGTAGTTTTATCATTTTAACAATAATTCTTCCAATTAATGAGTATGGAATATCTTTCCTTTTTTGTGTGTGTCTTCTTCAATTTCTTTCATCAGAGTTTCATAGTTTTGCTTGTATAGATCTTTCACTTCTTTAGTTAGATTGATTCCTAGGTATTTTGTATATTTTTGTAGTGTAAATGAAATTGCTTTATTTTTAATTTTTGTGGGAACATAGTAGGTATATATATTTATGGGTTGCATGAGATATTTTGATACATTCATGCAATGCATAATCACATCAGGGTAATGGGGTATCCATCCCCTCAAGCATTTATCCTGTGTGTTACAAACAATCCAATTATACTCTTAGTTATTTTAAAATGTACAACTACATTATTTTTTACTGTAGTCACCCTGTTGTGCTAGCAAATATTAGGTCTTATTGATCCTTTCTAACTAATTTGGATCCATTAACCATCCTCACTTCCCCCAACCAGCCCCCTGCTCCACCCCTTCCCAGCCTCTGGTAACCATCTTTCCACTCTCTACCTCCATTAGTTAAATTGTTTTAATTTTTAGCTCCCACAAATAAGTGCGAAGATGCGAAGTTTGTTTTTCTGTGCCTGGCTTATTTCACTTAACAGTGACCTCGAATTCCATCCATGTTGTTGCAAGTGATAGGATCTCATTCTTTTTTTATGGCTGAATAGTACTCCATTTTATGTATGTACCAAATTTTCTTTATCTGTTCATCTGTTGATGGATGCTTAGGTTGCTTCCAAATCTTAGCTCTTGTGAATAGTGCTGCAGTAAACATGGGAGTGTAGATACCTCTTCGATGTACTGACTTCCTTTCTTTTGGGTGTATATCTCAGAGTGCAATTGCTGGGTCATATGGTAGCTCTATTTTTAGTTTTTTGAGGAACCTCCAAACTGTTCTCCATAGTGGTTCCCACCAACAGTATGTGAGTGTTTCCCTTTCTCCATATCTCCTCCAGCATTTGTTAATGTCTGTCTTTTGGATAAAAGCCATTTTAACTGGTGTAAGATGATATCTCATTGTAGTTTTGATTCGCATTTCTCTGATGGTCAATTATGTTGAGCACTTTTTCATATGCCTGTATGCCATTTGTATGTCTTTTGAGAAATGTCCATTCTGTCCATTTTAATACCAGATTATTAGGTTTTTTTTTTTCCTATAGAGTTGTTTGAACTCCTTATATATTCTGGTTATAATCCCTTGTCAGATGGGCAGTTTGCAAATATTTTCTCCATTCTGTGGGTTGTTTCTTTTTTGATTATTTCCTTTGCTGTGGAGAAGCCTTTTGTTGATTGTTTCCTTTGCTGTGTAGAAATCTTTTAACTTGATAGGATCCCATTTGTCCATTTTGGCTTTGGTTGCCTGTGCTCATGGGGTATTACTCAAGAAATCTTTTTTTTTTTTTTTTGAGGTGGAGTCTCACTCTGTCACCCAGGCTGGAGTGCAGTGGTGTGATCTCGGTTCACTGTAAGCTCCGTCTTCTAGGTTCATGCCATTCTCCTGCCTCAGCCTCCCAAGTAGCTGGGACTACAGGTGCCCGCTACTATGCCCGGCTAATTTTTTGTATTTTTAGTAGAGACAGGGTTTCACCATGTTAGCCAGGATGGTCTTGATCTCCTGACCTTGTGATCCACCCACCGCGGCCTCCCAAAGTGCTGGGATTACAGGCGTGAGCCACCGTGCCCGGCCTACTCAAGAAATCTTTGCCCACTCCAATGTCCTAGAGAGTTTCCCCAATTTTTTTTAGTAGTTTCATAGTTTCACATCTTAGAATTAAGCCTGTAATCCTATTTTGATTTGGATTTTTGTATATGGTGAAAGGTAGGGGTCAAGTTTCATTCTTCTGCATATGGATGTCCAGTTTTCCCAGCACCATTTATTGAAGAGACTGTCCTTTCCCCAAGTATGTTCTTGGCACCTTTGTCAAAAATAAGTTCATGTATAGATTTATTTCTGGGTCCTATGTTCTGTTCCATTAGTCTATGTATCTGTCTTTATGCCGGTATCATGCTGTTTTGGTTACAATAGGTCTGTAGTATAATTTGAAGTCAGGTAATGTGATTTATTCAGTTTTGTTCTTTTTGCTTAGCATAGCTTTGGCTATTCTGGGTCTTTTCTTGTTCCATATAAATTTTAGGATTGTTTCTTCTATTTCTGTGAAGAATGTCATTGGTATTTTGATAGAGATTGCATTGCATCTGTAGATTGCTTTGGGTAGTGTGGACATTTTAACAATATTGAATCTTCCAATCTATGAACATGAAATATCATTCCACTTTTTGTGTCTTTTTCAATTTCTTGCATTGGTATAGTTTTCATTGTAGAGAGCTTTCACTTCTTTGATTAAGTGAATTCCTTGATATTTTATTTTATTTGTAGCTATTGTAAATGGGATTACTTTCTTGATTTCATTTTCAGATTGTTCACTTTTGGCATATAGAAATGCTACTAATGTTTGTTTGTTGATTTTGTATCCTGTAACTTTGCTGAATTGGTTTATCAGTTCTAAATTTTTTGATGAAGTCTTCAGGTTTTTCCAAGTATAAGATCATAATAATCTGCAAACAATGATTATTTGATTTCTTCCTTTCCAATTTGAATGCCCTTTATTTCTTTCTCTTGTCTGATTGGTCTAGGTAGGACTTCCAATACCATGTTGAATAACAGTGGTGAAAGTGGGCATCCTTGTCATCTTCCGGATCTTAGAAGAAAGACTCAGTTTTTCCACATTCAGTATGATACTAGCTATGGGTCTGTCATATATAGCTTTTATTATGTTGAATTATGTTCCTTCTATACCCAGTTTTTTGAGAGTTTTTATCACAATGTTGAATTTTATCAGATGCTTTTTCAGCATCAATTGAAATAATCATATGATTTTTGTCCTTCATTCTTTTAATATGATGTATCACATTGATTTGTGTATGTTGAACCATCCTTGCATCCATGGGACAAATCTCACTTGGTCATGACAAATGATATTTTTAGTATGTTGTTGAATTTGGTTTGCTAGTATTGTGTTGAAGATTTTTGCATCAGTGTTAACCAGGGCTATTGGCCTGTACCTTTTTTTTAAATGTGTTTTTATCTGGTTTTGATATCAGGGTAATACTGACCTTGTAGAATGAGCTTGGAACTATTCCCTCCTCCTCTCGTTTTCAGAATAGTTTGAGTAGTATTGGTATTAGTTCTTTTTTAAATGTTTGATAAAATTCAGCAGTGAAGTCATTGGTCTCAGGCTTTCCTTTGTTGGGAGACTTTTTAATATGGCTTCGATCTTATTAGTTGTTATTAGTCTGTTTAGGTTTTGGATTTCTTCATGGTTGAATCTTGGTAGGTTGTATATGTCTAGGAATTTATCCATTTCTTCTTGGCTTTTCAATTTATTGGCATGTAGTTGCTCATAGTAGCCTCTAATGATCCTTTGAATTTCTGTAGTATTGGTTGTAATATCTCCTTTTTCACCTCTGATTTTATTTATTTGTGTCTCTTCTCCTTTTTTCTTAGTCTGGCTAAAGGTTTAGCAATTTTGTTTATCTTTTCAAAAAACCAACTTTTTATTTCATTGATCTTTTGTATTTTATTCATTTCAATTTTATCTCTGCTCTTTATTCTACTGATTTTTGGGTTTGGTTTGCTTTTGCTTTTCTATTTCTTTTAGATGCTTCATTAGGTTGTTTATTTGATGTTTTCCTACTTTTTAAATGTAGGTGCTTATAGCTATAAACTTCTCTCTCAGTATTGCTTTTGCTGTATCCCATAGGTTTTGGCATGTTGTGTTTCCATTATCATTTGTTTCAATAAATGTTTCAGTTTCCTTTTTAATTTCTTCACTGACCCACTGGTCATTCTGGAGCATATTGTTTAATTTCCATGTGTTTGTATAGTTTCCAAAATCTCTCTCATTATTGATTTCTAGTTTTATTCCATTGTCGTCAGAAAAGATGTTTGATATTATTTCAATTTTAAAAAATATTTTAAGACTTGTTTTTTGACCTAACATATGGTCTATCCTTGAGAATGACCCATGTGCTGAGGAAAAGATTGTGTATTCTGTAGCTGTTGGATTAAATGTTCTATAAGTATCTATTTGGTCCATGTGGTCTATAGTACAGATTAAGTCTGATGTTTCTTTGTTTATTTTCTGTCTGGAAGATCTGTCCAACACTTAAAGTGAGGTGTTGAATCTCCAGCTATTATCATATTGGAGTTTATCTCTTTCTTTAGCTCAAATATTTGCTCTATGTATCTGGGTGCTCTAGTGTTGGGTGCATATATATTTAAAATTGTTATATTCTCTTGCTGAATTGACCCCTGCATTATTATATAACAACCTTCTTTGTCTCTTCTTAAAAGTTTTTGTCATGGAATCTATTTTGTCTGATATAAGTATAGCACTCCTCTTTTTTGGTTTCTGTTGGTATGAAATATCTTTTTCTGTCTCTTTATTTTCAATCTATGTGTATCATTATAGGTAAAGTGTGTTTCTTGTAGGCAACGGATCATTGGGTCTTGTGGTTTTTTGGGGGGGTTTTTTGTTTGTTTGTTTGTTTTCTTATCCATTAAGCCACACTGTCTTTTGATTGAAGAGTCTAGTCCACTTACATTAAAGGTTATTATTGATAGGCAAGGACTTACTCTTGCCATTTTATTTGTTTTCTGGTTGTTTTGTGGTCTTCTCTTCCTTTTTTCCTTTCTTCCTGTTTTCCTTTTAGTGAAGGTGATTTTCTCTGGTGGTATGATTTAATTTCTTGCTTTCTATTTTTTGTGTATCTGTTGTATGTTTTTTGATTTGAGATTACCATAAAGCTTGCAAATACTATCTTATAACCCATTATTTTAAGATGATTCCAACTTAACACTGCTTGCATAGACAAACTAACAAGCAAAAAGAAAACTAATAAAAACTTCATCCTCTTGCTTTTTAACTTTGTGTTTCTATTTATATCTTACAGTACTATGTTTTGAAAAGTTGTTGTAGTTGAAAAATTGTTGTAGTTATTATTATCATTATTATTTATAATAATAATAATTTTGTCACTCAGGCTAGAGTGCAGTGACACAATCTCAGCTCACTTCAACCTCTGCCTCCTGGGTTCAAACGATTTTCCTGCCTTAGCCTCCCTAGTAGCTGGGATTACAGGCATGCATGACCACAGCTGGCTAATTTTTATATTTTAGTAGAGACAGGGCTTCAGCATGTTGGCCAGGCTGGTCTCGAACTCCTGACCTCAAATGATCTGTGATCTGCCTGCCTTGGCTTCCCAAGGTGCTGGGATAACAGGTGTGAACCACCATGCCGGGCCCATAGTTATTATTTTTGATTGGTTCATCATTTAATCTTTCTATTTAAGATAAGAGTAGTTTACACACCACAGTTCAGTGTTATAAAAATCTGTTTTCTGTGTACTTACTATTGACAGTGAGTTTTATACTTTCAGATGATGTCTTATTGCTCATTAACATCCTTTTCTTTTTCTTTTTTTCATCCTTACTTCTGATAGAAGTACTCCCTTTAGCATTTCTTGTAGGACAGGTCTGATGTTGATGAAATCCCTTAGCTTTTGCTTGTCTGGGAGAATCTTTATTTCTCCTTCATGTTGGAGGGATACTTTTGCTGGATATATTATACCATTCTAGGGAAAATTGTTTTTAACCTTCAGCACTTTAAATAAATCATGCCACTCTCTCCTGCCCTGTAAGTTTTCCACTGAAAAGTCTGCTGCCAGACATATTGGAGGGCCATTGTGTGTTATTTGTTTCTTTTCTGTTGCTGCTTTTAGGATCCTTTCTTTATCCTTAACCTTTGAGAGTTTGATTATTAAATTCCTTGAGGTAGTCTTCTTTGGGTTAAATCTGCTTGCCTTCTCTCTCTCTCTCTTTTTTTTTTTTTTTTTTGGCGGGGTGGTGGGTTCACAGTCTCACTTTGTTGCCCAGGCTGGGGTGCAGTGGTGCAATCTCGGCTCACCTCAACCTCTGCCTCACGGGTTCAAATGATTCTCATGCCTCAGCCTCTCAAGTAGCTGAGAGCACAGGTGTGTGCCACCACGACCAGCCAATTTTATATTTGAGACAGGGTTTTGCCATGTTGGCCAGGCTGGTCTCAAACTCCTGGCCTCAAATGGTCCACCTTTGGGAGGCCTTAGCCTCCCAAAGTGCTGGGATTACAGGTGTTAGCCACCATACCCAGCCAGCCTTTTTGTACTTGGTTATTAATATCTTTTTCTAGGTTTGTGAATTTCTCTCTTATTATCCCTTTGAATAAAGTTTCTACCCCTCTCTCTACCTTCTCTTTAAGGCCAATAACTCTTAGATTTGCCCTTTTGAGGCTATTTTCTAGATAATGTAGGTGTGCTTCATTCTTTATTTTGCTTTAATCTCTAACTGTATTTTCAAATAGCCTGTCTTCAAGCTCACGAATTCTGTCTTCTGCTTGATCAATTCTACTATTAACAGTCCCTGATGCATTATTCAATATGTCAATTGCATTTTTCACCTTCAGAATTTCTACTTATTCTTTTCAATTATTTTAATATCTTTGTTAAATTTATCTGATAGAATTCTGCATTCCTTCTCTGTGTTATCTTGAATTTCTTTGAGTTTCCTTAAAACAGCAATTTTGAATTCTCTGTCTGAAAGGTCATGTATTTCTGTTTCTTCAGGATTGGCCTCGCACCTTATTTAGTTCATTTGGTGAGGGTATGTTTTCCTGGATGGTCTTGATGCTTGTGGATATTTGCTGGTGTCTGGGCATTGAAGAGTTAGGTATTCATTGCAGTATTCTCAGTCTAGGCTTGTTTGTATCCACCTGTCTTGGGAAGGCTTTCCAGGTATTCAAAAGGACTTTGAGTGTTGTGATCTAAGGTCTAAGCCATATCTGCATTATGGGGCACCCTCAAGCCCAGTAATGCTGTGGTTCTTGCAGACTTGTAGAAGTACCATCTTGGTGATATTGGATAAATCTGGAAGAATTCTCTGGTTTACCAGGCAGAGATTCTTATTCTCTTCCCCTACTTTCTCCCAAACAAATGGAGTTTCTCTGTGCTGAGCCACCTCTGGCTGGGAGTAGGGTGACACGAACACCCCTATAGCCACCACCAGTGGGACTGTGCTGGGTTAGACCTGAAGCCAGCACAGCATTGGGTCTTGCCCAAGGCCTGCTGTAACCAGTACCTGGCTGCCACTTATGTTCATTCAAAGCCCTAGGGCTCTACAGTCAGCATCTAGTGAAGCCAACCAGGCTTGTGTCCTTCCCTTCAGGGTGGCAAGTTCCTGCAGGCCCTGGGCAGGTCCAGAGATGCCGTCTGGGAGCTAAGAACTGGAGTCAAAAACCTTAGAAGTCTACGTGGTGTTGTATTACACTGTGACTGAGTGGGCTTTCAAACCATGAAAAACAGTTCTCACTTTTCCCTCTCCTTTTCACAGGCAGAGGACCCTCACTTTATGGTCACTACCACCCAAGGCCCACAGGGAGTACTGCCAGGCTACCACCAATGTTCACTTAAGGCCTGAGGGCTCTTCAGTTAGCTTGTGTTGCATGCTACCAGGCCTGGGATTCACTCTTCAGGGAAGTGGGGTCCCCTCTGGCCCAGGCCATGTCCAGAAATGCCATCCAAGAGCCAAGGCCTGGAATCAGGGACCCCAAGAGCTTGATTGGTGCTATACCACATTGTGGTAGAGCTTGTACTTAAGATGCAAGACAAAATCTCCACTTTTTCCTCTGCTTTTCTCAAGCAGAAGGAATCTCTTACCATAGCCACCACAGGTGGGAATGTGCTGGGTCTTACCTGAAGCCAGTGTGTCTCCGAGTCTCACCCAAGGCCCATGCCATACTACCTAAGTATCACTATTGATTATTCAGGGTCTCAAGGGCTCTTTAGCCAGCAGATGATGCATCCTGCCAGGAATAGGTCCTTCCCTTCAAGGAATCAGGTTCCCTCTGGGTCCACGGTGTGTCTAGAAATGTCATCTGGGGAGCTAGGGCCTGGAATGGGGGACTTACAATTCTGACTAGTATTGTATTCGACTGTGGCTGAGCTGGTGTCCAAGGTGCAAGACAAAATTCCTCTTTACTCTTCCCTCTCCTCTCCTCTCAAGCAGAAAGGGAGTGCTTGCACTACCCCCTTTTCAACACCAGGCAACACAGCTTGTGGCTCTTTTGTGACTTTTTTGGAGCCACAGCTGTGTTGTCTGGGGTTGGGGGACGGGTAGTGCAAGCACTCCCTTAGGTGCCTTGGCTTGTGTCTCAGTAAGTCTCATGACCGGCAAGTCCACTGGCTTCAAGTCCAGCTCAACACTAAAACTTGCAGTTCTTGGGGCCTAGACTGCCTTTACAGTTTATTTAGGGCCCCAGAGCACTTCAGCCCACAATGAGGAAGCTTGCTGGAACTCAAGTTCCAGCTGCTGGGATGGGTGATTCTCCTCTGGCTAGGGCTTGTCTGAATGCTCCCTCTGTAGATGGGCATCAGCTAAGTTCAGCCCAGTTTTGCTTTATACTGTGACAGCACTGAGTTCAATGTAAGTCTCACAGTCTCTGTGCTCTCACTCTCCCCAAGCACACAGATTTCTTCACACCACTTGGCTACTGTGATGGGATAGGGGAGGGGTAGCATCAACAATTCAAGACTCTTTCCTACTCTAAGTTTCTCTTTCAGAACTATGAAGTTAAAATCAGGTGCTGTGAGTGCTCACCTGATATTTGGTTCTTATGAAGGTGCTTTTTTGTGTGTAGATAGTTGTTGAATTTGGTGTTCCTGCAGGGGGGATGATTGGTAGGACCTTCCATTCTGCCATCTTGCTCCACCCCTCGAGATTGCTTTTATGATTTCTTTTTCAGATTGTTTGCTTTTGGCATATAGAAATACTATTGATTTTTGTATGTTGATTTTTGTATCCTGCAACTTTACTGAGTTTATTAGCTCAAACAGTTTTTTTTGGTGGAGTCGTTAGGTTTTTCTATGTATAAGATCATGTCGTCTGCAAATAAGGCTAATTTGACTTCTTCCTTTCCAGTTTGGAGTCTCTTTATTTCTTTTTCCTGTCTAATTGCTCCAGCCAGGACTTCCAGTATTATGTCGAATTGACAGTAGTGAGAGTGGACATCCTTATCTTGTTTCAGTCCTTAAAGGAAAGGCATTTGATTTTTCCCCATTCAGTAGGAGTTAGGTGGTCATACACTATTTAAGTTTCCCAATTAAGAGTGATGAAAATAGCTAGCACTTGTTGAATCCTTCCTATGTTCCAGGCATTTTACATGTATAAATTCATTTGATACTCAGATATCCCTTTGAATGAGGCATTATCATTATGTCCCCTTCTAACTCTGCCCTCATGTATAGATGAAGAAAGTAGACACAATGATTTTGCTCCCAATGTCACACACCCATTATAGGGTGGAACATTCTACTGTGGAATTGGGAATTGGACTCTAGCCTTCTGGCTCCAGAGCCCATTCTCTGTATACTGTATAGCTACACTACATATATTTATATATATAAAAAACTATGAGTCGAGGGTTGCTGGGAAATGATGATACTTTGAATGGTTGGTGACTTGAGTATATTTATAGGTGGCACAATTTACGTTAAAGTAGCTTTTGTGAGCTGCTACATGGAATAAAAACTTATTGCTTAAATATTTTACATAAAGTTGTTTACGCCAATATAATCAGTGATGTGAGGAGCTGTTGCCTGGAGCAGGCCGGCTGCTGTTATTCAAAAGACTACATCAGGTGGTAGAACCTTAGTGAAATTTTTACCAGGGCCTGACTCAGTCTTTTGGTCTTAGAAACCTAATCTGATCAGTAGAGCCCCAGAGAAGATTAAAGTAGTTTGACAACCTTATAAACCTAATACGTAATGCCAGAATGCAAATTTATTAATGTACTAGGAGATAAAACTGTTACATAAACCAGTTGAACCATAATGATCAAGTCATTTTCTTTCAGGTGGTGGACCTAGATGGGAAACCCAAATGATAATCAAGAGATTTCTTGGTGAGCAACAGGTACCTTAAATATTTTTTGTTTTGTTTTTTCACAACGTTTATCTATTTCAGAAATACCTCAGGTATTTCATCAATAATAGCTGCTATTGGCGTGTACTGTCGGTCTTTAACTTCTAAATAGCCTCCACCCCAGGGCCCCACCACCAGGGGCTCTGCTGCCATAGAAACAGTTGTTAATAAACATGGGTATTTTAGAGAATCTATAGGTTCAGAATTGAGGAAAGGAAGAGTCCATGAAAAGCAGAATTGCTAAAGGGTGCTAATTTCAGGGATAGACTCCTAAGTAGGATGGGTTTGCTTGAGTGGGGATTTCTGTACCTAAAATGTATTTCTATAACACTGCCTGAGGGACTTTTTTTTTTTTCACTTCTGTTACCGAGTCTGAAATTTCACCAAAAAGAGTTTGATTTCTTAAAATTATAAATATTCATAAGTGGCAGATATTCTTAGTGGCTTCCATAATACCCATTCCCTACTGTTCACCTTAATTTTGTTAGGGCAGCAATGTGCCCAGCTTGAAACAAAAAACTGAATAGTTGAAACCAGTCATAACAATCCTGTTCCCCTTTGCCAGTGATTAGGAAGGGAAGTCTGCTGAGTTCAGGGAGGGCTTTTGCTTTCCTCATAAAGAGGACAGAGGTGGCTGGTACTTTACTCTTTCTCCTCTCTTTATGCCTTAAATGGAATCATGAAGCCGGGAGCTGTAGCAGGCATCTTGTAACCATGAGATGACAAGCATGAGGCTAAAATATTCTCACAAGCTGTGGGCCTTGGAGTAGATGGACAGAAAGAGACTGGGGCATTGTTGAACAGCAGTTCCGACTTTAGACTACCTATCTCCAGACTTAACAGAGAAAGGTGAGAGGAAAGTTATTACCCTTGTTATGTGACAGCAAGGCATTTGATTAACTTGTGCCTGCTGTTCCATGGCAGGCTGGCTCTGTGGGAAAGAAGGCTATAATATCAGGAGAAACAATAGGAAAAATCTGGAATATTGGCATGTATTAATTACTTCTTGTGACTTTTCAGTAGGATCTTATAGAAGGGGGTGAACTCAAATTAGTGCTCCCCAGCATTGAACGCGCAGTGGTGGTGGTGGGGTTACAGTTCGCCATAGAAGTATTCTGCTTTTAGCTCCTGCTCTAAATTAACAAAGAACCTCATAATTTGGAATTTTGCAGGGATTAGCGGCAGTACCTCTCCACCTAAAGCTATTGTTAGAATTGCCTCAAGTCTACTGTAAGAGTTCAGAGGTCAGCAGCTAAGAGATGAGAATCCCCAAGCCTAAAGATTATTTGGAAGTGGTTTTTTTTTTTTTTAGCTATGGTTATTCACACAAGGAGTTGATGTGAAGCAAATAAAACAAGTTTTTCCCTCCAAGCAATTCTCATATCCACCACTCTAAGTCAAACCAGTGTGAAGTGGGCTACAAAAGCTGTGGAGCCCCTGGGAAGAGTGTCTGTTTAGAAACTACCTTAGATGTCGCCAAAGAGGACAATGGCAAAGCAGATGCTCCTGAGACTTATACCAGGACCTAGCAGATTGACTAACCAAGGAATTTACTTTACTGCCTGCCAAGGAATCTGCTGTTTCTGTCCTAAAGATACAGTGTGGATTGTGGGCTGTTGACAATGTGTGCTTCCCATTATTCCCTTTTCTGAATGGGAATTTTAATGGGGTTACTCTGTTCTTTCTTTTTCACAGTTATATTAACAAAGGAGGATGGCTTAGAGATAGATATCTTACCTTGTAGCTATTCAGATGGTCAGATAGGAATTGCCATATTTGGACTTGATATAGCAGATAGAAAATCACCCAGGGATTCTGTTTAAAGCTGTTTGCAGTAATTGGATGAGATAGTAGGGTTGTCTTTCTTTAGGAGAGAATGAGTATGTTCTGTTTAATGCATAGGTATGAGAAGAAGTGTGTATGTGCATGTTGGGTTGAGGACTGTGACAGACACTATTGGTTATCCAATGCAATATCTATTCCTTACTTTCACCATAAAAATTAGAAAAGTTAAATACTAGATTTTTTAAACTTACTGCTACAGTGGCCATGTAATACAATTCTAGTCTGTGAGTCTGCTGGGGGACTTCACGGAAGGCTTTCCTCTTTTCTGATAAAAGGGTCAGACAGGGCTGGGGTAACCCCTTTTCTGAGTTTGACTTTAGATGTGATGCTTAAAGCTGAAGTGACCATCTTGGAACCATTAGGCAATAAAAAGAGTATAAAAAGTTAACACACTTAGGATGGTGGAGAAAAAATACTGAAAATATTGATGACATCATTGATTAGTGAACCAGCTTTAGCAGTTGCTCTGTTCAAGATTTTGTGTCTTGTGAGAAATTTATCCATATTTGTGTATGCTATTGTGAACTGGGTTGACTGTTACTTACAACCTAAAGCTTTCTAAACTGATACATTATAAAAGTCTCTTTTATATGCTACAATGTCAGGTACATTTTTGTTTTTAACTATGATGTCCTGTTAGTAAATAATGGTTATATGAAGTAAGGGCAAGCCTTATTTGTTTATTTTTTGAAATAGAGGAGGGATTTCATTGTTTCCCAGGCTGATCTTGAACTCCTGGCCTCCAGGCATCTTCCTGCCTTGGTCCCCTGATGTGGTAGGATGACAGGCATGAGCCACCACACCTGGCCGGGAAAAGCTTTTGGGGAAAAACAAACAAAAACAAAACAAAACAAAAAAACTTTTACAGTAGGCTGATTCAATTCACATGTAAAATTGCATTTTTGAGGTGTTACTATTGACAGACATCTTCTTGATACATAGCCCAGTTTACATTTTACTTTTAGGAGTAGAATATCAGCACAGCCAAGACTTGCACTTTAATATAATTAGGGAATATCTTATGAAAATTGGTTTCCCATGCAGTAAGAAATGCTACAAACTTTTACAACCAAATAAAAGTCTTCAGAAAGAAATTGCTGAGTCCAGTATGATAGGTTCAATATAGTCATGGCTTTTGAATAAGACAGTATTTTAGTTCTGCATCACTGACTGCTAGGAAATGTTTATTACTTCCAAAGTGATATTTTACTCTAACTGCCTTATATCAGAACATCTACTTTAAAATTTTTCAGTTGTCCTTTTAAATGTTTTTGTTCATCATTTCAGAAAATTTTTTGTTCCAATTGTTGACTCAATCATATGAGGTTTAAGATTTTACTTTTCTATTTTTGCCTTTCTAAAAATTAATTCATGGTAATAGCCATTTGTGCCAGCTTTTTATATCACAAGGAGATGCTTAAACAACAACCAAAGGAAAATATGTGGCAAAGAAGAATAGACATTTTTCTGTGAATGTAGTTTATAGGAAAATTTTATTTGGCCTTCAAAGAAAGTTTTTAAGATTTTATGTTTGTTACTTATTCACATACTGACAAGTTGTGATCAAAATAATTTTCCTAGAAAAGTAGTCTGAAGTTTTTTCATTTTGTTTATGCTAAATTCTAAAACCAAAAGCTTTTAAAAATAATCAGAAAGGTCCTGACACTGAATATTCTGTTATTTATTAAATGCCTAAGACATGATTTGGGGGGTATTGAGATCTATTGGTCTCTACTGTGGTTTTCTTGGTGGCTTTATACACAATATTTTGCTTTTCTTTTCTGATGTACCCTGAGTCATGCCTCACAAAAACTAACAATATTGTAAGACTTGCAAAGTCAGCATCTAAGGCGATTCTTAAATGTATGATAAGGGTATTTTCAACCAATTGACTGGAAAATCTTTTTGGTCTATTTCTACTGATATTTGAACACTCTATTGAAGTGGTTTGAAACAAACCTTAAAGCTTGAGCTTTTTCTTGATTTCAATTACTCTTATTTTTAAGACTGTATTGTTATTAGCATGGTGGCCCTGTGCCTAGCATGTAAAGTCTTATTACTGGGTAATTCTCCCTCTACTTCTTGTTTACCCTGTGTGCTGGCTTTTCTTGAGTAATGTATGCCATACATATGCTCATTTTCTTTCACCATTGAAAGCGTTTATCTGTGAATAATTACAGCTTCATTCTTCCTTTCCAATTTTTAGGGCTTTTATTTGTTTGTTTGTTTGTTTGTTTATTTATTTATTTATTTGAGACAGAGTCTCACTTGGTCACCCAGGCCGGAGTGCAATGGCACAATCTCGGCTCACTGCAACCTCTGCCTCCTGGGTTCAAGTGATTCTCCTGCCTCAGCCTCCCAAGTAGCTGGGATTACAGGCATGTGCCACCACGTCCAGCTAATTTTTGGAGAGGCGGAATCTTGCTCTGTCGCCCAGGCTGGAGTGCTGGAGTGCAGTGGTGCAATCTTGGCTGACTGCAACCTCCACCTCCTGAGTTCAAGCAATTCTCCTGCCTCAGCCTCCTGAGTAGCTGGGACTACAGGAGCATGCTGCCATGCCTGGCTAATTTATTTTGTATTTTAGTAGAGACGGGGTTTCACCACGTTGCCCAGGTTGGTCTTGAACTCCCGACCTCAGATGATCCGCCCGCCTCGGCCTCCCAAAGTGCTGGGATTATAGGCATGAGCCACTGTGCCTGGCCCCGATTTTTATGTTTTATATTTCTTTTTATTGTCCTAATGTGCTAGTTAAGACCGCCAGTATAGTGGTGATAGAAATAGTGAAATTGGACTTCTTTGCCTTGTTTCTAATCTTAGGGGAAAGGCTTTCAATATTTCAGTGTGAAATATGATGCTAATTGTAGGTTTTTAGTAGATACTCTTTATAAGCTTAAGCAATTTCCCCTAGTTTTTGGAGATTTTTTTTCCCTCGTGAATGGGTATTGAAGTTTTATCAGATGCCTTTTTTGAATCTATTGAGGTGACAATATAATCTTTGTCTTTTATTTTGTTAATGTGGTGAATTGTATTAATTCACACATATTAGACCAACCATGCTGATAAACCCTACTGGTCACGATATATTATCCTTTTACTGTATCACTAGATTCAATTTGCTAATTTTTTAAGGATTTTTTTGGTCTATGTACATGAGGATTAAGAGTAATTTTCTTTTAATTTCTTGTCAAGTTTTGGCATCAAGGTTATGTTGGCTTCAGAAAAATCAGTTGGGAAATGTTCATTCTTTAGTATCTAAAAGAATTTGTATAATGTTATCTCTTTTTCCTGAAATGTTTGGTGGAATTCACCAGTGAAGCCATCCAGGCATAGTGTTTCCTTTGTGGAAAGATTTTAAATTAGAGATTCAAATTTGTTTATTTTTGCTTTGTCACCTGTGCCTTTGAGGTGTTATTCATAAAATCTTTTCCCAGACCAGTGTCCTGAAGTCTTTCCCCTATGTTGCCTTGCAGTAGTTTCATAGATTCAGGTTTTTCATTTAGATTGTTAATCCATTTTGAGTTGCTTTTTTTTATAAGGTTAGAGGGTGGGGGACTAGTTTCATCCTTCTGCATATTGCTATCTAGTTTTCCCAGCACTATTTATTGAAGAGGTTGTCCTTTCCCTAATTAGTGTCCTTGATGCCTTTGTGAAAAATCAGGTGGCTGTAGAAGCATGGGTTCTTTAAATCTGGGTTCTCTATTCTGTTCCACTGGTCTATGTGTCTGTTTTTATGCCAGAACCATGCTGTTTTGGTTACTACAGTTTTGTAGTATATTTTGAAGTTGTAGCATGATGCATGATGCCTGCAGCTTTGTTCTTTTTTTTTTTTTTTTTTTTTTTTTTTTTTTTTTTTTTTTTTTGAGACAGAGTCTCACTCTGTCACCTAGGCTAGAGTACAGTGGTGCGATCTTGGCTCATTGCAACCTCCACCTCCTGGGTTCAAGCAATTCTCCTGCCTCAGCCTCCTGAGTAGCTGGGACTACAGGTGTATGCCACCACGCCCAGCTAATTTTTTGTATTTTTAGTAGAAGTGGGGTTTCACCATGTTAGCCAGGATGGTCTTGATCTCCTGACCTTGTGATCCACCCACCTTGGCCTCCCAAAGTGCTGGGATTACAGACATGAGCCACCATGCCTGGCCTGCAGCTTTGTTCTTTTTGCTCAGGATTGCTTTATCTGTTTTGAGTCTTTTAGGATTTCTTTTGCTATTTCTGTGAAGAATGTAATTGGTATTTTGATAGGGATTGCATTGAATCTATAGGTTTCCTTGGGTAGTATAATTATTTTAAACAATATTAAACCTTCTGATCCATGAGCATATCTTCCCATTTGTTTGTATCCTTTTCAATTTATTTCATCAGCATTTTATAGTTTTCATTGTAGAGATCCTTTACTTCTTTGGTTAAATTTATTCCTAGGTATTTTATGTTTTTGTAGTTATTGTAAATGGGATTGTCTTGATTCCTTTTTCAGTTTAGTTAATCATCCATGTACAGAAATACTGATTTTTATATGTCGATGTTTGTATTCTGCAACTTTACTGAATTCATTTATTAGTTTTAAGAGTTTTTTGGTAGAGTCTTCAGGTTTTCCTATATAGAAGATCATGTCATCTGCAAACAGGAACAGTTTGATTTCCTCCTTTCTAATTTGGATGCCCTTTCTTTCTCTTGTCTAATTGCTCTACATAGCACTTCCAGTACTATGTTGAATAACAGTGGTGAGAGTGCGCATCTTTTCTTCTTCCAGTCCATCCAGTATGATGTTAGCTGTGGGTTTATTATATATGGCCTTTATTTTGTTAAGGTATTTTCCTTCTATACTTAATTTCATGAGAGTTTTTAATTATGAAGGGATGTTGAATTTTATCAAATGCTTTTTTTCTGCACCTGTTGACATGATCGTATGGTTTTTCTCCTTCATTCTGTTGATATAATGTATCATATTGATTGATTTGCATATGTTGAACCATACTTGCATTCCTGACATAAATCCCACTTGATCAGGTGTATTATCTTTTTTATGTATTTTGGATTTGACTTGCTAGTATTTTGTTGAGGAATTTTACATCTATGTTCATTGGAGGATTTATCCTGTAGTTTCTTTCTGTTGTGTTCTTGTCTGGTTTTGCTATCACAGTTATGTGGGCCTCAAAGAATCACTTTTTTTTTTTTTTTTGGAGGAGTCATCTCACTCTGCCACCCAGGCTGGAGTGCGGTGGCACATCTCAGTTCACTGCAACCTACCTTCCCCTCCTGGGTTCAAGCAATTGTCCTGCCTCAGCCTCCCAAGTAGCTGGGATTACAGGTGCAGGCCATCATGCCTGGCTAATTTGTGTATTTTTAGTAGAGAGGGGATTCACTACGTTGGCCAGGCTGTCTCAAACTCCTGGCCTTAAGTGATCCACCCACCTCAACCTCCCAAAGTGCTGGGATTACAGGTGTGAGCCACCACACCCAGCTGGAATCACTTTTTTTTTTTTTAAACAGTTTGAGAAGAATTACTTTTAATTCTTCTTTAAAGGTTCATTACAGTTCAATGGTGAAGTCATCTGGTTCTAGATTTTTCTGTGTTAGGAGACTGTTTTATTACTGCTTTACTTTTATTACTTGTTATTGGTCTGTTCAGGTTTTCCATTTCTTCTTGGTTCCATCTTGGTAGGTTGTATATATCCACGACCTCATCTATTTCCTCTAGGTTTTCACATTTATTGGCATGTAGTTGTTCATGATCCTTTGTATTTCTGTGGTATCTGTTGTGATGTCTCATTTTTCATTTCTGATTTTTTAATTTGGGTTTTCTTTTTTCTTAGTTTAGCTACTGATTTGTCAATTTTGTTTATCTTTTCAAATAACCAATTTTCATTTCATTGGTCTTTTGTATTTTTTTCTCTCAATTGCATTTATTTCTGCTCTGATCTTTATTTCTTCTCCTAATTTTGTGTGTGATTTTTTTCTTATTTTTTTAGTTCCCTGAGATGCATCATTAAATTGTTTATTTGAAATCTTTCTAGTTTTTTGTGTAGACATTTATTACTATAAACTTGCCCCTTAATACTGCTTTTGCTGTGTCCCATAGGTTTTGGTATGTTGTGTTTCTATTTTCATTTGTCTCATGGGACTTTCTGATTTCCTTATTTTCTTTTTTAATCCATTGGTTGTTCAGCAGAGTGGTGTTTAATTTCCATGTATTTGTATAGTTTTGAATGTTTCTCTTATTATTGATTTGAAGTTTTATCCATTGTGGTAAAATAAGATACTTGATATTTCAATTTTTTAAAAAATTTGAGACTTATTTTATGTCCTAATATGTTGTCAGTTTTGGAGAATGTTCCATGTGCTGATGAAAAAAATCAGTTGTTGGGTGAAACAGTCTGAAAATTATGTCCATTTAGCCTATGGTGCAGTTTAAATCCAGTGTGTTTTTGTTGATTTTCTGGCTAGATGACCTGTTTAATGCTGAGAGTGGATGTTGATGTCCCCAACTATTATTGTATTGAAAGTCTGTCTCTCCCTTTAAATCTAATAATATTTGCTTTATATATCTGGGTGCTCTGGTGCTGGGTGCATATATATATATATTTGACTGTTATATTCTCTTGCTGAATGGATCCATTGAGAATTATATAATGTTTCTTTTTCTCTTTGTACAGCTTGCTTTATATATCTAGGTGCTCTGGTGCTGGGTGCATATATATATTTACCACTGTTATATTCTCTTGCTGAATGGATCCATTGATGATTATATAATGTCTTTCTTTTTCTCTTTGTACAGCTTTTGACTTGAAATCTGTTTTATCTAATATAGATATTCCTGCTTGTTTTTGGTTTTTGTTTGTGGAATGTCTTTTTCCATCCCTTCACTTTCAGTTTATATGAGTCTTTATGGATAAAGGGAGTTTCTTATAGGCAGTATATAGTTGGTTCTTGTTTTTATTTTATTTTATTTTATTTTTGAGATGGAGTCTCACTCTGTCCTGCAGGCTGGAGTACAGTGGCACAATCTCAGCTCACTGCAAGCTCTGCCTCCCGGGTTCACACCATTCTCCTGCCTCAGCTCCTGAGTAGCTAGGACTGCAGGCACCCGCCACCACACCCCGCTAATTTTTTGTGTTTTTAGTAGAGATGGGATTTCACCATGTTAGCCAGGATGGTCTCAATCTCCTGACGTCATGATCTGCCCACCTTGGCCTCCCAAAGTGCTGGGATTACAGGCATGAGCCACCACACCTGGCCTCTGGTTTTTATTTTTTATCCTTTCGGCCAATCTATATCTTTTAAATGGAGTATTTAATCCATTGGCATGCAAGGTTATTATTGATGAGGATCTCCTTCTGTTTTTATGTTTGTTTTCTGGTAGTTTTGTGTATCTTTTGTTTCTCTTTTATTTATTTTTGCAGCTGGTTTTCTGTAACGAAATGGTTTGAATCCTTTCTCTTTCTCCTTTGTATAGCAGTTCTACCAGTGAGTTTAATAGTTTCATGTTTTTATGAGTGTGGTAATTATCTTTTCTCTTCCAAATGTAAGATTCCCTTGAGCATTTCTTATATAGCCAGTCTAGTGGTGATGAATTCCCTTAGTTCTTGCTTGGCTGAAAGCAAAGATTCCTTTATTCCTGAAGGATATCTTTTCTGGGTATAATACTCTTTGTTGATAGATTTTTTCTTTCAGTACTTTGATTGTATCCTATTTTCTCCTGGCCTGTAAGGTTTCTGCTGGGAAATCCACTCAAACTAATGGGAATTCCCTCATATGTGACTTAATTCTTTTCTCTTGCAGTTTTAGAATTCTTTCTTTGTCTTTGACTTTTGATAATTTGACTATAACGTGCATTGAAGAGGACTTGTTTAGGTTGAATCTATGTGGGTTTATTTGAACTTTCTGGAACTGGATATCTGTCTCTCTCCCAAAACTTGTGAAGTCTTCAGCTATTATTTCATTAAATATGTTTTCTGCATATTTAATGAAATACTAGCTTTTTTCCCCTTCTTTTCTTCTTCTGGAATGCCCATAATGCAAATATTTGTTTACTTAATGATGTCTCATACATTTTAGAGGCCTTTTTTTGAGTGTGTTACTTCAAAAGACCTGTCTTCACATTCAGAAATTCCTTCTTCTGGCTGATCTAGTCTGTTTACTGATACTCTCAATTGCATTTTTTTTTTTTTAAATTTTTGAGACAGGGTCTCACTCTGTCACTCAGGCTGGAGTGCAGTGGTGCGATTTTGGCTTACTGCAACCTCCACCTCCTGGGTTCAAGCAGTTTTCCTGCCTCAGCCTTCCAAGTATCTGGAATTACAGGCACCCACCAGTATGCCAAGCTAATTTTTGTATTTTTTAGTAGAGACAGGGGTTCACCACATTGGCCAGGCTGGTCTTGAACTTTTGACCTCAAATGATCTACCAGTCTTGGCCTCCCAAAACTGCTGGGATTATAGGAGTCAGCCATTGTGCCCAGCCTCAATTGTATTTTTTATTTCATTAATTAAATCCTTCAGCTTCAGGATTTCTGTTTGATTCTTTTTTATGATATCTATTTCTTTATTGAATTTCTTATCGAAATAGTCAATTTTTAAAATTTCATTGTGTTGTCTATCTATATTCTCTTTTTTTTTTGAGACAGAGTCTCACTCTGTCACCCAGGCTGGAATGCAGTGGCGTGATCTCAGCTGACTGCAAGCTCTGCCTCTCAGGTTCATGCCATTCTCCTGCCTCAGCCTCCTGAGTAGCTGGGACTACAGGCGCCCACCACCACGCCCAGCTAACTTTTTGTATTTTTAATAGAGACAGGGTTTCACTGTGTTAGCCAGGATGGTCTCGATCTCCTGACCTCGCGATCCGCCTGCCTCAGCCTCCCAAAGTGCTGGGATTACAGGCGTGAGCCACCACGCCCAGCCCCTGTCTATCTATATTCTCTTATATCTCACTGAGTTTCCTTAAGAGTACTATTTTGAATTCTTTTTCTGGTATTTCATATAGTTCCTTATGATTGGAATCTTACTGGAGAATTACTGTGTTCTTCTGAAGGTGTCCTGTTTGCCTGCTTTTTCTGCCTATGTTTTTGTTGTTGTTTGTTTGTTGTTTTTTTGTTTGTTTTTGCCTACGTTAATTTCTATGCATTTGGTGGAACAATTGCCTGCTCCAATTTTCTGAAGTAGGCTTCATATGGAAAGACTTATACATATAGATGGGTCTTGGGGTGTCAGTTTGGTGGGGTGCCTTGGTTTTGGGTCTAGATTATCGTGTAGTATAGTCTCCATGTAGTTTCTTCAGCTGTAATCTGCAATACTAACATTTATGAGTGTCTCAGGAATCTAAGATGAGAGAGTTTGGCAGTGTGGTGTGGCTTTGCTGAGAGCGAAGCTTTTTCTCAGATCAAGGCGCGAGTATGCACAGTGAGTCAGCCAACTTGAAGTCTTGCTGGGGTTGGGGACTTGGAGTTGTTACTCTGGCTGGTGGCACAGGCACCTGGTTGCTCAGCCAATCTGAGGTTATGCCTGCCAGGGGTGGCTTATAAGGCTATTTCTTAGACCTGAGACATGGGTGCACAGCTCTTCAGCTGGCCTGAGGGCATGTCTGTCAGGGGTGTCCTGGGGGGTTGTTTCTCAGGCCTGGGATGCAGATGCATGGCTTTTAAGCTGTCCTGGGTGTGTGTCTGTTCAAGTTTGCTCCTGGAGTTGTTTCTCTGGCCTAGGACATGGGTGGCTTCTTGGGTGGCCTGGATGCCTGTCTGGTAGATGTGGCCAGGACTTGGGTACACAGCCACTCAGTCTGGGAGTGTGTCTGCCAGGGGCAGCCCCCAGGGCTATTTCTGAGGCCTAGGAAGTGGACATACAGCTACTCAGTCAGCCAGGGGGCATGGTAGCCAGGGGCAGCCTGCAGGGCTGTTTCTTAGGCCCAAGACTTACATGTTGGCAGCTTGGAGGCCTAGGGGCAGGTGATCTAGGAGTAGCCCATGAATCTGTTTCTCAGGCTCTGATTGCAGGCATGGGGCCTTTGGGCAGGCCAGAGGTGTCTCAGCAGGAGGGGTGGGTGCCGCAGGGCTGTTTCTCAGGTCCTAGGCTGGTAGCTGCTCCACCTGTTTTGGGGACAGCCCAAGGGATTGCTTGTCAGCTACTTGATAGCCCCGAGTCCTTTCATGCTTAGCTTAGGGGAGAGTGTGCAGCAGTTTAGCTGGCTCAGCAGTGGGTTCACCCTGGGTAGGACTGCTAGACTATTCCTCCAGCTGGAAGTGCAGGCAGTGGGAATTGGTTTCCCTGCTGTGTAGGACCAGATTTGCAACCCATCCTGGACCCAGGCTCTGCACAGCTGGGGTTATGGCATCAGCCATCTGTGGGCTGGGTGGAATGAAGATGAAACCCCAGTGCTGGAGGGGAGCAATGGCTACTGGTCCCAGAGTAGGACGCATTCCAGAGGTGGTTCTAATTTCAAGATGGCACTGTGCTGCAGCAGTGTGGCTCACAGGATAGGTGGGGGTTGGGGAGTGCACACCTTGTGTTCATAATCCAGAGCAGTGTAGTTGCATGAATTCCCAGCAGCTCTCCAAACTTGACTTGGGGCTTGGGATGACTGTGGGATTCACCTGTAGTAAAGACTGTGGGCATTTGCATTGGCAGTAGGAGCTGATGAGATTCTTCTGCTTACCATTTCCCTGAAAGGGAAAGTCTCTCCTGTCTCCAACTCAATCTGATCCAGGCATGGCAGACAGTGCCACAGAGGCTAGGTGTCTCTCCATTGCTTCCAATCACTGTAGGTACCTCCTGGGCTTCCAATCACTATAGGTACCTCCCCACTCCCCTACTGTACTCCAG
The DNA here is from genome assembly GCF_028885655.2 of Pongo abelii. NCBI lineage: Eukaryota > Metazoa > Chordata > Mammalia > Primates > Hominidae > Pongo > Pongo abelii. Next base: position 79,311,430 of record NC_072001.2, on the reverse strand, counting down.
CACTCTCTAGGCAATACTCCAGTGAAATGTTAGCTCTTTATTCATTGCCTTGGTCCTTTCTTGTATGTGTGTGTGTGAGTGTGTGTGTGTGTGGGTGGGGAGTATGGGTGCCAGGTGTCTCTCGTGAGCTATCTTGCTGACATCACCTCATTGTGGTTTTAATATGCATTTCCCTAATAGCTATTCCTTTAGTTATTTAATTTTAGCAACATTTGAAAGTTGTTCTTGATTTTTTTCTTACCCTGCTCAGCTATACTGTGGGTGTACCTCCTAAGTATGTCTTTAATTATCTCTCTCTTTGTCCTAATTCTTGTGCTTTATTTCTTCACTATTATTAAAACAGCCTCCAAACTGCTTTCTCTGATACCATTTCCTCAGCAGAGTCCAATTTGTTTTCCACACTGCCATCAGAATGAATTTTCTAAAATGTTGATGTGATCATGTCACTCCCTTGCTAAAAAGCTTTCAAAGCTTCCCATTGCCTTTAAGATGAAGTCTACAATCTGGATCCAACATGTTTTATACTATCTATTCTTGCCATTCTTTTCCCCACCATCCCGCCCTCCTACAAACATACACACTCCACACACACGACTGCACATTTCCTGGCTTGTGATCCACCTGCAATTATTTGAATACATTAGATCTTCCTTCTTTTATGCCTTTAGACATGCTGTTACCTCTGTCTGAAATGCTTATTCATCTGTTTACAAACTCTTATTCATTCTACCTCTTGGAATCTTTTTCTGATTCTCCGTAACAGTTAAGCATTGTGTGTGTGTGTGTGTGTGTAAAAATAGTGACATACATATGTGTCTGTGAGAATATTAGGTTTAATCACATGAAACTGTCATTTGTATAAGTCAAAATATGCTTTATATGAATCAGCCTAAAACATTTTTGTGCTTGTTTATGTGTCTGGCATTCCTCATCCAGCAAGAGACTGTCCTTTTTTTTAAAAAGGATAGCAGGCCACTTAGTACATGTTTATTGATACATGGATGGAAAAATAGTTTTTAAAGATCAAGGCTTTCATTTAGAGCAGGGGTCCCCAACACCGGGGCCACAGACCAGTACTGGACTGTGGCCTATTAGGAACCAGGTCACACAGCAGGTGAGCAGCAGGCAAGCAAGCATCATGGCCTGTGCTCCACCTCCTATCAAATCAGCGGTGGCGTTAGATTCTCATAGAGCATGGACCCTGTTGTGAACTGCACATGTGAGGGATCTAGATTGCATGCTCTTTATGGGAATCTAATGCCAGATGACCTGAGGTAGAATAATTTCAACCTGAAACCATCTGCCACCCCAGTCCATGGAAAAATTGTCTTCCATGAAATCGGTCCCTGGTGCTGAAAAGATTGGGGACCACTGACTTAAGAGTGAAAAGTTAGCTTGAAAAGCTATAGGTTTTTACTTTGGAATCACATGGTCCTAAAAGTTGCTTATTTGCATGGTGCAAAAAATAATACAAAAGCATCACAATATGTCTCTTAATAAATACATCTCGAATGTCATGAAGTCACAGATTATCTCCCATATACAGTTTAGTAGTCATTTTCATAATAGTAGACACCATCATGGCTTCAAGGTTCAAATAAAATAATAAAAGGTACTGATTTTGTTTCATGAAAACGTCATTTTGAAATTCAAACACCATATACTAAAATGGTTTATGTGTGTGTGTATGTGTACAAGCACACCTCTGAGATATTGTAGGTTTTGGTTTCAGACTGCTGCAATAAAGCAAATATCACAATAAAGTGAGTCACACAAATTTTTTGGTTTCCCAATGCATATAAAAGGTATGTTTATACTATAGCCTATTAGGTATGCAATAGCATTATGTCTAAAAAATAATGTATATACCTTAATTTAAAAATACTTTATTGTTAAAAAATGCTGGCAAACATTTGAGCCCTCAGTGAGTTGTAATGTTTTTGCTGGGGAGGGTCTTGCCTCAACAGTGGACTTAAGATATTTAGTAAACCATGCTGTAAACAGATGTGCTGTCATCAAGGCTTTGTTGTTCTGTTTATACAGCACAGGCAGAGTAGATTTAGCATAATACTTAAGGGCCCTAGGATTTTCAGAATGATGGATGACTGTTGGCTTCAGCTTAAATTCACAAGCTATATTAGCCTATAACAAGAAGTCAACCTGTCCTTTGAAGCTTAGAAGCCAGACATTGACTTCTCTTTAGCTATAAAAGTTCAGATGGTATCTTCTTCTACTAGAAGGTTGTTCTACAGTGAAAATCTGTTTAGTGTAACCATCTTCAATGATCTTAGATTTTTCTGGATAATTTGCTGCAGCTTCTACATTAGCACTTGTTGCTTTACCTTGCACTTTCATGTTATGGAGATGGTTTCTTTCCTTAAACCTCATGAACCAACCTCTGCTAGCTTCAGACTTTTCTTCTGCTGCTTCTTTACCTCTCTCGGCCTTCATAGAATTTATAAGAATTAGGGCCTTGCTCCGGATTAGGCTTTGGCTTACAGCAAGCTTGTCCAACCCTGGCGCATGGGCCGCATGCAGCCCAGAATGGCTTTGAATGCCACACAACACAAATTCATAAACTTCTTAAAACATTATAAGATTTTTTTGCAATTTTTCTTTTTTCTCATCAGCTATTGTTAGTGTTAGTGTATTTTATGTGTGGCCCAAGACAATTATTTTTCCACTGTGGCCCAGGGAAGTCAAAAGATTGGACATCCTTGGCTTAGAGAAAGTGGTGGCTGGTTTGACCTTCTATCCAGATCACTAAAACTTTCTCCATAACAGCAATAAGGCTGTTTCATTTTATCATTTGTGTGTTCATTGAATAGTACTTTTAATTTCCTTTAACAGTGCAAGAGGCCTATCTTACTTTTCTGCACGCCTTCCTCACTAAGCTTAATCATTTCCAGCTTTTGATTTAAAGTGAGAAACATGCAGCTCTCCCTTTTACGTGAACACTTAGGGGCCATTGTAGGGTTATAAATTGGGCTAATTTCAATATTGTTGTGTCTCAGGGAATAGAGAGGCCAGAGGAGATAGGGGAACGGTAGGTCAATGGAGCATTCAGAATATGCAGATTTATCGATTAAGTTCTCTATCTTATACGGTCATGGTTCATGGTGCCCCAAAACAATTACAATAGTAACATCAAAGATCACTGGTCACAGATCACCATAACAGATATAACAATAATGAAAAAGTTTGAAATATTGCAAGGATTACCAAAATGTGACACAGAAACATGAAGTGAGCACATGCTGTTGGAAAAATGGCACCAACAGACACAGGGTTGCCACAAGCCTGTAGTAAAAACAATATCTTCAAAGTGCAATAAAATGCATAAAATGAGATATGCCTATATAATGGTTATAGCTATGTAAAAATTGCCTTTGAATGTGGGAGATAATATGTAATAATGGGTGGCTGGCAAGATGGCCGAATAGGAACAGCTCTGGTCTGCAGCTCCCAGCGAGATCAACACAGAAGGCAGGTGATTTCTGCATTTCTGACTGAGGAACCCGGCTTATCTCAGGGACTGGTTAGACAGTGGGTGCAGCCCACAGAGGGCAAGCCAAAGCAGGGTGGGGTGTCGCCTCACCAGGGAAGTGCAAGGGGTTTGGGAACTACCCCCCTAGCCAAGGGAAGCCATGAGGGACGGTGCACTCCAGCCCAGATACTATGCTATTCCCATGGTCTTTGCAACCCACAGACGAGGAAATTCCCTCACATGCCTATGCCATCAGGGCCCTGGGTTTCAAGCACAAAACTGAGCAGCTGTTTGGGCAGACATCAAACTGGGTGGCCGTTTGGGCAGACACCGAGCTAGCTGCAGGAGCTTTTTTTCATACCCCTGTGGTGCCTGGAACACCAGTGAGACAGAACCATTCACCCCCCTGGAAAGGGGGCTGAAGCCAGGGAGCCAAGCAGTCTAGCTCAGCAGATCCCACCCCCATGGAGCCCAGCAAGCTAAAATCCACTGGCTTGAAATTCTCACTGCCAGCACAGCAGTCTGAAATCAACCTGGGATGCTTGAGCTTGGTGGAGGGAGGGACGCCTGCCATTACTGAGGCTTGAGTAGCTGTTTTTCCCCTCACAGTGTAAACAAAGCCACCTGGAAGTTCAAACTAGGTGGAGCCCACCGCAGCTCAGCAAAGCCACTGTAGACAGACTGCCTCTCTAGATTTCTTCTCTCTGGGCAGGGGAATCTCTAAAAAACAGGCAGCAGCCCCAGTCGGGGGTTATAGATAAAACCCCCATCTCCCTGGAACAGAGGACCTGGGGGAAGGGGTGGTTGTGGGCACAGCTTCGGCACACTTAAACATCCCTGCCTGCCGGCTCTGAAGAGAGCAGTGGATCTCTAAGCACAGCATCCGAGCTCTGCTAAGGGAGGACTGCCTCCTCAAGTGAGTCCCTAACTCCTGTGTCTCCTGACTGGGAGACACCTCCCAGTAGGGGTTGACAGACACCTTATACAGGAGAGCTCCAGCTGGCATCTGGCGGGTGCCCCTCTGGGACAAAGCTTCCAGAGGAAGAAACAGGCAGCAATCTTTACTGTTCTGCAGCCTCCGCTGGTGATACCCAGGCAAACAGGGTCTGGAGTGAACCTCCAGCAAACTCCAGCAGACCTGCAGCAGAGAGGCTTGACTGTTAGAAGGAAAACTAACAAACAGAAAGGAATAGCATCAACATCAACAAAAGATGTCCACTTAGAAACCCCATCCAAAGGTCACAACATCAAAGGCCAAAGGTAGATAAATCCACGAAGATGAGGAAACACCAGCGCAAAAAGGCTGAAAATTCCAAAAACCAGAACACCTCTTCTCCTCCAAAGGATCACACTCCTCGCCAGCAAAGGAACAAAACTGGATGAAGAATGAGTTTGACAAATCGACAGAAGTAGGCTTCAGAAGGTGGGTAATAACAAACTCCTCCAAGCTAAAGGAGGATATTCTAACCCAATGCAAGGAAGCTAAGAACCATGAAAAAAGGTTAGAGGAATTACTAACTAGAATAAGCAGTTTAGAGAAGAACATAAGTGACCTGATGGAGCTGAAAAACATAGCACGAGAACTTCAAGAAGCATACGCAAATATCAATAGCCGAATTGATCAAGTGGAAGAAAGGATATCAGAGATTGAAGATCAACTTAATGAAATAAAGTGTGAAGACAAGATTAGAGAAAAAAGATTGAAAAGAAATGAACGAGGCTCCAAGAAATATGGGACTATGTGAAAAGACCAAACCTACATTTGATTGGTGTACCTAAAAGTGAAAGGGAGAATGAAACCAAGTTGGAAAACACTCTTCAGGATATTATCCAGTAGAACTTCCCCAACCTAGCAAGACAGGCCAACATTCAAATTCAGGAAATACAGAGAACACCACAAAGATACTACTCGAGAAGAGCAACCCCAAGACACATAATTGTCAGATTCACCAAGGTTGAAATGAAGGAAAAATGTTAAGGGCAGCCAGAAAGGTCGGGTTACCAACAAAGGAAAGCTCATCAGATTAGCAGCAGATCTCTCTGCAGAAACACTACAAACCAGAAGAGAGTGGGGGCCAATATTCAACATTCTTAAAAGAATTTTCAACCCAGAATTTCATATCCAGCAAAACTAAGCTTCATAAGTGAAGGAAAAATAAAATCCTTTACAGACAAGCAAATGCTGAGAGATTTTGTCACCACCAGGCCTGCTTTACAAGAGCTCCTGAAGGAAGCACTAAACAAGGAAAGGAAAAACTGGTACAGCTACTGCAAAAACATACCAAATTGTAAAGACCATTGACCCTATGAAGAATCTGCATCAACTAAGGGGCAAAACAACCAGCTAGCATCATAATGACTGGATCAAATTCACATATAACAATATTAACCTTAAATGTAAACAGGCTAAATGCCCCAATTAAGAGACACAGACTGGCAAACTGGATAAGGAGTCAAGACCCATTGGTGTGCTGTGTTTAGGAGACCCATCTTATATGCAAAGAAACACATAGGCTCAAAATAAAGGGCTGGAGGAATATTTACCAAGCAAATGGAAAGCAAAAAAAAAAAAAAAAAAAAAAAAAAAAAAAAAAAAAAAGCAGGGGTTGCAATCCTAGTCTCTGATAAAAAGAGACTTTAAACCAATAAAGATCAAAAGAAACAAAGAAGGGCATTACATAATGGTAAAGGGATCAATGCAGAAAGAAGAGCTAACTATCCTAAATATATATGCACCCAATGCGGGAGCACCCAGATCCATAAAGCAAGTTCTTAGAGACCTACAAAGAGACATAGACTCCCACACAATAATAGTGGGAAACTTTAACACCCCACTGTTGATATTAGATCAACGAGAAAGAAAATTAAGGATATTCAGGACTTGAACTCAGCTCTAGACCAAGTGGACCTAATAGACATCTGCAGAACTCTCCACCCAAATCAACAGAATATATATTCTTCTCAGCACCACACTGCAATTATCCTAAAATTGACCACATAATTGGAAGTAAAATACTCCTCAGCAAATGCAAAATAATGGAAATCATAACAGTCTCTCCGACCACAGTGCAATCAAATTAGAACTCAGGATTAAGAAACTCACTCAAAACTGCACAACTACGTGGAAACTGAACAACCCGCTCTTGAGTGACTGATGGGTAAATAATGAAATTAAGGCAGAAATTAAGAAGTTCTTTGAAACCAATGAGAACAAAGACACAATGTACCAGAATCTCTGGGACACAGCTAAAGCGGTGTTAGAGGGAAATTTATAGCACTAAATGCCCTCAAGAGAAAGCAGGAAAGATCTAAAATTGACACCCTAACATCACAATTAAAAGAACTAGAGGAGCAAGAATAAACAAATTCAAAATCTAGCAGAAGACAAGAAATAACTAAGATCAGAGCAGATCTGAAGGAGATAGAGACATGAAAAACACTTCAAAAAATCAATGAATCCAGGAGTTGGTTTTTTTGAAAAGATCAATAAAATAGACTGCTAGACTAATAAAAGAATCAAATAGACACAATAAAAAATGATAAAGGGGATATATTACCACTGATCCCACAGAAATATAAACTACCATCAGAGAATACTATAAATACCTCTATGCAAATAAACTAGAAAATCTAGAAGAAATGGATAAATTCCTGGACACATACCCCTCCCAACACTAAACCAGGAAGAAGTTGAATCCCTGAATAGACCAATAACAAGTTCTGAAATTGAGGCAGTAATTAATAGCCTACCAACCTAAAAAAGTCCAGGACAAGACAGATTCACAGCCAAATTCTACCTAGAGGTACCAAGAGGACCTGGTACCATTCCTTTTGAAACTATTCCAAACAATAGAAAAAGAGGGACTTCTCCCTAACTTATTTTATGAGGCCAGCATCATCCTGATACCAAAGCCTGGCAGAGATACAACAAAAAAACAAAACTTCAGGCCAATATCCCTGATGAATATCAATGTGAAAATATTCAATAAAATACTGACAAACTGAATCCAGCAGCATGTCAAAAAGCTTATCCACCACCACATCAAAAAGCTTATCCACCACGATCAAGTCAGCTTCATCCCTGGAATGCAAGGATGATTCAACATACAGAAATCAATACCCGTAATCCATCACATAAACAGAACCAATGACAAAAAGCACATGAGTATCTCAATAGATGCAGAAAAGGTCTTTCATAAAAGTCAACAACCCTTTATGCCAAAAACTCTCAATAAACTAGGTATTGATGGACTGCATCTCAAAATAATAAGAGCTATTTATGACAAACCCACAGCCAATATCATACTGAATGGGCAAAAGCTGGAAGCATTCCCTTTGAAAACCAGCACAATACAAGGATGCACTCTCTCACCACTCCTATTCAACATAGTATTGGAAGTTCTGGCCAGGGCAATCAGGCAAGAGAAAGAAATAAAGGGTATTCAAATAGGAAGAGAGGAAGTCAAATTGTGTCTGTTTGCAGATGACATGATTGTATATTTAGAAAACCCCATCATCTCAGCCCTAAAACTCCTTAAGCTGATAAGCAACTTCAGCAAAGTCTCAGGATACAAAATCAGTATGCAAAAATCACAAGCATTCCTATACACCAATAACAGACAAACAGAGAGCCAAATCATGAGTGAACTCCCAATCACAATTGCTACTAAGAGAATAAAATACCTAGGAATACAACTCACAAGGGATGTGAAGGACCTCTTCAAGGAGAACTACAAACCACTGCTCAGGGAAATAAGAGAGGACACAAACAAATGGAAAAATATTCCATGCTCATGGATAGGAAGAATCAATATCTTGAAAATGGCCATACTGCCCAAAGTAATTTAGAGATTCAATGCTATCCCCATCAGGCTACTATTGACTTTCTTCACAAAATTAGAAAAATCTACTTTAAACTTTATGTGGAACCAAAAAAGAGCCTGTGTAGCCAAGACAATCCTAACCAAAAAGAACAAAGCTGGAGGCATCATGCTACCTAACTTCAAACTATACTACAAGACTACAGTAACCAAAACAGCATGGTACTGGTACCAAAACAGACATATAGACCAGTGGAACAGAACAGAGGCCTCAGAAATAACACCACACATCTACAACCATCTGATCTTTGACAAACCTAACAAAAACAAAATGGGGAAAGGATTCTCTATTTAATAAATGGTATTGGGAAAATTGGATACCCATATGCAGAAAACTGAAACTGGACCCCTTCCTTACACCTCATATAAAAATTAATTCAAGACAGATTAAAGACGTACACCTAAAACCTAAAACCATAAAAACCCTAGAAAGAAACCTAGGCAATACCATTCAGGACGTAGGTATGGGCAAAGACTTCATGACTAAAACACCAAAAGCAATGGCAACAGAAGCCAAAATTGACAAATGGGATCTAATTAAACTAAAGAGCTTCTGCACAGCAAAAGAAACTATCAACAGAGTGAACAGGCAACCTACAGAATGGGAGAAAATTTTTGCAATCTATCCGTCTGACAAAGGGCTAATATCCAGAATCTACAATGAACTTAAACAAATTTACAAGAAAAAAACCAACAACCCCATCAAAAAGTGGGTGAAGGATATGACCAGACACTCTTCAAAATAAGACATTTATGTGGCCAACAAACATATGAAAAAAAGCTCATCATCACTGGTCATTAGAGAAATGCAAATCAAAAACCACAATGAGATACCATCTCATGCCAGTTAGAATGGCCATCATTAAAAAGTCAGGAAACAACAGATGCTGGAGAGGATGTGAAGAAGTAAGAATGCTTTTACACTATTGGTGGGAGTGTAAATTAGTTCAACCATTGTGGAAGACAGTGTGGTGATTCCCCAAGGATCTAGAACTAGAAATACCATTTGACCCAGCAATCCAATTACTGGGTATATACCCAAAGGATTATAAATCATGCTGCTATAAAGACACATGCACACGTATGTTTATTGTGGCACTGTTCACAATAGCAAAGACTTGGAACCAGCCCAAACTCCCCTCAATGATAGACTGGATAAAGAAAATGTGGCACATATATACCATGGAATACTATGCAGCCATAAAAAAGGATGAGCTCATGTCCTTTGCAGGGCCATGGATGAAGCTGGAAACCATCATTCTCAGCAAACTAACACAAGAACAGAAAACCGAACACCACATGTTCTCACTCATAGGTGGAAACTGAACAATGAGAATACATGGACACAGGGAGGAGAACATCACACACTAGGGCCTGTCAGGGGGTGGGGCTAAGGGAGGGATAACATTAGGAGAAATACCTAATGTAGATGACAGGTTGATGGGTGCAGGAAACCAGCATGGCACTTGTATACCTATGTAACAAACCTGCACATTCTGCACATGTATCCCAGAACTTAAAGTATAATTTAAAAAATGTAATAATGAACTTTTTTTTTTTTTTTTTTTTTTGAGACGGAGTCTCACTCTGTCGCCGAGGCTGGAGTGCAGTGGCGCAATCTAGGCTCACTGCAAGCTCCGCCTCCCGGGTTCACACCATTTTCCTAATGAACAGATTATTTTTAGAGTATTTGATTTTGAGTTTATTTTAATATTTTCTTAAAACAACAAAACAAACTTAGTAGTTTGGGCTTTACATCAGTCAAGTAGTAATGTCTGAATTGTCGTTTTAGAAAAGGTAACCATCTAAATGTTTGGCATACTTTAGATAATTATATGATGAAGAACTCTATATTCATTTAAACAAAATGACAGTTTTAGTCAATATTTTAAAATTGTTTATGATTTTTAAAACTTAACTTTCCTCACTGTATATTTAATAACTTTGCCATAGTATTCAGGCATTACACTGTCATTGGTATTAGTCAAGTTCGATGATTTTATTCATTTCAAATTGAACTTGGTGTTATAAGTTTTATTATAGCTATTACCTTCTTTTAGCTTTATAAGTTCTTCAGGTCATTATTTATATAAATTTTATCTGGCTTGTAAGGTAACACAACCTCATAAAACATAAATTAAAAAAAATTTTTTTTTAATTTGTGAAACACTTATCCATTAGCTCCACATTAAAATTTCTTTTCTCCCAAACTTACACTACGTCTTGAATTATTCAGACAAGCAAAGATAAGTAAGGAGTCTAAGGAATGTGGTTTGGTTTTTACCTTTAAAACTTGGACAGTAATTTGGAAGTGCAGCTTAGTTCAACTCCTTTTCTAAATAAAATTCTGCTCCATTTGCAACTCTGAACACGTAAATTGAAGGGGTGGCTCTCATGGCCAGTGCCTGACCTCTGTGCACACCTTGGTCTGGTGTGACCTCGCCCACACTGCACACTGCAGCCATATAAATCAGATTTTTGACATGTTATAAAATGCAAGTCACAGCTGCTGTTGTCTGCAGTATTCAAAAACTTTTGAAACACTGCATGTCCAACAAAATTTATTTTTTGTGTGAATGTAAGTTTTTATTGAGGGTAAGTCCTGTTTATTTGGAAAAAAGAAACAGTATGAGTCAGTGCTTTTTAAAAATCAAATAGATTTAATGTTCTCTTCCTGCCTGTTCTCGCTCGTGTGTGTTTCTCTCGATTGCTTGCTCGCTTTCTCTGCCTCTCTGCTTGTCTAAGAAAGAGCTGTTGGCTTTGAGAGAAGACCTTGGTATTACAACTGTGTTAGTCGATTGAGATTTCTGTTAGTCTTTCTGTTTAGGTCAGGAGTGTTCTTTATAGAACAGAACTGGGAGCTTGTAATCATAATGTAAGTATAAATGCTTCACCTCTTCAAATATATGTTTGAATTCTTTTGTTTCTGTTATAGCAGGAAACTTCATATGTAAGAATGTCTTATTAGCTACATTGCTTTGCCAGATGCCAGACATTTTTTGTGTGTGTGTGGTTAACATTTTCTTTTTTTTTTTTTTTTTTAAATTTAATTTTAAGTTCCAGGATACATGTGCAGGACGTGCAGGTTTGTTACATAGTGTGTTTATAACATGTGTGCCATGGTGGTTTGCTGCACCTATCAGCCCTGGACATTTTTTAAAAGAAAGGTTTGCATAGATTGGTAAATGTAATGTGCAATCTATGGTAAACTTAAAAGTGCTTTTATAAAAGTTTTAAAGGTTCAGTTCATTTGGTTTTACTTACTGTCTCATCTTCATGTAAAATTCCATGTAGTACTCTACTATGTTAATAATGTTTACTAAAAATAAGCCTTATTAGACTTTTCTGCAGAGAGATATTTAAGATTAAATTACATTATTTAGGCAATGATTTATATTAAGTATGTTATTGATCTTTTAGTTTTGTTCATATTTTTTACTGAAATGTAATAGGTATCTAAAAATGCTGTAACTAAAATTTGTCCCTAGTATATAAATGTCTTTATTATTTTATTTTCAACATTTAAGAATGTTGCTATTAGAATATTTGACATTTTATAATGCCCTTAAAAGAAGACTATTTTCCCTGAATTATTATTTGTTAAACTGTTTTAGGTACTGTTTTTCAACCCTACTCTCTTGACCAAGAATGAAACTGTTTACAAATTAAGATGCCAACAGGTAATTTCTTATACATTTATATGTTTTTGTCAATATGTGTCCATAGCAATAGAACAACAATCAAAAATGTATATTAACACAAGGCTGTATTATTCCCTTCCAACATCATTGGAAGAGATGTGAATATGAAATTAATATTTCAAATATGAAATATTTGGTTTTGAGAGACCTTCCTTTATGACATAAAGCTATTTTATTTTAGACATATGTGTTTTATTGGTTTTATAACCTGATAAATTCTAGCTTGTTCTATATCTGAAATCAGCTCAAATAATAAGGAAATAGAAGTCAGAATAAAAGTAGATTCAGAAATAGTGATTCAGGTTAGATGAGTTTTCTTTATTGATAAAATAAATGCCAAGTGTTGAGATATGTTTGACTATAATCCAATTAAAACAAGGACACTAATCTTAGCTGTGATAAAGTTACATTCCACCCTCAGTGGAAAACCATATATGATGACGCCTTTGATGCTGATGTAATGTTATTTTTTAGCCAAATTATTCCTGAAAAATTTTATAATCTTGTTGAAAGTTGTTTGATTACGAAAAAGCATGGCATTGTGTAAAAAAAAAAAAAAATCTAAAAGAATTCATTATGGTTGATTTTACTTTCTTTTTCACCAGTTCTCTGTAGTTCTGATTTCCTCTTTACATTTTTATACTCCTAGGGCTATAATATGATGCTGAAACAGGATTTTCTCAATTCTAAAGTAGAATAAAAGTTTTAAAATTTGAAATTCTGATTGTGGAGATATCTGACTCATAGCAATTATATCTTAGCAAGTATTGATATCTTAGTGGCACATAAATGCTAGATAATTTTTTAAATTAATATATTAATTTTAATGTCAAATTGGAGTCCCAATGGGAGTAATGCCATTTTCTTATTCCGATTAGATTAGGAACTAACAATGTACAATTTTAAAGCAATTTCCCCTTTAAGGCTGAAAGATAAGATATTCACCAATTTTCTCTTCATAAATTACTAGTATAATGACTCAATGAATCCTTCTGTTATTCTAATTTTTTCTATACAATGGCTTTGGTGGACAGGGATTTTTTATAAAAGGTCTCGGGGGGAGGCTAGAAGGAAGGAGAGGTACCGGGGAGAAAGGGAAGGCAGAGAGATAAAGATAGATAAAGGAAAGGTCATAAAGAAGGAAGAAGAGGCTGAAGAAAGAGGAAAGAGAGAAAAGAAGCCAGAGAGAAGTAGAGGTTTATTTTCTTAATATTCTGAAAGATTTGGCTGTATATCAAGCTATGACTTAGCTTTTTAATTTTTCTTTGCAACTTTAGATATGCCTTATGGTTAGTATAGCTATTACCTAAAACACTGCAAATCAACACCTTATAAGATTATTTTTGGTTTCTGACATTTAGATTGTCATATAGGAACATTTAAGGTTAACTTTGGAAATAAAAAGTTAATTATCTAAATCCTTTACCAGCTGCAATTTCAGATATAATGTATTTGAGACCTAATAGGGAAAACAAGAATCTAAATAAATTCTTAGGACAGGGAAATGCTAGGTAATACTGCCAAATCTCTGTAGTAAGTGAGAAAGGCCCTGTTTGTTCTAACATCCTAATCACCTCCTTTTAATTAATATAGATATTCCTTATTTCTGTTATATAGTGTCTAAATCCATTATAGTTAATGGCCATATCTTTAGGACACAATTTTTCTCTCAAAGACATAGAAGTCCCAGTCTGTCAAATAAAGAATAGAATTAAGTCTTTAATTTTAAGAAAAAAAATTCTTCATTCTGATTTTCAGAATTGCTACTTCAGTTTAAGATAGTTATTCCTATTCCTTGTTGCATTAGGAAAACTTTAATTTGCTTTTCTCTATTTTATATATGTATGTGTTTTAGATCACGAAGAGCCCTGTGGTCCCAGTCACAAGTCATTTTGCCTGAATGGGGGGCTTTGTTATGTGATACCTACTATTCCCAGCCCATTTTGTAGGTGAGTGAAATGTACTAGGGGGAGATGTTAACTTTATTTTTTATTGTCTACTAACTTCTTTGAGAAGTAATAAAAAGTAAACAAAAAGTGTAAGATGAAAAGATGTGAGGCATATTCTTCATATTTATTTAGGGAAAATTATCCTTTTAAAACAAAACAAAAAATAAAATAGCACATAAAAATCTCACTAATCAAGGTGTTTATTTTGAAAATTGGTAATGGTAGTTCCTAGCCTAGACACATTTTTAAAAAATAATCCCTTTTAGTGAACTCTTTGATTTTAGCGATTTAAGGAAGGCAGTCTATGCTTAATATTACTGGCAAAACAGCTAGGGAATTTGCTAATCAAAAAACCTAATATGAGATATTTTATTTTGAGTTTTTAATACATAAACACACGATAACTGCGTTGGCACCAAAACTTACACTTTATATGTTAAAAAGCAAAAGAAGGGTTAAGTTTTTCTAATGGTGGTAGCAAATAAAAAAGAAGGGTATCTTAGCCACTATTGTTTTAAAATAATATAATTCACTGTGGCAGTACAGATACAGCCAGTGACCCATAAAAAACTTCAAAATAGTACTCCTGTAGCCTGATTCCTATGAGTTTGGTTGAATAGGATTTAAATGTATATAATAAATGTCTTTTAGTATATGAGTTAACATCATAGTACTGCCCTATACTGTGGAGCTAACACCTAAGATCTAAAGATATTTTGTAACACATGTGAATTACTCTTTCTTGTTCTTTAACTGAAATGAGAAGTACAGAATCTAGATTTAAGATCTTGCTACATAAAAGGATAGAAAAGTAAAATTCATAGGAAAAGTTAAAGATATTGGGATGTAGTATGGAGGAGAGGAGGCAGAGAGAAATAACCTCACAATTATCTCAAGAAGTTTTTAGGGCTTTTCATATGGGGAATAGTGCCCAGGTGTTTTTCTTCTCTAGTAAATATGAAAAGGGAAGGGAATGGAGGAACAAATTAACAATTACTTAACACTCATGATGTGCCTCAGCAGTATACTTTTTTAAAAATCTATTTACTGAGATATAATTTATGTATGATAAACTGCATTCAAAGTGCAAAATGGATTAATTTTGACAAATGTTTGTACCTGTGAAGTCACCACCACCATCACATCTATATATAGAACATTTCCATGGATAATCCCCCCAAATTTTGTTGCTGACTCTGCTCAACACTTAATTCTCACAAACACCTTAGAGAAAGGAGGCAGGGGAGACCTTAGAAAATAATAAAAAAAAAAGGGGGGGGAAATGAGAAATTAGGTGACATGCCAAAGGTCATATAGCTGGGAAGAAGAAAGATGTAACCTTTGAATACAAGTCCCAAGTTTCACTTTACTTTATAATATATTCATACTGGATTCTTTATAAGGTGATATGGCACGTAGCATGTTTAAAATAAAACAAGAATGCTTATCAGAAGAAGTACATTTAGGTCGGGCACAGTGGCTCACACCTGTAATCCCAGCACTTTGGGAGGCCGAGGCGGGCGGATCATGGGGTCAGGAGATCGAGACCATCCTGGCTAACACGGTGAAACCCCCTCTCTATTAAAAATACAAAAAATTAGCCAGGCATGATGGCGGGCGCCTGTAGTCCCAGCTACTCGGGAGGCTGAGGCAGGAGAATGGTGTGAACCTGGGAGGTGGAGCTTGCAGTGAGCCAAGATCGCGCCACTGCACTCCAGCCTGGGGGACAGAGCGAGACTCCGTCTCAAAAAAAAAAAAAAAAAAGAAGAAGTGCATTAATAATTTAAAAATACTAACATTTTGTGTCTTGATCTTGATGATGGCTGCATGGGTATAAAGACTATCCTCTTTCTCCATTGAATTGCCTTTGCCCCTCTGTCAAAAATCAATTGATCATTTATGTGCAGGTCTATTTCTGGACTATTCTTTTCTGTTGATATGTGTTTCCTGTCTTTTCACCAATACCAGTCTTGATAAACGTAGCTTTATAATGAGCAAAATCAGGTAGCATGATTCCTTAACTTTGTTCTTCGGCTCAATGACCTTTAGCCTTATTTTCTAATAGGCAGTATTTAATGTTAAAAATTTTCAAATACATTTCTGTTTTATCCTAAAAATTTTATAGTTTGTTGTTCAGTTTTAGGTTTAAACATTTTTTCATTATGATTTCTTCTGTAAACTATAGGTGTTTTCCTGTCCTTTTATATTTATATCTGATTTAATGGCATTGTGGGTAGAGTACTTGGTCCGTCAAGCTACGCACTTAATATCTATCTGTTATACCTCACTGAATAAGTTGAAAGAAAGAACTAAGAATGCTGGAATTTGGAGACTCATTAAAATGGAAAGAAACCTAGGTTGTCATCCTGCTTTTGTACCTTGGATAGATGCGTTTTTAGTGTATTTTCAAAAAGTTACCAACAATAGAGAATGGCCAAGTTTGCTGGCAACCCACACCGGGTGTAAAAATGTATATAGTTTCTTCCTAATATCAGAATGTAAGAGTAGTTAATTAGGGAGTAGCTGAAACCATGCCACATGGGTTCATGATGGATAGCAAGGTCACCACATTGCACAACAGCAGGAGGTTCTGTGGCTTGGCACCCTCTTTGCAACGTGAATGTGTATTCTGGAGTTGCTAAACACCCTGGAAGGAAGTGAAGTAGGGGAGTGGGGTAGGGAACAAAAGGGCGACTGAGAGAAAAGGAAAAAAAAAAGTGGTGACTGAAGGTTCGGTGACAATGAATGGCAGATATATTTAAAATCATATTTTATAAAAATAATTGTTTTCCAATTATCTTAGGAGCACACCTCTAATGTAGCCCTATAGGCTGTAATAGCAATAGCTAAGAGTGATAAGCTCATTTTCCATCCCACTTCATACTGTTTTCTGCATTTCCTGTTTCTATTATGACATCTCAACCATCTTGTCACTGAGAAACCCCAGACTTATATTTGACTCTGTATTGCCCTCTTGTCTAGTTGTCAAATCATATTTCTACCTTTGCTGTATCTCTCATCTCTCTAGTCCTTTCTGCTCTTACTGTCAATATACTAGCTCAGAGTTTCTTAACTCCTTGCTTTGTCTATAGAAATAGTCCCTAACCAATTTTCCCGGAGCCTAATTCTCATCATCTGTCCAGCTAAAACAAACAAAAAAAAACCTTCAGTGACAGCCTTCACACCTATCCATCTACCACTCATGAAATAATACCTTACTTTTTAGCCTAGCTCTTTCAGCCTTCTACCATTTGGCCCTCAAACTACCTTTGTGGCCATTTCTTCCTTGGTCTGCATTCTAACTAGAACCATTCACTATTTACGTTAGATATACTTTGTGTTATGTTGCCTGCCAACTCCTCCTCTTTCTCCTCCTCCTCAGTCTACTCTACACGAAAATGAAAATGACAACAATGAAGACCTTTATGATGATCTACTTCCACTTAATGAATAGTAAGAGGTATATTTTCTCTTCCTTACAATTTTCTTTTCTTTCTTTCCTTTTTTTTTTTTGAAACAGAGTCTCACTGACTGGAGTGCAGTAGGGCGATCTCGGCTCACTGTAACCTCCGCCTCCCAGGTTCAAGTGATTCTCCTGCCTCTCAGCCTCCTGAGTAGCTGAGATTACAGGTGTGTGCCACGACACCCAGCTAAATTTTGTGTTTTTAGTAGAGGTGGGGTTTCGCCATTTTAGCCAGGCTGGTCTTGAACGCCTGACCTCAGGTGATCCACCCACCTCGGCTTCCCAAAGTGCTGAGATTACAGGCGTGAGTCATTGCGCCTGGCCCTTTTTTTTTTTTTTTTTTTTTTTTTTTTTTTTTAAAGAGACAGGGTCTTGCTCTGTTGCCCAGGCTGAAGTGCAGTGGTTTGATCATAGTTCACTGCAACCTCAAACTCCTGGGCTCAAGTGATCCTCCTGCCTCAGCCTCCCAAGAAGCTGGGACTACAGGCACACACCACTGCACTTAACAATTTATTTTTTGTAGAGGATGGGGTTTTGCTATGTTGACTAGGCTGGTCTCAAACTCCTGGCATCAAACTCCTGGCCTTAAGTCCAGGCATGAGCCACTTCATCGAGCCCCCTTATGAGTTTCTTAATAACATTTTCTTTTCTCTAGTTTGCTTTATTATAAGAATATAGTAATATATAAAATATGTGTTAATTGACTGTTTATGTTATTAGTCAGGCTTCCAGTCAACAGAAGGCTATTAGTAGTTAAGTTTTGAGGGAGTCAAAAGTTATATGTGGATTTTTGACTGCATGGGGGTTGGTGTCCCAACCCCTATATCATTCGAGGGTCAACTGTATTTGTGCCTTTAGATCTAAAATGCCTCTAGTCAGCATATAGTTGCATCATGTGTTTTCATCCATTTTTCTAATCTTTTATTAGATAATTTAATCTATTTACATTTAAAGTGATTACTGATAAGAAGCGGCTTTTGTAATTTTGCTATTTATTTTCTATATGCCTTATCACTTTTTTGTTATTTTCTATTTTACTGTCTTTTGTGTTTGAGTTATTCATAGTAAAAAAAAAATTTTTTTTTTTTTTTGAGACAGAGTTTCGCTCTTGTTGCCCAGGCTGGAGTGCAATGGCGTGATCTCGGCCCACTGCAACCCTCTGCCTCCTGCGTTCAAGCGATTCTCCTGCCTCAGCCTCCTGAGTAGCTGGGATTACAGGCATGGCCACCATGCCTGGCTAATTTTGTATTTTTAGTAGAGACATGGTTTCTCCATTTTGGTCAGGCTGGTCTCGAACTCCTGACCTCAGGTGATTTGCCTGCCTCAGCACCCCAAAGTGCTGGGATTACAGGTGTGAGCCACTGCACCCAGCCTGTAGTAAAATGTTTAAATTCCTTTCTCATTTCCTTTTGTGTATATTCTATAACTATTTTCTTTGTGTTTACCATGGGGATTAAATTTAACCTTTTAAAGTTATAACACTAATTTGAATTTATACCAGCTTAACTTCAATCACATATAAGAACTCTGCTTCTTTGTAGCTGTGTCCCCACTTCTTTCATTTATTGTTATAAAATTATATTTTTATATATTGTGTGCCACAAAACATAAACTAAGAATTCATCTCAATACATTAATCTCTTAAATTATGTAGGAGATAAAAGTGGGGTTACAAACTATTTTTATGGTAATACTAGCTTTTAAAATTGTTCATGTATTTCTCTTTATGGATATCTTTATTTCACCATGTAGGGCTCCCTGAGTTTTTCTTGCAGAACAGGTCAAGTGATAATGAATTTTGTCAGCTTTTATCTTGGAATGCCTTAAAAACTCTTAGTTTTGAAGGACTGCTTGTTGGATATTGGATTCTTGGTTCCACTTGTATTGTTTATTTAGCCATTTGAGTTTATCAGCCTACTATCTTCTGGCTTGCATAGTTTTGATCAGAGAAATCTGTTGATAATCTCATTGAGGATCCCTTCTATGTGAGGAGTCACTTTTCTTGCTGGTTTCAGGATTCTCTCTTTGGCTTTTAAAAGTTTGATTATAGCATGTCTCATTATGGGTCTCTTTGAGTTCATCTTACTTGGAGTTCATTAACCTTTTTGGATATTTATATTAATGTCTTTCATCAAATTTGGGAAGTTCTAAACAATTATTTCTTTAAATATTCTTTCTATCCCTGTCTTTTTTTCTCTTTTTGGAACTCTCATAATAGGTATGTTGGTCCATTTGATGGTGTCCCATGGGACCCTTAGGCTCTGTTTACTTTCTTTAATCTTTTTTCTTTCTGTTAGACGACTCAACAGTTGTCATTATCTTATGTTCATCTATTTTAACATAACATTTTAAAATTATAAATTTCCCTCTGAAAATTAGTTTAATAGCAGCTCACAATTTTTGATGTGTCATATTTTCATTTTGTTTAATTCAAATGTTTACTAATATCCTTTGAAAGTTTTCTTTGTTAATTCTATGAAAGTGTATTGCTCAATTTTCAGCATTTGTGGATTTTCTGGTTATATTTTATTATTGGTTTCAAGTTTAATTCCATTATAGTGAGAGAATATACTCTTCACAGTTTTATTCCTTTGAAATTTGTTGAGACTTACTTTATGGCCCTTCATGGAATCTATTTTGGTTGATGTTTCATGCACATTTGAAAAGGAGCAATTGATTGGTATAGCATTCTATAAATTTCAATTAAGTCACATTGGTAAATAATGCTATCCAAACATTCTCTTTCCAGACTGATATTTTGCCTGATTATTCTATCACTTACTGAGATATGTATGTTAACATCTTCAAGTATGATGGTAGATTGCCTGCTTCTCCTTCCCCCAGTTTTGCTTTATATATTTTGAAGCTATGTTAATTATTACATGTACATAAGTTTAGACTTCTGATGTGCTCTTGTTTAATTGACCCTTTTATCATTACACAATGTTCTGCTTTATCTTTAGTATTACTTCTTGCTGTAATGTCTACCTCTCTGCTATTAATATAGCTTTCTATTTGTTGGTGTTTTACACAGTATATGTTTCTATCCTCTTTTAACCTATCTGTATCTTTATATTTAAAGTGTGTGTTTAATAAACATATAGACAGGTTTTTAAAAAATTCAATCTGATAGTCTCTTTTAATTGTATGATTTAGTCAATTTAGTCCATCTGCATTTAATGAACTTACTGATATGGCTAGGTTTAAGTCTACCATCTTGCTGCTATTTTCTCATTGTCCCATTTGCTTGTTGACCAGCATTTTCCTCTAGCATTCCTTCTTTCCTGCCCTTTTATTGGCTAATTAAGTATCTTTTAAGTTCCCACTTTATTTTCTTCATTATCTCTTGTTATACCTTTCTATATTATTCTTTGAGTAATTATCCTAGATACTACAATATACATTCTTATTTATTACAGTCTACCCTCAGTTAGTACTTTTACTCTGCCTGAACAATGCAAGTATCTTCTAACAGTTTAAGTCCTTAATCACTTTTTCCCTTGGTACTATTGTTGTGCTGTCAAATATGTTTAGTGATAAGTCCATTTGCATTTCACACAGTTTTTGAAATAGCTGGGTTTAACTTTATTCTCTTCTCGTTTTCTGTTTATTTTGTCTGTTCTTTGCTCCTTTTTTCATATGGGAGATTTCATTTATCCTTTCTGGCCCAACCCAGCTTTTGATTGAGTGGCTAAGTCTTTGTTTTCTCCACTCTGAAAGTTAGGCACTTTGGAGCTTTTGAGCTCATCTTTATAGCCCCTTGTTCCATACAGGTTCAAAATCTGACAAAAATCTGGCTGGGAGGAGGATACTTGTTATGTGTTTGTTGTAGGCCCCTCCTACAAGTTTAAAATAGATAATATGTTCACATTTTTCAAAGATCAAAACCAAAACCAAAAGATACGTTGATGTATATTTCTCTCATTTCTGTCTCTGTTAACATTTTTCCTCCCTGTGTACTAAAAGAAAGCAGTAAGCCCTTATCTAAACTTCCAGTACTTCTTTTTGCAAATTCAAGGAAATACAAATGCATATTTTAACCTCCCATTCTTAGTAGAATAGTTCTTAATATATAATAGTCATTCAATAAGTATTTGTCAAATGAAGCAAAGAACAAACATTGTATACTTCTGTGGTCCCATATGGTAGCCAGGAGCCATTTCAAGGCTACTGAGCACTTGAAATGTGGCTAGTGTGACTGAGAACTGGAGATGTGCAATGAGCATCAAATAATCCTTAAATTTTGAAGACAATATGAAAAAGTGAACTATCTCAATAACTTTTATATTGATTACATGTTGAAATGATAATATTTTGGATATATTGAAGTGAAAATATATTACTACAAATAATTTCACCCTTTTTGGTTTTTTTCAATGTGGCTACAAAAATTGGGGCCAGGCATGGTGGCTCATGCCTGTAGTCCCAGCACTTTGGAAGGCCAAGGCAGGAGGAATGCTTGAGGCCAGGAGTTTGAGACCAGCCTGGACAACATAGTAAGACCTCATCTTTACCAAGCAAAACAAAACAAAACAAATACCAGGTGTGGTGGCGTGTGCTGACAGTCCCAGCTACTCAGGAGGCTAAGGTGGGAGGATTGCTTGAGTCCAGGAGTTCAGTGCTGCAGTGAACATGATCATGCCACTGTACTCCAGCCTGGGCAACAGAGCAAAACCCTGTCTCTAAAAAAGATAAAAACAAAAATAATTAAGAAAAATTTAAAACTAGACACTTTATTTCTGTTGGAGAGTATTGCTATATGTACTATCCTGTATTTCTTTTTTCTTAACAATATATCCTAGATATCTGCTCATTTTAATATATGGCTTCCCAATTCTTTTTTACAACTAGAAGGTATTCTGTTTGTGTGAATATACCATCATGTATTTAGCCAAGCCTCTACTGATAAGTATTGTACACACAATGCAGAAGTACACACAGTGTGTACCACTGTGTCCAGCTAATTTTTTACCTTGCACATAAATCTGCACATGTATGAAATTATACAATTATATATCAGTAAAATAAAGTCCTGGAAGTGAAATTGCTGGGTTAAAGATAAATGCATTTGTAACTTGAATATATGTTGCCAAATTGCTGTCCATAGAGATTATGCTATTTTGAACTCCCACCAATATATTTGGGTACATGTTTTTCTATAACCTTGCAACAGAATTGTCAAACTACTATGTCAAACATAGTGTCTCAGTGTTCTTTTAATTTTTATTTTCCTAGTTATGAGGAAAGCTGGACATAGTTCAGTTGTTTAAATACTAATTAAAATCTTTTTGATAATGTATTTGTTTACATATTGCTTTTATATTAGTCAGATTAGCCTTTTGTCTATAATATCAATTATGGATAATTATTTATAGCTTATTTTTCCTTTTACCTAGCTTATGGGATTTAGTTTTCCATGCAGTTGTTTTCTGGTTTTACTACAGTCAAATCCATCAATTTTTTTTTTAAAGCCCCTCAAGTTTGAGTCATAGTTTTAAAAAAGACTTTCCAGGCAGGTATGGTGGCTCATGCCTGTAATCCCAATACTTTAGCAGGCCAAGGTGGGTGGATCACCTGAGGTCAGGAGTTCCAGACCAGCCTGGCCAACATGGTGAAACCCCGTTTCTACTAAAAATATAAAAATTAGCCAGGCGTGGTGGCAGGCGCCTGTAATCCCAGCTACTCAGGAGACTGAGGTGGGAGAATCTCTTGAATCTGGGAGGCAGAGGTTGCAGTGAGCCGAGATCATGCTACTGCACTCCAGGCTGGCCTCCTGAGTAGCTGGGACTACAGATGTGTGCCACTGTGCCCAGCTAATTTTTTTATTTTTAGTAGAGACGAGGTCTTACTATGTTACCCATACTGGTCTTGAACTTCTGGTCTCAAATGATCCTCCCATCTCGGCCTCCCAAAGTGCTGGGATTATAGGTATAAGCCACTGTGCCAAGTCCCTATTTGGATTATGTATATGGTTTAAGATACAGATCCAGATTTATCTTTTTTAATATGGCTACTGTCTTAGTCTGTTTCTGCTGCTGTAACAATACTTGAGACTGGATAATTTATAGACAGTAGAAATTTATTTCTGACAGTTCTGAAGGCTGGGAAGCCAAAGATCAAGGCACCAGCTTTTGGTGTCTGATGAGGGCCTTCTTGTTGCAAGCTCACATAGCAGAAGGGGCAAATGCTGTGTCCTCACATAGCAGAGGGCAGAAGAGCAAAAAGGGCCGAACGCTCTGTCCTCACATGGCAGAAGAGCAGAAGAGCATAAAAAGGCCTAAGCTAGTTTCCTTTAGCCTTTTTATAAGGAACTAATCCATTCATGAGGGTGAAGAAAGCCCCAACTCCTTATGCCAGCACAATGGAGATTATGTTTCATCATGAATTTTTAGAGGGGATACATAGCAGCTACCCAGTCCTCCCAACATTATCAGTTTATAGATCATAATTCCCATTATAATGTCAGCCCTGTGAGGGCAGAAATTTTTATCTATATGTTTACTGCTAGAACAGTACCTGAAACATAGTAAGTACTCAATAAATATTTATTAAATGAATGAATGAATTCCCCTGCTGATTTGAGATGCCAACTTTGTTATATGTGAAACTCTATATGTATTAATTCTTACTGGACTCCTTTTTCCTTTGGTGTGTCCATTTATTCTTATGCCCATAGCAATCTCTTCTAATTGTTGAATGTTTATAGTGAGTTTAATATATGGTAAGTCTAGTTTTTGTAGCCCTCCCCTTGCACCTTGGCTGTCCTTGCTTTTTAATTTTTCCATATGAACTTTAGAATCAGCCCAGAAGAATATGAATTTAAAAATTTAAATTGATAAATTCCGTTTAGGAAAGTTTCTTTATGATGCTGAATCTTCTTGTCCAGGATTGATATGTCTTCCCATTAGTTCAAATCCTTTTCTGTACTTCAAGAGTGTTTTTAACATTATATATGTTTTGCATATTTCTGAATTTTTTCCCATAGATTTGATTTTTTGTTACTGGGGTAAATCTGTTTCCATATGTAAATTTAATAAATATGTTATTTCTATGCTTAAAACCTTTCAGTGACTCTCTGTCTCGCTCAGATAAAAGCCAGTGGCCTATAAAACCTTAATGATATGGCCCCTATTATTGTTCTCACCTCATATCCTGCAACTATCTAATTGCTCAATCTACTGCAGCCAAATTAGCCTCTTTGATGTTCCCTGATGCCAGGAAAGTTCCAGACTTAAGGTGTTGGCCTGGCCTTTCTGTCCTGTGTTGAATGCTTTCTCCCCCAATGTCCTCATGGCTAACTCCCCCTCATCCTTTTGGTCTTCACTATCAATCTTTCAATGATGCCTCCTAGACCACTTTTTAAAAAGTAAAACCCATTCTTTGCCTATTCCCTCTCTTCCTCTCTTACCATCTACCAACATACTATATAATTTACTTTACATTGTGTCTCCCCAAGCTAGAATGTAAGTCCCACAGGGAAAGAAATTTTTATTTTTTGTTCACTGAGATTTTCCGTGCATCTAGAACAGGCATAGAGTAGGTTTTCAGTAAGTATCTGTTGAGTGAATGAATGCCCCACTACTTTGTTGACTTCTGTTATCGTTATAATAATTTTTCTGTTAATTCTCTTGCGTTTCGCATTATGTAGGATAGAATTTGATAAAGCAGAGTGATCTGAAACCCAGGTCAAACTTTGTATCTTTTATGAAGCTCTTCTGGGTAGAATTAGCCATTCAGCCCTGTGGCAGAGGCTGTTAGTATCCAGTAACTGTGTGGTCCTCTGTGTTTGAGCCTCACATAGAGTTAGACTGGGTCTATGTGATTGGGTTCTGGACAGTAGAGTATGGGCAAAAGGGATGCAAGCCAGTCACAAGTCTGGCCCTGAAAAACCAACTCCTGAAAAACTCCAGCTCTCATTTTTCCTGCCTTAGTGACCTTGGAGGCCATGTTCTCCAGGTGTCAGGGCCAAGAGATGGAGAAGGGCTGCCTGACTGGCACTGGGCATTAGACTGTAATGTGAGCAAGGATTAAACTTTCATTGTATGAAGTCACCAGTATTTGTAAGTTTGTATTTAAAGGCAGCTAGTATTAACTTTGTTGACTATTATATGCTCACACTGTACCCAGACATATTTCTATCTTATATCTCTCTCTACTGTACTTAGTGTTTATGTGTCTGTTGTTCTCTAATAGAATCTAAGCCCCTTGGGACTGAATAATTCTCTTGTTTTTGAATTTTCTACATCTAGTATATATCATAGAATTTAATAAACTACTCAAAAATGTTTCTCGAGTGAATTTTTGAGAAAAACCAAGATGGAAAAGGATTTGGAAATTTCAATCACTAAAAAATAGGGGTATTTAATACCAAGCAAAGAAGGGTAAGAAGATGATGAGATGAAATTCTATGAAGAATATCTTTGTAATATGTATCTTTGCAATACAGATTTTTAAATATTAGTGGAGTTGAATTAGTACCAAAAAATAAAAATTTCCTCAGAGAAAAATTAGATGAATTATCTCATAAAGTTATTTGTAATTTTGTACAGAAATGTTACTGAAATGATTTTTGCCCTTATTTAGTTTACATATTTTTTTCTCTCATTAAATTTATAACATCAGATCTCTGGAAATCTCAAGCTTTTCTTAGTCTACTAAGTATAGTGGGAAAAGTCTCAGATGGGGAGAAGATCATGAAAAAAAGCCTTAAAAATACTATTAAAATAATTTTTCTCTCATTGACACCTACCTCATCCTTTTTACAAAATTTCTCAAACAATATGTGTTAGAAGAAAATTCCAAATATAGAGCTAATTCTGGCCATCAAGTAGTGATGTGTATACTGATATTTATAGATCTTTATGATATAATTCCTATAATACATTTCACTGAAAACATTCAAGGTTTGATCTAGAATCAAATTTATTTTCATATTCTGACACAGCCATCTCATCTGATTCCTACCAAGACTATAAACAAATGTAGTAATAATAAATATAATATTGGGATCTAGTACTATCATTATGTAGATGAATGATCTAAGCAAGTCACTAGTTGCTATAAAAATAAATGGTTATAAATAGGAATTTGGCACTTTTTCCAATTTTGTGACCGAATCTCTTCTTTGCTACTCTGAGATTTTATGTCAGGAACTATTATCTAGTTTCCTGACCTTTCAAAAGTATGTTCTTTTGTATCTCTTTATTTGACTGTCTTCTATAGCTAAACACACATGCTCTATTAAAAAGCAAGGCTCATTTGTTTAATAATGTGAATAACTGAGCTTCAAACTCTTGTAGTTAAAAGATTCATACTACTCAATGAAGTTAGTATATCTAGGGAATAAATAGCCCCAATGAGTACTGCGTGACCATGGTATTATCACAATCTGAGGTCTCCCCTCAGTGTAGATTGTTAAGAGTTTAATGAAGTACATTGTGAGGGATTTCATCTCTCACAGCAGATACACATTGATTCGGCTTACAGAGCTAGTGTCTAAAGTAAGCATTCTCATTTATTTATTGAGACGTGGCCTCGTTATGTTGCCCAGGCTAGACACTTCAATTTGTTAATGTATGATGATATATAACTGACACAGGCTTGAGTTGATGTGAGCCAGGCATTCTTTTTCTCTGTAGACTGACATATATGGGAAGCCAAATTTGTAATCAGAATATTTTAATGGATATAGAGAAAACAAGAAAACAACAAGAATTATATAATATGAAAGTCTGATGCATTTATTTCCACAAGAGAGATAATCTGACTTAGAACTGTAATGCATGAAGTCTTCTGGCTACAATACCCTCTCTACTTAACAGTGCTTAGATAGGCACTGCTGATGTTTGCCTCTGTGCCTCTCCTTTCTGTGAGTGTCCCTTGCCAACCAACTCCTCAGACTGACAGCTCTTTCTTTAGATATGTTAATGCATATTCAGCTAGTCTCTATTATTTAAAGGAACTTTGCTTTATTCTACTCTGATCCATTGACTTTATAATTCAATTTGCATTATATAATCTTATTTCCTTCAGCTCTAAGTATTAGACATCACATCAGTTTCCCACTTGTACTTAATACACAACCTAAATATAGTTGAGGTGTGATATAGTTTGGATATGTATCCTCTCCAAATCTCATGTTGAAGTATGATCCCCAGTGTTTCGGGTGGGGGGGGGCCTGGTGGGAGGTGTTTGGATCATGAGGGCAGACCCCTTATGAATGGCTTGGTGCCCTCCTCATGGTAATGAGTGAGTTCTTGCTCTATTAGCTAATGTGAGATCTGATTGTTTAAAAGAGTCTGTGGTCTTCCCCTTTTCTCTCTTGCTCCCTCTCACCAGGTGATACACTGGCTCCCCCACACCTTCTGCCATGATCGTACACTTCCTGAGGGCTCACCAGAAGCAGATGCTGGCACCATGCTTCCTGTATAGCCTGCAGAAGCATGAGCCAAGATAAACTGCTTTTTCTTTCTTTCTTTCTTTTTTTTTTTTTTTTTGAGACAGGGTCTCCCTCTGGAGTGAGACGACTCCCAGACTGGAGTGCAGTGGTGCAGTCATGGCTCACTGCAGCCTCTGCCTCCCTGGTTCAAGCAATCCTCCCACCTCAGCCTCTGGAGTAGCTGGAACTAGAGGCACGTGCCGCCATGCCCTCTAATTTTTAAATTTATTGTAGAGACAGAGTCTTCCTATGTTGTCCAGACTGGACTTGAACTTCCTATGTTGTCCAGACTGGGCTCAAGCAATCCTCCTCCCTTGGCCTCCCAAAGTTCTGGGATTACAGGCATGAGCCACCATGCCCAGCCTCTCTTTTCTTTATAAATTACCCAGCCTCAGATATTCCTTTACAGCAATGCAAATAGACAAGACAAGGTGTATTATAAATATATTGTTGTGTTGCTTATTTTCTTTAAGTGTCTTCTACTAGGCCCTGACTTTCAGAAATATGATCCTTGCGGCTAATATACCATTCTTCTACTTCAGTCTTAGAGAAAGCACATAGATTTTTAAATTCCGTAAGATACTTTCAAGCTTGAGCATTATCAATATAAGTTCTGATTAAAACAACTTGCTTTGTGTACAGCTGGAGTAGCTCATAATCAAATATGCATATACCTCCTTTTTACAAATAATAAACTCTGCACAAGTATAAACGCTATTTGAAGGCACTGTAGAATGACTAAAAGCAGGAAGAAACAAAAGTAGTTGACACCTAGAAGAAGGGAATGTCACTGAGTGAGTTTCCCATTTTTATGGCTTTTTGCCTGAGGACAGCCCCTAATCAATTCAACACATAGTGGTAAAATGGGATAGAAACATGCAGGCAGTCACCAGAGCTGGAAATTGAATGTCATGAAGAGAGCCACAGAGTGGGAGCCTGAGTTCTTTATATGCTTTATATGCCCAAATATCTGGGTGGCCTTGAATTTGTATGCATAGAGGACTCCAGATAGCCCAGGTAAGGCTAAGAAAAGTGAATAGACGTTTCACTTGTTGCAACAGTAGGAGAGATAGAGTTTAGAGTTTCAGTTAAGCCAAATTATCATAATAAAACAAAATATTTGTACTCCAAAAAGGAATGTAACCATCTAGAATCTACAACATGTCACTCATAAGGTCTGGGTTAGAATTCAAAATGATTAGACATATGAAGATAGAAAAATGTCATCCATACTGAAGAGTAAAGAAAATCAGTGGAGTCAGACCTTGAGATTAGCCAAATATTGCAATTAGCAGGTAATAATTTTAAATCTTAAGGATTTATTCTCAAGGATATAACAGAAAATTTGCTTATTACCAGTGAGTAAATGGGAAACCCCAGCAGAGAAATAGGAAATATGGAAAAATAATTAAATAGAAATTCTAGAATTAAAAAATAACATCTGAAATAAAAAATTTCTGAGTGGGCTTAACAGTGGATTGGAAACCGAAGAAACAGCAGGTGTACTTGAAGCTCTGTTGAAAATATCTGTATGAAAAACAGATTTTTTTTTTTTTTTGAGAGCGAGTCTCAATCTGTCACCCAGGCTGGAGTGCAGTGGCATGATCTCAGCTCACTGCAACCTCCGCCTCCTGGGTTCAAGTGATTCTCCTGCCTCAGCTTCCTGAGTAGCTGTAGCTGGGACTACAGGCGTGCAGCCTGGCTAATTTTTGAATTTTTAGTAGAGTCGAGGTTTCACCATGCTGGCCAGGCTGGTCTTGAACTCCTGACCTCGTGACCTGTCCACTGCTGGGATTACAGGTGTGAGCTACACCTGTAATTCGTGCTCAGCCCGAATTTTTTTTTTTTTTTTTTTTTTTTTACAGAATCCTCAGTGACTTATCAAACAATGTTAAATGATTGACATACTTGTAATTGGGAACCCAGAAGGAGAAAAGAGAACACAGCAGGAAAAAAAAAAAAAAAATTTAAAGAAATGATGGTCCCCAATTTTCCAAATTTAGTGAAAGCCAAAATTTCAGATTTAAGCTCAACAAACACCAAGCAAACTTAGACACATCATAGTCAAATGGCAGGAGGAAAAAAATATAAAGAGAAAATCTTGAAAGCAGTCGGAGAAAGTGACACATTACATATGGGGAAATAGCAGTATGAATGGCAACTGATTTCTTATCAGAAATCATGGAGACCAAAAGATAGTGGAAGGAAATATTTAAAGTGCTTAGAGGGAAAAACTATGAACCCAGAACTTTGTATCTTGCAAAAATATCCTTCAAGGATGAAGACAATAATAAAAGCATTACCCATAATAGCTAAAAAGTGGTAAAAAAAAAAATGTCCATCAACTCATGAATGTATAAATGTACTATGTATACACAATGGAATATTTGTCAATAAAAATAAAGTACTGTTATATATTACTACAACATAGATCACCCATACAAACATTATGCTAAGTCAAAGAAGCCATTTGCAAAATAACCCCAAATGTGTAATTCTGTTACACATTTTAAATGTATTACACATATTTACATATTAAATGTCCAGAATAGGCACATTTATAGAGATAGAAAGTAGATTAGTGGTGGGGTGGGGAATGGCGATTGATTGCTCATGGACGTGTTTCTTTTAGGGGAGATGAAAACATTCTAAAATTAGATTTTGGTGATAGTTACACAACCCTGTGAATATACTAAAAATATTGAATTGTATACCTTAAATGGATAAATTGTACGGTATGTGAATTATATCATATAAATAATAAATCTCAATAAGGCTGTTTAAAAATGAAGGCAATATAAAGACATTTTCAGATAAGAAAAAACTAAGATAATTTATTACCAGCAAGCCTATACTAGAAGAAATGCAAAAGGAAGGTCTCCAAGCTGAGGGGAAATAATACCAAATGGAAACTGGAGTCTACAGAAAGGGATGAAGAACTTTGGAAATAGTAAAAATTTGTGTAAATATAAAACTGTCTCTTAAATCTCAACTTAAGTAAAGTACATATGAGTACCTAAACCAAAAATAGTGACATTGTTTTGTGGATAATATGGACTGTAGATGCAATACACATGACAACTGTGGCATAAAGGGAAGGGAAGTAAAGGGAACAATATAGTTGTAAAATTTCTGCATTGTATGTGAAGTGATATAATAGTAACCCTAAGTAGACTATACAGTTCAGAATGTGTACTGTAAGGCCTAGAATAACCACTAAAAATATAATGCAGAGTTGGCTAAAAGGTTTATAGATAATGAGAATGAAATTCTAAAAACAATAGTTAACCAAGAAAAGGAAGGTTCAGAAAATAAATGGAACAAAGAGAAACAGTGGGATGGTAGACCAATATACAAACATATTAATTTTATTAAATGTAAACTAACTAAACTTG
Organism: Pongo abelii; assembly: GCF_028885655.2. Classification (NCBI taxonomy): domain Eukaryota; kingdom Metazoa; phylum Chordata; class Mammalia; order Primates; family Hominidae; genus Pongo; species Pongo abelii. Next base: position 79,280,117 of record NC_072001.2, on the reverse strand, counting down.
CCAGCTAAAGACAGATTGTATATTGAAAGAGAGAGTGAGACAGGGAGGGGAGGCAGTCATCAGGAAGACATGCAATCATAAATGGTACATATATGTACCTAATAACAGCTTTAGAATCATGAAACATTTGGTAAAGGGAGAAACAGATAAACCCACTAATTGGAAATTTTAACATCCCTCTCTCAGTAGTTCATAGACCAATTAGACCAAAAAAAAAAAAAAATTCACTAAGGACACAGTGAATGAAGAACCACTGTCAACCCCCTCAACCTAATTGATAATGATAGAAAAACCTGTCCTCCAAAACTGTATACGTCCCATTAAATGTATATGTTATGTTCACCAAGACAGAGGTTGGGCTATAAAAAAGTCTCAATAAATTTTATCATTGAAAATTTATAGGGCAAAGATCAGCAAACTATGACCCATGGGCTAAATCTTGCCCATCGCCTGTTTTTGTATGATGTTAGTAATAGTTTTACATTTGTAAGTATTTTAAAAAAATATTTTGACATAGAACATGTATATAAAATTCAAATTTCAGTATTTATAATTAAAATTCTGTAGGAACAAAGCCACACTCATTCATTTACATATCGTCAATGCCTGCTTTCACACAACAAAGTTGAGTAGTTGCAACAGAGACTGTATGGCCCGCAAAGCCTAAAATATTTGCTATTTGGCCCTTTCCTTTCACAGAAAACATTTTTCTAACCCCTGCCATGGAGTACATTCTCTTACCATGATAAAATTATAGCAGAAATAACTAACAAGATGTCTAGAAAAACTCCTAATATTTGGAAATGGATACCTTGAAAAGATTATATAAAAATTAATAAACTCATAGCTAGATCAATAGAATATATGAAAATTACCAGCTGAGCGTGGTGGCTCGCTGCTGTAATCCCAGCGCTTTGGGAAGCTGAGGTGGGAGGAACAATTTAAGGCCAGGAGTTCCAGACCAGCCTGGGCAACCCTGTCTCTACAACAAAATTTGAAAAATTAGCCAGGCATGGTAGTGCATGCCTGTAGTCGTAGCTACTCAGGACACTGAAATGGGAGGATCACTTGATCCCAGAAGTTAGAGGGTACAGTGGGCTATGACTGTGCCACTGCAGCTCCAGGCTGGATGACAGAACATAGACCCTGTCTCAAAAAAAGAAAAAAACAATTACCAACTACAGTAAGAAAATTACCAACATCAGTAATGAAAGAGTACAGGTGATCCTACAGATATCAGAAGAATTATAATAGAGGCTTCTGCTTCCTGCCTTGATGAAGTAATTGGACCAGACTTGCTCTCCTCTTTAAAATGTCTATAAAAATTGGGAAAATAAATGAAACACCCTTTTTTCAGACAGTTGACAACAGGCAGTGTGGGACAGTGATCCCTGAGAGAAGGAGAACAAGCTTAGAGATCCCTCTAATCTTCCAGGCTCCCTTCCTGGAGGTACGCTCTGGACCGTGGTGCAGAGAGATGGGTGCACCAAGAGGAGCACTCTGGTCTTGCTGAGCTGAGGAGAAAGAGATCAGAGGTCAGGGAGGTTGACATGGCTGAAATTTGTGGATACACTACCAGAGAAGAGGAAACTGTGTAAGAGAAAGAGTTCCAGAAATCTGCATAGAGATCCCTTTTGATTATCTTGTCAAATGCTACATTAGACAAGTGTAGTGTCAAACTCCACAGTGCTGTGCAAAGAACTTCTGGGAAGCTCGAAGGTGAACAACCCCAGAGCTCAGGCAGGGCTGCGATGTGTTTACATTCTGACCAGCTAGAGTGAAGTGTCCTTGGTGAACACCTAGGGTATTCACTTGAGATCCAAAGAGTCACTCTTCAGGATTAGAGCAAAAGTCGGCCTAAATGCTACCCCATTTGTACCCTGTCAAAGCTTAAAACCAAGCCTTAAAAGAATCAAGCTGATTTACAAGTAACTTTGTTTCCCAAAGCAAAGTTCAATGCTCTTTAAACAAAGACAACAAAATCTAGCACTCAAAAATGTAAGATTCATGTTCAGCAAGCAATGCAAAATTACTAGATAAAAAGAAGCAGGCAAATGTGATTAGGATGAAAAAGTCAATCAGTAGAAACAGACCTACAAATGTCAGCAATGATGGAATTAGCAAACGAGATTTAAAGCAGTTACTATAAATATGTAAAGAATTTAAAGGAAAACCTGAATGAAATGGAGAGATTTCTAGAAGCTGAAAAATGAAGTATCTGAAATGAAAAGTTGAGTGGATGGGCTTAACAAATTAGATACTGCAGAATAAAATATTAATGAATTAATGACATAGCAATAAAAACTTTCCAAAATAAAACAGATTTTTCTTTTCAGACTAAGGACAGAATCATAGAGGTCTAACATATATGTGTTAAGGTATCTCAAAGATGAGAGGGCAGAAAAAGCATTTGAAGAAGTAATGGCCAAAAAGTCTCAGGATCTTACATATTCTAAGACTTTTACAGACAAGCAGTGACTGAGAGCATTCATCGGTAGGCCACGCTACATGAAATGTTAAAGGAAGTTCATCAGCAAAAGTAAACTGAAACCAGATGGAAACAGATCTACATGAAGGAATGAAGAAAGCTTAGAAATACAACATTCTTTGCATAAGTCCAAAACATCCGCATTGCTTTGAGTTGAAGCAGGAACAGTACTATAAACTTTAAAAATTCATTCAGGGCTGGGTGTGCTGGCTCATGCCTGTAATCAAATCACTTTGGGAAGCCAAGATGAGAGGATTGCTTGAGCTCAGGTGTTCAAGACCAGCCTGGACAACATAGTGAGACCCCATCTCTACAAAAAAATTTAAAAATTAGCTGGGCATGATGGCCTGTGCCTGTAGTCCCAGCTATGTGGGAGGCTGAGATGGAAGGTTCACTTGAGTCCAGGAGTTTAAGGCTGCAGTGAGTCATGATGACACCACTGCCACTCCAGCCTGGGCACAGAGTGAGACTTTGTCTCAAAAAAAAAAAAAAAAAAAAAAAGAGGAAGGTGCAGGATTCTATTTTTGCCACTCAGTGGGATAAATTCATACCTTCATTTTATTCCTCAGGGTCTTTGTGGTCCCATCTCTAAACCCACTTCCTCTGTCTCTTTCCAGTTGACTTCTCCTTGTTGATTCAGATCAGCTCTAATATCTCTAGTTCCTTGGCATCATCCATTTTATGCCATTTACACAGAGTTAATATCCAGTGTGACATGTAGATATAAAGGGCTCTTCATTCAGCAAAGACCTATGTGTATCTATCAAGAGACTCAGGATATTTCACATCCTAAGCAACTTTGTCACCTGTGAAATTTGTGAAATGTTTAAACACAAAACTAAGAACATTAGAAGGAGTTGTAGGCTGGGCGTGGTGGCTCATGCCTGTAATCCCAGCAGTTTGGGAGGCTGAGGTGGGCAGATCATTTGAGGTCAGGAGTTCGAGACCAGCCTGACCAAAATGATGAAACCCTATCTCTACTAAAAAATACAAAAATTATCAGGGCATGGTGGCGCATGCCTGTAGTCCCAGCTACTTGGGAGGCTGAGGCAGGAGAATCGCTTGAACTCGAGAGGTGGAGGTTTCAGTGAGCCGAGATCACACCACTGCACTCCAGCCTGGGTGACAGAGCGAGACTCTGTCTCAAAAAGAAAAAGAAAAAAAGAGTTGTATAACAGTCAACCTCTTTGACATCAGCATCCTCTGACACATGCTGTAACTATAGAAATTCTCCCAACTAGCTTCTCAATCTTCACAAACTGTTACAAAGCTTGGTTCACATTCTGAGCTACTTTGATATCCAGGATAATGTCTAGGTAAATGTCAAGTATCTGAAACTTCTTGGTAGTGGAGACACTTTGAGAACATTAGAACACCTGTCTGTATTGTCATGGCTCTTCAAACATGCTTCCTAGATGGCATCTACAGTGTATATCGAAAATTCATGTGTACCTTCCTGCTTTTGATTATTGAAGCATCTAGATAGTGTTTGAATGTCACAGATGTCAGCACCTTGATAACATTAACAGGATTATTGTGAGCCTGAGTAAGGTGAGCCTAAAAGCTCCTTGCTGGCAACAGGTCTTAGAGTGCTCTTTGAACAGCACTTATAATTGGCAAGAGGTAGTATGTGTGTCAGACTCTGCAGTGTCATATTCACATGGCAGTGGTTATCTGTATTCTGGTGCAACAATTTCCAGTAGATCCCATTGCTTAGTAGAATGGGAAAATGGATTTTGGGGAACAGAATAACGTCTTTTCTCACAGACCATCCAAACAGGTATTCAGATTCTTCTCTAAATTCCCATCCAATTTGAAGTCCAGAATCTCTGGGTAATTTATTGTTTTCTCCAGCAGACTTAGATTTGACTCCTTATGGTCTAGCAACCAATAAACTAAAAGTTATTAGTGACCCCCACCACCCCATGTGCCTTAATCAGTTTGGACTACTACAACAAAATACCATAGACAAGATGGCTTAAACATCAGAAACTTCTCCGATTTCTGGAGGATGGGAAGTCCAAGGTGAAGGTGCTGGCTGATTCAGTTGGTGGTGAGGGCCCTCTTTCTGGTTTGCAGATGGATACCTTCTTGCTGCATACTTACATGGCAGAGAGAGGGAGAGAGGAAGCAAATCTTTCCTGTCTCTCATAAGGGCACTGATCTCATCTTGACCCTCATGACCCTAATTACCCCCAAAGGCCCCTCTTCATAATACCATCACATTGGAGTTAAGATTTCAACATTCACATCTGTAATGCCAGTATATAATGGTAAAATTAAAATGGAATAATTCTAATCAAGTTAGAAAAACATGAAATAAGTTGCTGGTTCATAGCAATTATTATATTTTCGTTGACAAAAATTGTGAAAACCCCTTGCTCTGAAGTGCATTAAATCCCTTAGTCAGCCATTCTGGCAGCTCCTTTGGGAGCAGCTTTTTACTCCGTTACCTCCATGATTCCTGGCTCTGTCATCCTTAATCATTTTTCTCCAAGGCCTCATCTGAGTTAGTGATTGAAACATACGTCTTTCCTGGGGACCGCAAAGCTTTCATAGCTCACTTCCTGCTGTTGTGATCTGGGGGCCTAGGGATTGCTTTAGGATTTGAACAGGATTTGCAGGCCAGTCTTTTGGTTTCTTTGGTAATGTAATTCACTCAAAAACATTCTAGGCTCTAGAAATCTCCCTGTTTCTACTGAGCTCCATATATAAGCAACACAGCTAAATATCGAAAATAAGTAGTTTTTAAACTTAGATTTAGATCTTTTACATTAATATTCTTCCTTATTTGTTCCTCCCTTCTCTTTCAATTTAATGGTGGGACAATTTAAGCCCATCTGAAACTAGGCTTAGTTTGGGAGGGCCATATCCTTAATCTGATTTTTGCCTCCAAGATAGTTACCATTGTCTGGCAAAGAAATAAAACACTTGGGACACACAAAAAAATGATAATATTCATATCTCATCTAATTATAATTTTTTTAATTGATAATAAATTTATATGGTCCAAAAATCAAGTCGTAATAAAAGGTTTATAGTAAAAATTGTTATTTCCACCCACATCTAACATATATTTGTGCATATATAAGCCAATACCAACTTGAAATCTTATATTCTGTCAGTTTTTACACTGTTTTCTGCCTTGCTTTTTCTCTTCAGAATATATTTTGGAGATCATTTCATGTCAATCCACAGAGTACTTCACTATAGCTACGTAATATGATATTTTATGCAGATAATAGACTGTATTTAACCCTACTGATAGACATTTGGGTTGTTACTTATCTTTTGCTAATGCAAATACAACAATTAACCTTATATGTATGTCATATTTTAGGGTGCAAGTGAATCCCAAGAATTTGGCTGGATCAAAGGGTATATGCATATTAATTTTGGTAGACATTGCCAAATTGTCCTGGGTAGGAATGTGAATTCCTACCAGCTATATATGAGAGTATGTAATTTCCTAGCAGAGTATGTTGTCTAACTTTGGGTTTTTACCAATCTGATAGATGAAAACGTTATCTGATTTGGGGTTTTTACCAAGCTGATAGCAGCATATGTGGTCTAATTTTGGGTTCTTACCAATCTGATGAGAAATGGTATCTCAGTGTTATTTTTAATTCAATCTTTTGATAGGTGAGGTTGAGCCATATGTGTTTCCTTTTGTGTCAACAGTTTTTCCCTAGTTGTTCTATTAAGTTGTATTCTTATAGTAGCCATTGTAGAAATTGTTTATATAATAAAGATACTATTAAAAGCTATATTATCTTTTTGACTGAGATATGAGTTGCAAACATTCTCTTCTAGTTTGTCACTTGTCTTGTGATTTTGTTCTTGATAAATTTTGGCCATAATTAAGTTTTATTTTTTATTTTTACATACTGAATTTTATCAGTCTTTTACGAGTTTTGGATGTTGACTTATAATTTGATTTTTTATATTCAAGATGTAGAGAATAGAGTTGACATAGCAGGTCTTAGACTGCTATCCTTAGAAAGGCCTCCTTGCGAAGTTGGCCGTTGCTGGTGTTTAGAAACTTAGTTGGCATACAGTTCTCTATACTTAAATGAAACTTTTCGTAAATGATAAGGATGTCTCCGTATGCCTAAACTGTATAAGCATTGTGGTTTATGCTGAATACCTGCTTTTCTTTTGGGAGTCTGGAATTTTGGTATATGCGAGGCAGAAGATACATATATGAACAGTTTCCATGAAAAATGTTGGACACTGAGTCTCTGATGAGCTTCCCTAGTAGACAACACTTCACTTATGTTGTCACAATTCATTTCTAGAGGAATTAGGCTTGTTCTGTGTGACTCCACTAGGAGAGAACTCTTCGAAGCTTGTGCCTCATTTCCTTCAGACTTCATCCCATGTATCTTTTCCCTTTGTAGTTTTTGCTTTGTATCTTTTTGCTGTAATAAATCATTACTGTGGGTACAACTATGTGTTGAGTCCATTGCGTCTTCCTGGGAGTTATAATGGAACTTACCCTTATTTTTTTCCTTTTTGTTTAATTAAAGACTTTTTTGGCCTGGTGCAGTGGCTCATGCCGGTAATCCCAGCATTTTGGGAGGCTGAGGCAAGCAGACCACTTGAGGTCAGGAGTTCAAGACCAGCCTGGCCAACATGGTGAAACCTAGTCTTTATTAAAAATACAAAAATTAGCCTGGCATGGTGGTGCATGCCTGTAGTCACAGCTACATGGGCGGCTGAGGCACAAGAATCACTTGAACCTGGGAGGTGGAATTTGCAGTGAACCAAGATTGCATCACTGCATTCCAGCCTGGGTGACAGAGCAAAACTCTGTCTCAAAAAACAAACAAACAAAAAACAAAACTGCTTTTTAAAAAAATTATTTGCCAATTTTTTAAATAATTTTTTTTATTATACTTTAAGTTCTGGGATACATGTACAGAATGTGCAGGTTTGTTACATAGGTATACACATGCCATGGTGGTTTGCTGTACCCATCAACTCGTCATCTACATTAGATATTTCTCCTGATGCTATTCCTCCCCTAGCCCACTGCCTCCCAGCAGGCCCCGGTGTGTGATGTTCCCATCCCTGTGTCCATGTGTTCTTATTGTTAAACTCCCACTTATGAGTGAGAACATGCGGTGTTTGGTTTTCTGTTCCTGTGTTAGTTTGCTGAGAATGATGGTTTCCAGCTTCATCCATGTCCCTGCAAAGGACATGAACTCATTCTTTTTTATAGTTGTGTAGTGTTCCATGGTGTATATGTGCCACATTTTCTTAATCCAGTCTGTCATTGATGGACATTTGGGTTGGTTCTAAGTAAAAAGACCACTGTTAAAGGGCAGTTTTAGGTTCACAGCAAAATTGAGAGGAAGGTACAGAGACTTCCCTGTATATACCCCCTACCCTGGCACATGCAAGGCCTCCCCCATTATCAACACCACCAACCAGAATGGTACATTCATTACCATTGAGGAACCTGCATCAACACATCATAATCACCAAAGTCCATAGTTCAGGGTTCACCCATGGTGTTGTACATTCTATGGGTCTGTACAAATGTAATGACGTGTATCCACCATTATACTATCATACCGGGTATTTTCGCTATCCTAAAAATCCTCTGTGCTCTGCCTATTCATCCCTCCCCTGCCCTGTAATTTTTTCAGGAACTTTTATCATTTTTGTTTTTAGATATTGGGGTAACATTTATATTCATAAATTAACTTAGGATTTATATGTTTATAAGATTGAATTTATTTCATCTAGAATGTGTTTTAAAGCTTTCTTCCTATAGATATTGGGATAACATTTATATTCATAAATTAATTTAGAATTTATATGTTTATAAAGTTGAATCTATTTAGCCTAGAATATGTTTTAGAATTTCCCTCATATAGGTTTTACATATTTCTTAAATTTATTCTTAGTTATTTCATCATTTTGTTTTTATTGTGACTGGGGCTTTTCCTGCCTATCTTCTAATTATTGTCTGTATATAAGAAAGCTAGTGATTTCTTTATGTTAATTTCCCCTGCTATCTTATTATGTTACTATTTGTAGGAGTTTTTTATTTTATTCCTTTGGGTTTTCAAGATGTATAATCATATCATCTATAAATAGTAATAGTTTTACTTATCTCTTTCTAATGGCTGTGCCTTTTATTTCTGTATCTTGTCTAATTGTGGTTAGGACCTTCAGTACAATATTAAATAATAGGGGTAGCAGTGAGTGTTTTTTACTTTTTATTGTTTTTTAACTTTGGTGGGAATGTCTTTACTTTTTCCAGGAAATCTGATGCTAATTTTTGGCTGGGATGGATATATTTTATCATGCTAAGGAAGTAACTATATTTCTATTTTATTGAGGGTTTTTATTAGTTTTCAGATCTCAGTGTCTTTGTTTCTGTATCTCTGCTGAGACTTACCATTTCTCTGCTAAGACTTTTCATGCATTGTAAATATGTTTTGCTTCATTGAGGATAGTTACATTAGCGGCTTGATTCTTGTCTGTTAGTTCCAATATCTGGTTCGTCTTGGGTTTGGACTCTATTTTCTTTCTCTTGAGAACATGTGATTTTTTGGTTCTTTGTATACTTGGTGATTTTGGATTGTTTCTGGGACATTAGGAATGTCAGATTATGGATATTCTAAATGCTATTATTTTTCTGATAAGCATGGTTTCCTTTGTTTAGTAAGCAATTTTCTTGGCTGGAGTTCTACTGCAAACATGTTTTCTTATGTAGAAGGTCCAGTCTGTTCAGATGTTTTGTTTTTAGATGGTCTGTTTTAAATTTGTTCTGAGCCTACCTAGTTCGGGTGTCCGTTAGAGATGTGAGGAGACAGCTTGAGCTTGGGGATCCCCTCTTTGGCTCATGCTCGCCCAGAATTCTCCTACTCTTTCAGCATTCGTGGCTTCATGGCTTCTTTTTTCTAGTTCTTCAGATCAGAAAGAGTTCTTCCATGCAAGGCCCCCATAGCTGCTGTACTCACTAGGTGGCTTAGCCCCAGGCTAAAAGCTACAGAAACAGGAATTTACTTGTACTTCCTCCAGACTAGCGTGACCTCCCCTCCAGAATCTGTCTTTATCTCTTCATTCTCCTGGACCTTCAGGTATTTGCTTTTCATATTTTGTCCAAGTCTTTATAGTTTTCTGCAAGGAGCTAGAAGTGGTGGTCATTCTATAGCATCTTGGCAAGTCATACCCAGAAGTGGAACCTCTCATATTCCACTTATTGTTTTAAATCAAGAATGGTCATTGAATTTTATCAAATGCTTTTTTACAGTCTAAGGACATAATCATGTTTTTTTCTCTTTAACTATATCTACATGATGAATTGTATTATTAGTCCTGATTTTGAATCATTCTTTTATTTCTGGAGTACAGCCCACATACTATTCTTTTAATGGTCTGCTGATTCTTATTGTATTTTATTGAGGATTTTTGTGTTGACATTCGTGAGAATGACCTATGGTTTTCTTATTGGTACAATCTTTGTTAGGTTTTGGGATCGATAATATCCTTATTTCGTTGAAGGAGTTTGAATATTTTTCTCCTTTGTCTAAGTTTTAGAATGGTTTAGCATTAGAATTATCTAATGTTTAAAGTCTGGAAGAATTCTCTGTGAAGCTGTCTGAATCTAGGTTTTCTTAGCAATAGTTCCTAAATTTGTTTTATGGAGAATGATCTATTTGAATTTTCTTCTCTGTAAATCAGTCTGTATTAGATTTTCTGTTTCTTTGGGGGTGATTTTTTTTTTTGTAAATTATATTTTTAAGCAAAATTTTCCAATTCATCCAGGTTTTCAAATTTATTGGTAAAGAATTTATCAAAATAGCCTCTTTTCTGATTTTAAGACATATTATCCATTTCTGTGGTTAAATTTCCTCTGGCATATCTTCACTTATATTTTGTAGTTTGGTTATCTATTTTGCATAAAAACAACCCTAAAAATCAGTAGCTTCAAAAACGACCATTTGACAGGTATTTGGGGCTGGTCTCACCTAGGCAGTGCCACTCCACGTGGTGTCATCTTGGGTCACTCACAGGGCTGCACTTAGCCTTCAGTAGCAATTTCCTCATTGTACTTGCAGCTGCTACTAGCAGTTTCCTTACTGCCCCTTAGGCATCCACCTACTGCTTGGTCCAAAATCCAGTGCCACAAATTTTTAAGTTTTTAGTTACACAAACACCTTACTTCTAGGAGCCTTACTTCTAGGATTATCTGTTTCTGTGTAACATACTACCCCGAAACTCAGTGGCTTAAAATAGCAACCATATTATAATTTACTCAGAATTCTTGGGAATTCAAGCAGGTGATGCTGGGTGGTTGTTCTCCTCTACATGGTATTGGCAAGGGTTACTCAGGAGCTGTGTTCAGCTGGGTGTTTGGCAGGATCTGAAACATTTAAAGTAGATTCAGGTCTCTCTCCCCAGAGGATAGTCAGACTTCATACATGGAGACCAAAAGGGAGTATTCCAATAGATGACAGTGGAAGCTGTTGATCTGTTAATGCCTAACTTTAAGAATTATGAAGCATCATCTACCATATTCTCCTTGTCAAAGCAAGTCATAGGGCCACTCAGATTCAAAGGGAGGGGAAATAGACCCCAGCACTCAGTGAGAGGAGTAACAAAGAATTTGTGGCCATCTGCAATTCACCAAATGTGCTTTCTCTCAAGTTCATTTCATTTCATTTTACTGAGAACCAGCTCTTGGATTTATGTATTTTGGTTTCATTCTCTTTTTCTGTTTCTAACTCATTTATTTTTTCCTTTATTAATTCCTTCTTTCTATTTACTTTGGAATTATTTTATCACTCTAAAAAATCTCTTTCCCCCCCACCTTTGCCATTTTTTATTTTTTTTCTTACAGGGCTAATGAATGTTAGTGAGTAATACTTAATAGTAGAAATCAATTTATTAGAACTGAGTGAAGTCTCTGAGGGATGTAGGAGGTAAAGAGTGATCTGGAACATGAGACCTTGTCTTGATATCTCTGCACTAGGGTGTCCTAAGTACCTTTAGGACTCTGGGCTCTGGATGCTATGTGGCAACAGAAAATTGAAGTGAAGTGAAAGGATGCCAAAGAAAACTTTGAAACACTTTACCCTTTGGCTTGGAGATACCCTAGATTACGCGTGACATTCATACTGCGTGTATTCTTCCTTATACTTTCTGCTGGTTTGCTGTATTTGATTATACAGGTTGAGTATCCTTTATCCTAAATGCTTGAGATCAGAAGTATTTCAGATTTTAGACTTTTGGATTAGGGATACTCAACCTGTGTGAACTAACATCAGTAAAAAATCCCCAAAGAAAAAAATGTATTCATTTTGAATTTACCCAGTATTTTTAAACCCACCCACATTATTTCTGCTTTCACTAATCTCCATTTTTGTTTTCCCTATCTCTGGAGTCCAGACATTTTGGAAAAGCTGAAAGTTTCTTGTGTGCTTTGTAAGATTCCTTGACATGCTTTCTTTTCCATTTATTTTTGTTCTGAAATGAACTTTTATACTACTGAACATGGTTCTTGTTCAATTCTAAGCCAAATTCTTTCTCATATATGTATTTTGCCAAATTCTTTCTCATATATGTATTTTGAGCATGCTAAAAGCTTATCAGGTGAAAAATAGTAAAAACAGTCAATAAAAGTTAGGTAATATTTAGATACTTCCTATATAGCCACAAACATCTTTCAAGAAAAAATGATAAATTAGTTGACTTACCAATAAAATAATTCTGAAAGTCTCCCATGTGGCGGCTGTAAGATATAAAAGCTAACAAAGAAGGTTCAATTACCATTTGCAGTACAATTTCAGATGAACTCTTTGTAATTTGTCTTGTTTTAATAAGAATTAATTAAATTGATTGAGAATGGGCATATATAGGAGGCAAGAAATGTATGTAATGAAAGCATAATTTAGTAAATTTACTTTGATATACAAAAACTAAACATTAAATTACAGTATATTCAGTTTGATTGACTTCTTATTCAAGTTAAGCTCTTAATATAATATCCAGAAAATAAAATGTATCATAGTTGGGTGAACAATGAATGATCATTGTTTACAACATTTTTTGGGGCCAGCATTTTACTGGTCTTATGCAATTCAGTTATGATTAAAGCTGGAAATGTAACCTTTTCAATAAAATGTAAACTTTTATACCAGATTTTAATTTTAGCTATTTTGACCTTGACAAATAATAATTAAAGGGGCACCAAGATAAAATTATCTTGTTTGTGTGTTTCTCTTCAAAACCCATGTGTTCAAATAAATGTTATTAAAACAGCCCAACTACAGAAAAAGAGAGGTCAAAATCCACCCAATTTGGAGATAAGAAAAGAACAGTATAAAGAGTTTTGCTGATATAACCACAGGCAAATGCTATTAACTGTCTAACTATACACTATACACAAAAATGGATTAAAGACTTAAATGTAAAACCTGAAACTATGAAACTGTTAGAAGAATGCATGGGGGAAATGCTTCAGGACACTGATCTGGGCAAAGATGTTTTTTTATTAAGACCTCAAAAACACAGGTAACAAAAACAAACATAGATAAATGGGATTACATCAGCTAGAAAGCTTCTGCTCAGCAAAGGAATAGCCAACAGAGTGAAGAGACAATCTACAGAATGGGACAAAATGTTTGCAAGCTATCCATCTGACAAGGGATTAGTAATGAGAATGTATAAGGAACTCCAACAATTCTGCAGGAAAAAAAAGCCCAAATAATCTGATGAAAAAAGTGGAGATATAGCTTTGTGCAGTGGCAGTATTGTAGCCAATGAGGTTTATCTGAGATGCAATTATTGCTAATTGAAAAAAATGGACATATAATCTGAATAGACATTTCTTAAGGCATATAAATGGCCAACAGATGAAAAAAATGTTCAACATCACTAACCATAAGGGAAATGTAAATCAAAACTACAATGAGATATCATCTCACCCCAGTTAACACAGCTACTATCAAAAAGACAGAAATAATAGATGCTGGTGAGAATATAGAGAAAGGGGAATGGTAGTACACTATTGGGAATGAAACTAGTACAGCCACTATGGAAAACAGTATGGAGGTTCCTCTAAAAACTGAAAATAGATCTACCATATGATCCAGCAATCCTGCTGCTGGGTATATGTCTCAAAAAATAAAAAGTGTATCAAAGGGATGTCTGTACTCCCATGTTTATTGCAGCACTATTCACAATAGCCAAGATACATAATTAACCTAAGTGTCCATCAACAGGTGAATGGATAAAGAAAATGTAGGTATAGACACAATAGAATATTATTCAGCCATAAAAAAAATGAAGTCCCGTCATGTGCAGCAACATGAATGGAGCCGTAGGTCATTATGTTAAGGGAAATAATCTAGGCATGAGAAGACAAATACTGCATGCTCTCACTAATATGTGAAAGCCAAAAAATATTGATCTCAGGGAGGTAGAGAGTCGAATATGGTTACCAGAGGCTGGGAAGGGTACTGGGTGGATGTGGGGAAAACGAAGAGAGGTTAGTGAATGCATACAAAAATACTGTTAGATTTATTGTATATTTCAAAATAGCTAGAAGAAGCTGGGTGTGGTAGCTCATGCCTGTAATCCCAGCACTTTGGGAGGCTGAGGTGGGTGGATCACTTGAGGTCAGGAGTTGGAGACCAGCCTGGCCAACATGGTGAAATCCCATCTCTACTAAAAATACAAAAATTAGCTGGGCATGGTGGCAGGCACCTGTAATCCCAGCTACTTGGAAGGCTGAGGCACGAGAATCACTTGAACCTGGGAGGCAGAGGTTGTAGTGAGCCGAGATCACACCACTGCACTCCAGCCTGGGCAACAGAGTGAGACTCCATTTAAAAAAAAAAAAAAAAAAAAAAAAAAGCTAGAAGAGAATATTGGGAATGTTCCCAAAAGAAAGAAGTGATAAGATGGCCAAATAGGAACAGCTCTGGTCTGCAGCTCCCAGTGAGACCAATGCAGAAGGCAGGTGATTTCTGCATTTCCAACTGAGGTACCCGGCTTATCTCACTGGGACTGGTTAGACAGTTGGTGCAGCCCACAGAGGGTGAGCCGAAGCAGGGTGGGGTGTCACCTCACCCGGGAAGCACAAGGGTTGGGGGAATTCCCTCCTCTAGCCAAGGGAAGCCCCAAGGGACTGTGAGGAATGGTGCATTCTGGCCCAGATACTATGCTTTTCCCACGGTCTTCGCAACCCGCAGACCAGATTCCCTCGGGTACCTACACCACCAGGGCCCTGGATTTCAAGCACAAAACTGGGTGGTCATTTTGGCAGACACAGAGCTAGCTGCAGGAGTTTTTCATACCCCAGTGGCGCCTGGAACACCAGTGAGACAGAACCGTTCACTCCCCTGGAAAGGGGGCTGAAGCCAGGGAGCCAAGTGGTCTAGCTCAGTGGATCCCACCCCCATGGAGGCCAGCAAGCTAAAATCCACTGGCTTGAAATTCTCGCTGCCAGCACAGCAGTCTGAAGTTGACCTGGGATGCTTGAGCTTGGTTGGGGGAGGGGCATCTGGAGGCTTGAGTAGGCAGTTTTCCCCTCATAGTGTAAACAAAACTGCTGGGAAGTTTGGACAGGGCAGAGCCCACCACAGTGCCACAAAGCAGCTGTACCCAGACTGCCTCTCTAAATTCCTCCTCTCTGGGCAGGGCATCTCTGAAAGAAAGGCAGCAGCCCCAGTCAGGGACTTACAGATAAAACTCCCATCTGCCTGGGACAGAGCACCTGCAGGAAGGGGCAGCTGTGGGCACAGCTTCAACAGACTTAAACGTTCCTGCCTGGTGGCTCTGAAGAGAGCAGCAGATCTCCCAGCACAGTGCTCAAGCTCTGCTAAGGGACAGACTGCCTCCTCAAGTGGGTCCCTGACCCCCATGCCTCCTGACTGGGAGATACCTCCCAGCAGGGGTCAACAGACATCTCATAAAGGAGACCTCTGGCTGGCATCTGGCGGGTGCCCCTCTAGGATGAAGCTTCCAGAGGAAGGAACAGGCAGCAATCTTTGCTGTTCTGCAGCCTCTGCTGGCGATACCCAGGCAAATGGGGTCTGGAGTGGACCTCCAGCAAACTCCAGCAGACCTGCAGCAGAGGAGCCTGACTGTTAGAAGGAAAACTAACAGAAAGGAATAGCATCAACAAAAAGAGTGTCCACAAAAAAACCCCAGCCAAAGGTCACCAGCATCAAAGACCAAAGGTAGATAAATCCATGAAGATGAGGAAAAACCAGTGCAAAAAGGCTGAAAATTCCAAAAACCAGAACGCCTCTTCTCCTCCAAAGGATCACAACTCCCCGTCAGCAAGGGAACAAAACTGGATGGAGAATGAGTTTGACAAATTGACAGAAGTAGGCTTCAGAAGGTGGGTAATAACAAACTCCTTCAAGCTAAACGAGCATGTTCTAACCCAATACAAGGAAGCTAAGAACCTTGAAAAAAGGTTAAAGGAATTGCTAACTGGAAAAACCAGTGTAGAGAAGAACACAAGTGACCTGATGGAGCTAAAAAACATAGCACGAGAACTTCGTAAAGCATACACAGGTATCAATAGACGAATCGATCAAGTGGAAGAAAGGATATCAGATATTGAAGATCAATTGATGAAATAAAGCATGAAGACAAGATTAGAGAAAAAAATGAAAAGGAATGAAATATGGGACTATGTGAAAAGACCAAACCTATGTTTGATTGGTGTATCTGGAAGTGACAGGGAGAATGGAACCAAGTTGGAAAACACTCTTCAGGATATTATCCAGGAGAATTTCCCCAACCTAGCAAGACAGGCCAACATTCAAATTCAGGAAATACAGAGAACACCACAAAGATACTCCTCAAGAAGAGCAACCCCAAGACACTTAATTGTCAGATTCACCAAGGTTGAAATGAAGGAAAGAATGTCAAGGGCAGCCAGAGAGAAAGGTCGGGTTACCTACCCACAAAGGGAAGCTCATCAGACTAATAGCAGATCTCTCTGCAGAAACCCTACAAGCCAGAAGAGAGTGGAGGCCAATATTCAACATTCTTAAAGAAAAGAATTTTCAACCCAGAATTTCATATCTAGCGAAACTAAGCTTCATAAGCAAAGGAGAAATAAAATCCTTTACAGACAAGCAAATGCTGAGAGATTTTGTTACCACCAGGCCTGCCTTACAAGAGCTCCTGAAGGAAGCACTAAACATGGAAAGGAAAAACCAGTACCAGCCACTGCAAAAACATACCAGATTGTGAAGACCATTGACACTATGAAGAAACTGCATCAATTAACAGGCAAAATAACCAGCTAACATCATAATGACAGGATCAAATCCACACATAACCATATTAACCTTAAATGTAAATGGGCTAAATGCCCCAATTAAAAAACACAGACTGGCAAATTGGATAGAGTCAAGACTCACTGGTGTGCTCTATTCAGGAGACCCATCTCACATGCAAAGACACACATAGGCTCAAAATAAAGGGATGGAGGAATATTTACCAAGCAAATGGAAAGAAAAAAAAGAAAGGGGTTACAATCTTAGTCTCTGATAAAACAGACTTTAAACCAACAAAGATCAAAAGAGACAAAGAAGGGTATTACATAATGGTAAAGGGATCAATGCAACAAGAAGAGCTAACTATCCTAAATATGTATGCACCCAATAAAAGAGCACTCAGATTCGTAAAGCAAGTTCTTAGAGACATACAAAAAGACTTAGACTCCCACACAATAATAGTGGGAGACTTTAACACCCCACTGTCAATATTAGATCAACGAGATAGAAAATTAACAAGGATATTCAGGACTTGAACTAAGCTCTGGACCAAGCAGACCTAATAGACACCTACAGAACTCTTCATCCCAAATCAAAAGAATATACATTCTTCTCAGCACCACATCGCCCTTATTCTAAAATTGACTACATAATTGGAAGTAAAACACTCCTCAGCAAATGCAAAAGAATGAAAATCATAATAAACAGTCTCTCAGACCACAGTGCAACCAAATTAGAACTCAGGATTAAGAAACTCACTCAAAGCCACACAACTACATGGAAACTGAACAATCTAATCCTGAATGACTACTGGGTAAATAACAAAATTAAGGCAGAAATAAAGAAGTTATTTGAAACCAATGAGAACAAAGACACACATACCAGAATCTCTGGGACACAGCAAAAGCAGTGTTTAAAGGGAAATTTATGGCGCTAAATGCACACAGGAGAAAGCAGGAAAGATCAACACCCTAACATCACAATTAAAAGAACTAGGAAGCAAGAACAAACACATTCAAAAGCTAGCAGAAGACAAGAAATAACTAAGATCAGAGCAGAATGGAAAGAGATAGAGA
Source organism: Pongo abelii (assembly GCF_028885655.2). NCBI lineage: Eukaryota > Metazoa > Chordata > Mammalia > Primates > Hominidae > Pongo > Pongo abelii. The sequence goes on along the minus strand of NC_072001.2, from coordinate 79,262,292 downwards.
CATGAAAAATCCTTCAAAAACTCCATGAATCCAGGAGCTGGTTTTTTGAAAAGATTAACAAAATAGATAGACTGCTAGCCAGACTAATAAGAAAAGAGAGAAGAATCAAATAGGCACAATAAAAATGATAAAGGGGATAGCACCACTGATCCCACAGAAATACAAACTAACATCAGAGAATACTATAAACACCTCTACACAAATGAACTAGAACATCTAGAAGAAATGGATAAATTCCTGAACACATACCCCCTCCCAACACTAAGCCAGGAAGAAGTCGGATCCCTGAATAGACCAATAACAAGTTCTGAAATTGAGGCAGTAATTAATAGCCTACCCACCAAAAAAAGCCCAGGACCAGATGAATTCACAGCCGAATTCTACCAGAGGTACCAAGAGGACCCGGTACCATTCCTTCTGAAATTATTTCAAGCAATAGAAAAAGAGGGACTCCTCCCTAACTCATTTTATGAGGCCGGCATCATCTTGATACCAAAACCTGGCAGAGACACAACAAAAAAAGAAAATTTCAGGCCAGTATCCCTGATGAACATCGATATGAAAATCCTCAATAAAATACTAGTAAACTGAATCCAGCAGCACATCAAAAAGCTTATCCACCACGATCAAGTCAGCTTCATCCCTGGGATGCAAGGCTGGTTTAACATATGCAAATCAATACACGTAATCCATCACATAAACAGAACCAATGACAAAAACCACATGATTCTCTCAATAGATGCAGAAAAGGCCTTCAATAAAATTCAACACCCGTTCATGCTAAAAACTCTCAATGAACTAGGTATTGATGGAACGTATCTCAAAATAGTAAGAGCTATTTATGACAAACCCACAGCCAATATCATACTGGTTGGGCAAAAGCTGGAAGCATTCCCTTTGAAAACCAGCACAACACAAGGATGCCCTCTCTCACTACTCCTACTCAACATAGTATTGGAAGTTCTGGCCAGGGCAATCAGGCAAGAGAAAGAAATAAAGGGTATTCAGATAGGAAGAGAGGAAGTCAAATTGTCTCTGGGTTTGCAGATGACATGATTGTATATTTAGAAAACCCTCAGCCCCAAATCTCCTTAAGCTGAAAAACAACTTCAGCAATGTCTCAGGATACGAAATCAGTGTGCAAAAATCACAAGTATTCCCATACACCAATAACAGACAAACAAGAGAGCCAAATCATGAGTGAATTCCCATTCACAATTGCTACTAAGAGAATAAAATACCTAGGAATACAACTCACAAGGGATGTGAAGGATCTCTTCAAAGAAAACTACAAACCACTGCTCAAGGAAATAAGAGAGGACACAAACAAATGGAAGAACATTCCATGCTCATGGATAGGAAGAATAAATATCTTGAAAATGGCCATACTGACCAAAGTAATTTAGAGATTCAATGCTAATCCCCATCAAGCTACCATTGACTTTCTTCACAGAATTAGAAAAACCTACTTTAAATTTCATATGGAACCAAAAAAGAGCCTGTATAGCCAAGATAGTCCTGGACAAGAAGAACAAAGCTCAAGGCATTACACTACCTGACTTCAAACTATACTACAAGGCTACAGTAACCAAAACAGCATGGTACTGGTACCAAAACAGATATATAGACCAATGGAACAGAACAGAGGCCTCAGAAATTACACCACACCTCTACAACCATCTGATCTTTGGCAAACCTGACAAAAAACAAGCAAGGTGGAAAGGATTCTCCACTTCATAAATGATGTTGGGAAAACTGGATAGCCATATGCAGAAAACTGAAACTGGACCCCTTCCTTACACCTTATACAAAAATTAACTCAAGATGAATTAAAGACTTAAACATAAGACCTAAAACCATAAAAACCCTAGAAGAAAATCTAGGCAATACCATTCGGGATGTAAGCATGGGCAAAGGCTTCGTGACTAAAACACCAAAAGCAATGGCAACAAAAGCCAAAATTGACAAATGGGATCTAATTAAACTAAAGAGCTTCTGCACAGCAAAAGAAACTGTCATCAGAGTCAAAAGGCAACCTACAGAATGGGAGAAAATTTTTGCAATCTATCCATCTGACAAAGGGCTAATATCCAGAATCTATAAGGAACTTAAACAAATTTACAAGAAAAAAACCAACAACCCCATCAAAAAGTGGGCAAAGAATATGAACAGACATTTCTCAAAATAAGACATTTATGTGGCCAACAAACGTATGAAAAAAGGCTCATCATCACTGGTCATTAGAGAAATGCAAATCAAAACCACAATGAGATACCATCTCATGCCATTTAGAATGACAATCATTAAAAAGTCAGGAAACAACAGATGCTGGAGAAGATATGGAGAAATAGGAATGCTTTTGCACTATTGGTGGGAGTATAAATTAGTTCAGCCATTGTGGAAGACAGTGTGGGGATTCCTCAAGAATCTAGAACTAGAAATGCCATTTGACCCAGCAATCCCATTACTGGGTATATAGCCAAAGGATTATAAATCATTCTACTATAAAGACACATGCACACGTATATTTATTGCGGCACTGTTCACAATTTTACTCTTATTATGAACTTAGATTTTTTTTTAAATATTTCTTAGTTTTGGTGAGAAGAATTTGAGTTTAGCACATTTAAAGCACTAGAAGTCCAATTTCCTTTTTCTGGGAATTTTAAGAATATTCAAATTACATAAGAACTTATTTATCTCTGTAAGTCAGTAAGAACAGAGCTCCTTGAATTTAAGAGACATTGTACTGTAATAATATCCTCTATAGATAGGATATTATATCTCACATAATGAGAGGGAAAGGCCTTTCTGAATTTTGGACACATAGAGACAGAGCTTACAGCTTCATGTCTACAAGTTTGGCACAAGTCAAGAGTAAACACAGAAACACAAAATCTCTCTGGTCCAAAATCAAAGAGGTGTTCTTCCCAGTGGGCATAACATGTTTAATTGATTTGAGCTTAAAGAAAATAGACAAATTTTTTTTTAAGTATAACCAGACTCTCTGTCATCTCTCACCCAATAGGGATAGATCTATATCACCTTCTACAGAGATCATGAGATGGTCAAACTGTAAAAACCAAAACCCTTATTGTTTTTACAGTTAATGAGGAACTGATTAATGAGGGAACCAATTGATGTCACAACTGGCTTAAAGGAGAATTCAAACCACACACATATGTACAGGTAATCAAACATGTTGAAATGAATTTACAAATAGGTATGAAACTAGTCGGTATCCACAGGGCAATCTGTTGTATTACACTGGACAAAATTCGTTTGCATTAGCATAAGTTTTCTACAATTTACAGAGTTGTAAAACAGCTCGAAGACAATGAAGATCACAGGTACTTATAGAATCAGATAACCCAGAAAGGTGCATTTGACAGGACACCTGGTCATCTTTTTCTGTTGTCTGCTTCAGTCTTTCTCTAGAGAACAATCCAGGAAGCAATCCTTGACTTGTTGGCCCACTTAGACACAAGGTCAGCCAGGCCCTAATCTTTCAACATTTCAGCTGGAACTTACGAGATTCTTTGAGCAAGCATGGGGGCAAGGAGTTTGTCTTCACCTATCCCTGCATCCTTAGCTAGGTGAGGCCTTTTCTTGCTGTCTCACTTTCCTGCATGCATCTTGTGACCCATCCAGAGGATCACTTCAGAGCCAAACATTGCACAGTGTGGAGGTGGGACTCTGATGGGAGGAGGTTTAACTTGGCAAAGAATTACCATTGGAATAATTGTCCAGAGTGACCTGGTAAGGTCTGGTTTCACCAGGGCCCTCCCTGAGGGTCATTCCCAACCAGTACCTGCCAATAGAGCCACAGGCTCAGACCTGGGACGGTCCCTGCTGCCAAGGCCAAGGCCCAGCTCTGTCCCCTGTCCACAATAGTAGCACCCCCAGTCTTCTTTAGGTGGAATTATTATTTGTCAGGTGATAAAGACTGAAATCTATTTAAGAGAAGCAGTTTAGGAGTACAAACATATAATATATGAAAAGCTAGTTATATGAAAGTAAAATGATAAAGGTTGAGTTTCACTTATAATTTGAAAACCAACATTTATTGTGCTTCTTCATTGGACGTGTTGTCTCAATTGTATTTTGGTCTCTCAGCAGTTTGGCTGGACCTCGCTATGTGTTTTACTAAACTCAGTTTTCAAAAGGAGTTGTCAGGATTTTATGAATTGTTTTATTAACCCCAGAAATTTTTAAGGCTTTCTTAAAATCCAATGGTTAAGATAGACTGGCTCTTGGCACTCTTATTAGATAAGAGTTCTGCCTTTTCATCTGTAAATTTAGTAGAAGTTTGTAGTTCAAAGAAAAAAGTTCAGAATGCCTCTGCGATATTAATTAAAACAAAGTCCTCTTTACTTTGACTTTTGGCACCATACCATATGCTTTTAAACATCAAGAATTAGATTGATCTTTAGAAACACCTTAAGAATGGAAATAGCAGCCTTGAAGCTTATAATAAAAGAACAGTTTAAAATGCATAAAACAACTCCTCTGTTTAGCTATGCATTTTGTTAACACTTTTTATTTTAGTAACTTACTTCTGATAAAGATTCTTCATTAGTGTTCTCAGCAGTAACAACTGATAACATCTTTCTTGGCCTCACCATGCTTAGAACGAAACTGAAAAAGAGTATAAATTTTATTTAACCCTCACATTTTGCCAGATCACTGTGCTTACAATAAGCACACATGGCAAGATATGGTGATGAAACTATGGGAACATACTTACCTGCTCTCTTAGGTCTACTTCTCTTTACCTGAGTTTGTCTTACTGATTTGTGTCACATATCCAAGAGTAGAAACTACCTTTCAGAACTAACTCAGGTTTACTGTTCAAAGAAGCTGAAGGCTAATGAAACGCAACGTATACTCTAAAGATTTTTCATTTTCTTCTTATTGCTGCATACTGAAGTTATACCAAATTTTGCATTTGCTTCCAAATTTTGGTTATCCTTTTGATTACTGTCTTTATCATCCATTATTTTCTTTGGAAGGCAGCTGGCAAATACTCCGTTACGTCATCAGTAAGAGTTCATTTTCTACATAGGAACACCACGCAGAGTAACAACTGTGACTTTTGCCCAGCTCTAATACTTAACTTCTTTTGTCAGGAAGTGAACTGATGCTGGCTTCTCTTTGTCTTATTCCAAGTTGGGGCATGAGATTTTCCCTGCATTAGAAGGTTGTTGAGACCTGAAGCCTGGGAAGGTAAGATGCCGGCATGAATACTGTCTGTTGAGAACTGTGGTTTAATTGAGTGTCTGGTGATTTAAGAGTGTAAGTCTTTCCAGCTGTTCCTGGTTTATGGTCTTGAACCCTTGAAGTTTTACCAAAACATGAACAGTGAAACACTTCTACAATGGAAAGGCCCATTAACATATTATTTATAATATTTAAACATAATTGTATATTTATTGAAATTGTTACTTAAAGGAAAAATGGACACATAGCAATTTCTATGTATAGATACTTTGTATATACAAGTCTATATGTATCATAAAATGATAAACTAAGAAAAACATATATGTACTTTTTGTTTATAGTTTTACTTTTTCTTCTGATTTTTTAATAGACTTTTATTTACTTATTTTTTTTTGCTTTGAGACAGGAGTCTTGCTATGTTGCCCAGGCTGGTCTCAAACTCCTGGCCTCAAGCCATCTACCCACCTCAGCCTCCCAAATAACTGAGATTACGCACTCGGCTGCATGCCACTGCACCCAGCACTAGCTCTGTCGCCAAGGCTGGAGTGCAGTGGCACAGTCTTGGCTCACTGCAACCTCTGCCTCCCGGGTTCAAATGATTCTCCTGCCTCAGCCTCCTGAGTAGCTGGAATTACAGGCACCCACCACCATGCCCAGCTAATTTTTGTATTTTTAGCAGAGACGGGGTTTCACCATGTTGGCCAGGATGGTCTCGAACTCCTGACCTCACGTGATCCGCCCACCTCAGCCTCCCAAAGTGCTGGGATTACAGGCGTGAGCTAACGCACCCAGCCTTAGACTTTATTTTTTAGATCAGTTTTAGATTTCCTCCCTGATCGTTTTTTGAGGACAGCTAAGTAAGGAGAGTAAAGACTTGAATCATATATTTTGTTAATATGGAGAAAGAAAACAACATTAAGAAAATCAACAAATTATAAAGTTTTGTCTCAGTACTCTCATGACCCAACCAGCATTCTATGGGTGTTTTTCCCAAAAAGTCTCCATTGGAAAAGACTAGCGAATGCACACACTCAGTAATGAGGGTCATGTTTTTACACTACTGTTGCTTACTCTCACCATTTGTTCGACATGCTGCTTTCATTCACTGTGCCTTAGCTAGTTTTAGTAAATAAAATGTTTCAAATTTTCAGTGACTTACTTAAGCTAAGAAATTATAGTCCTTCACAATGAAATTATAAACAATATCCTTCCTAGTGACAAATATGGATTATTCTCTATGAAGACTTATTTATACCCAACATGTAGTTCATTTAGATACAACGTGTAGTTCATTTCAGCATACAAGTTATCTGGGTAACAGTCAATCTTAAAAGAATCAGATTTTGTGGCCAGGCACGTTGGCTCACACCTGTAATCCCAGCACTTTGGGACGCCGAGGTGGGTAGATCACTTGAGGTCAGGAGTTGGAGACCCACCTGGCCAACATGGTGAAACCCCATCTCTACTAAAAATACAAAAATTAGCTGGGTGTGGTGGTGCACACCTGTGGTCCCAGCTACTCAGGAGGCTGAAGCAGGAGAATCTCTTGAACTCAGAAGGCAGAGGTTGCAGTGAGCTGAGATCACACCACTCCACTCCAGCCTGAGTGACAAAAGCAAGACTCCATCTCAAAAAAAAAAAAAAAAAAAGAATCTAAGATTTTGCTTCATAACTGGACTTAAATTTACTAATACATTTGATGTACTAATAATTACAGTTTTTAATGGTGCTAATGTCACATAAATGTGACGTTAAACAACAAAAATTTTGTGAGATTGAATGTTAGCTAAATATCTCTACGTATTATTAAGAATCTAATAAAGGCTTTAATGAAGTTACATTTATGGCACTAGCTAATAAAAGATGCAAAGGTCACAAGCTAGTCTTCTCTCACTGTTTCTTGGCCTATAAAAATCTAGTAGGGGTTTCATAGGATTTTGGCTACATTTGTGTGTTGTATGGCTGTGGACTTTTTTTTTTTTTTTTTTGAGACGGAGTCTTGCTCTGTCGCCAGGCTGGAGTGCAGTGGCGCGATCTCAGCTCACTGCAACTTCCGCCTCCCGGATTCAAGCAATTCCCTGCCTCAGCCTCCCGAGTAGCTGGGATTACAGGCGCCTACCACCACGCCTGGCTAATTTTTGTATTTTTAGTAGAGATGGGGTTTCACCATCTTGGCCAGGCTGTTTTTGAACTCCTGACCTTGTGATCCGCCCACCTTGGCCTCCCACATTGCTGGAGTTACAGGTGTGAGCCACCACGCCCGGCTGACTTATTAAAGGGATCCAAGCCCATGTTGTTTTCTTGAACACTTCTAATAGTTTCATTTTTGATTTGTTTTTTCCATTTTTCATGAGTTGCAAATTGAACTTTGATTGACACAGAGTATCAGGTGGAAGCCAGATTTGACGTATGCCAGTATTAGACTTTCTCTTTCCAGGATAGACCAGCCCAAGTGAAGTGGCACTGACATTGCATCTCCCTTTGGTTAGCGAAGTCTTTTATAATATTGTAAACATGGATGTTTTTTTCTGAGAAATAATGATAGCACATTTATTGATCACCATGCTCTTAACCTTTTCTAGTTATAATTTTTCTTAGGTATTTTATTCCTTGTAAACACACTTGTATAGTGTGTTTCAGTGTTCAAAGCACTCTAGACATTCTTACTTGATTCTGACAATAGCCCTATGTAGTTAAAGCACGTGATGTTATTTTGATTTCATAATCTTAAGTGACTTGCCCAAGATCACATAGCCAACAAGCATGGAAAGGGTGAAGAAACCAGTTTTTTCTAGTTCACAGTCCAATAACCTTTCCTGAAGCTAAATGGTGCTCTGTTTGTTTACATGACTAAAAACTGAGTTATTTTATTCATGTGAAAGGTCTCCTATGTTGTAACAACTTCCTTGAATGCCACAGAATCGAATGAATGTATTTCATGTCAATGTACTAAACGTAGCTTCTGTGTTTGGGAGCAGATAATTGGTGGTATTCAGCCAGAAAACCAATTTGTATAACTTAGATTCTGAATTTCGGAATTTCTCACCTAGTGGAGTATTTGTACCTGTTCCAGTATCCATCTTCAATTCCAGGAAAACATGGGTGATCCCTTATTGCTTGGTATTCACCTTATTAGGTGGCACAACTCTTTGCTACTTGGCAGTCTGTGCAGAAGTAAGTAAGGTCCAGAAGTAATTTAGCAAGAAAGTTACTTACATAAAGACTGAGAGCTACGTAGTTCTGGGTAAATGCTGGTGCAACATGACCTCTTTGTGTTTTGTGTTAATGCTGTGCTAGTACTACCAGTTGTCTATATCCACTTAATCCACCCTTACCTTTGAAGGAGTCGATTAATTCTGTTTGCCTGAAATTTGATAATTGTGTCACCAATGAAGTCATAACATTTTCATAAATGAGCTAGAGCTTTAAAAGTAGAATCCTTGTACACAGTCATTGGTAGGCAGTGTTTACTTTTTTGTTTGGTAAATATCTGAAATTTTAAAATTCATTTTTAGGTTAGCCAATCCTACTTCCTGGATAGTAATGTAATATTTAAATTTGTCTTTGCCTTTCCCTAGGTTCTGGTTTGACCTAACAATGATAAGATTGTTTATCCTTTGAATTTGCTTAAAATTACCATCAGGTTTCTACTTTCCCACAAGAGCATGTGATTGCTTTATCCCAGCTATAAGATAATAGAACAACCTAGTGTTGCTTGGTTTACTTTGTATGCCTTTTTCTATTTGCATAAACCCTGATCTGATTACAAACTTGTATTTACACCATTCCCTTGACTCCTTCCAACTCAAAGTATTTATTGTCCAGTGAAAACATTTATGGTCATATAAGCTGGCTTATCTTTTTTTCTTTGAATTTTTTTTCCCCCCGCCAGTCGGAGTCTCACCTTGTCGCCCAGGCTGGAGTGCAGTGGCGCGATCTCGGCTCACTGCAAGCTCCGCCTCCCGGGTTCACGCCATTCTCCTGCCTCAGCCTGCAAGTAGCTGGGACTACAGGCGCCCGCCACCATGCCCAGCTAATTTTTTTGTATTTTTAGTAAAGACAGGGTTTCACCATGTTAGCCAGGATGGTCTTGATCTCCTGACCTCATGATTCACCCCCCTCAGCCTCCCAAAGTGCTGGGATTACAGGCAGGAGGCACTGCGCCCGGCCTCTTTTTTACTTTTTTTTATTTGGAATAGCCTCTCGCTCTGTTGCTTCAGCTGGAGTGCAGTGGTGCAATCATGGCTCACTATAGCCTTGACCTGGGCTCAAGTGATTCTCCCACCTCAGCCTCCTGAGTAGTTGTGACTACAGGCGTGGGCCACCAGCCAGCTAATTTTTGTTATTTTTTGTAGAGGCGGGGTCTCTACCATGTTGCCCAGGCTGGTCTCAAAGTCCTGGGCTCAAGCCATCCTCCTGCCTCAGCCTCCCAAAATGCTGGCATTACAGGCATGAGCCACTGTGCCCGGCCTGAATTTCAATCTTACTTAAACTCAAACAGCCTTAAGAAATCTGAGTAATGAGTTTATAGCTTTTAAAAGAGATCTTCCTTATCAAAAATAATTATACTGTCTCATTTCAGGATTACTTATCTATGGTTCTGGTTATTTTTTCTAGAATGGAAACTGAACCCCATCTTTAACATTATTTAAAAACTTGAGAATTATTTTAAAAGTATGACAGGAATTGCTCTCACAGCTAAAATTTTTCCTTAAAAAACCTTTAGCAGTCACAAATAATTGTTACCTACTTAATTCTATTTTAAAAAAACAGGAATTATAGAAGGGTTTTATTTTTGTTATTTTAAAGATACTTTTGAAAACCGTTTAGCACCCAGTTTCTTTTACTGTGTGGAATGCTGCCCCTTTCCTTCTGTGTTTATTTTGTAATAGCACATGGATAGATTGTGATGGTGGTCTCTATGTCAACTTTCTGTTGGTGCATGTGTGTGTGTGTGTGTATGTGTGTTTATTCCATTTCCCTTTTGGGAAGCAGGAATTGGAGCTGGAAGTGAAAGAAACAAATTATTTTTATCTAATCTTTTTTCTCCTCAGCTTATTTAACTGACTTAAACTATGGAAAAATTGGTAATTTATATTTAAAATTTATAAATTATGTTTGCCACCATATATATTTTATATATATAATATATATTATATATATAATATATATTATATATATAATATATATGTATGTATATACTTTTTGAGACAGGGTCTTGCTCTGTCACCTAGGCTGGACTGCAGTGGCATGATCATAGCTCACTGCAACCTCAAACTCCTAGGCTTAAGCGATCTTCCCACCTCAGCCTCCAGAGTAGCTGGGACTACGGGTACAACCATGCTTGTCTAATTTTTTTTTTTTTTTTTTTTTTGCGATGGAATCTTGCTCTGTCGCCAGGCTGGATGTGCAGTGGCATGATCTCGGCTCACTGCAACCTCCACCTCCCAGGTTCAAGCAATTCTCTTGCCTCAGCCTCCTGAGTAGCTGTGACTACAGGCATGCACCACCACACCCAGATAATTGTTGTATTTTTAGTAGAGATGGTGTTTCACCATGCTGGCCAGGATGGTCTCAATCTCTTGACCTCGTGATCTGCCTGCCTCGGCCTCCCAAAGTGCTGGGATTACAAGCGTGAGCCACCATGCCCAGCCTAATTTTTTAATTTTTTGTAAAGACAAGGTCTCGCTGTATTGCCCAGATGGATCTTGAACTCCTGGCCCCAAGTGATCCTCTCTCCTCAGCCTCCCAAAGTGCTGGGAGTAGAGGCGTGAGTCGCTGTGCCTGGCCCTCCAAAATATTTTTACTTTCATTTAAGTTTGCCACTGATATCCTATCCTTACTTTCCCTATGTCCCCTTAATCTTATCTTTATGGTAGTTTAGGAGAATCTAGACTGCCGCTTTGCTTAACTGATACTGCCCCCGGCAGCTATCACCAATCACATCACTGCCTCACATTGAGTAGCACTTGAAGTTCATGAAACATCTTTAATATGCTCATCTAACTCAAATTGATCCTTTGTGCTATATCTTGATGTTCTTTTCTCTTATTTGTATACTGCTTTATTAGACTATCACATTAGTTGTCAAAGCTAGTAGTTAATTCACATGTTGATTTTCTAGGCCTGTATCCTTATTAGTCTAAGGTGGAAGAAACAGAGATAAAATTTCTAAATACCTGCCTAAACTGGAAAGGAATAAGGAAGATAATTAATTTAGTAGAATCAACCTTTTTATTCTTGACAAAATCCGGTTAAAACAAACTGGTTTTACACACACATACACTTTTTTACACAGAATTATTGCTGAGTATAGTGTTGTCCAACTTGACTCCATAACTTTTTGGGTTGCTTTATAAATATTAGTTAATATTAAAGTTTTTTATTTTAAATGCTACTATGTTGAAATTGATCTGGTGCCAAACAGTGTCATTCTTGTTAATTTATATCAATCTCTGTGTTTTATAATCCTTTGAACATATTAACAAGGAAAAAGGAATGATTGGTAATACCAAATATTATGGTTCTTTGTTATATAGTTTTAGAGAGCTACAGGTAATTGGCTATAAAATATTTGGTTGGCAGTGGAGAATATTTTTAAAATTCTATAGAAAAAAGTAATAAGGAGTAGAACTACCAGATATTCAAATATATTATAAAGTAACAGTATTGAAGCAGTGTGGCAAAGGCCCCAGATTAGATGTGTAGATCATTGAAGAAGAATAGAAATAAATGCTGTTATTTATATAAATCTGACATATGTTAAAGGAGGCCCTGTTAAACAGTGGGTAATGGATTGATTATTTAATAAATGGGGTTGGAATAACCAGTTAGCAGTTTTAAGGAAAAGTGCATTTAGATCATTATCTACACCAGATACAACAAAAAGTAAATTTGTGATAAAGTGTGGACATTTATATGATTGCAAATCTAGAAGATAAAAACACTGAATACTCTATAATTTCTCTGGAGTGCCTAAGCAGTTGGAAAACTGGAAAAAGAAGATAGTAAAAATTTGTTTTATTATAACAAATTTGCATTTGTTTTATTGTAACTGTAGATCTGTGAGCATTATAGGAAAACCTGTCTATTCCATGTTCACAATCTGAAAATTAGTCTCCTCTTTTCTTCACGTCATCTGGAAACCATTTTTCTTCCAAACTGGCTAATGAAACACAGAATGCAATTCTTTATCTAAAATTTTATTCTGTAGGTGCATTGAAAACTATACAGGAGCTCGTTGTGAAGAGGTTTTTCTCCCAGGCTCCAGCATCCAAACTAAAAGTAACCTGTTTGAAGCTTTCGTGGCATTGGCAGTCCTAGTAACACTTATCATTGGAGCCTTCTACTTCCTTTGCAGGTAAGTAAAATAGAAACATGCTTTTGAGAAAAGTAATGCATAAAGTAGTTATTCCACTAAATAATTAATATGCCCTTAGTTCTAGATATTTTTCCAGATACTGCATTATGTTTAGTTATCTCTTTAATGCAGTTTTTGTTATTAATGTCATTTTTGAAAGGATCTTAATAAGCAGTCTCAATTTGTTCTTTGTTACTGTTGTCAATATTTACCTTGACTTATCTAAACTACTAAGGTAAACCCATACTCACTATAACAAATATGCCAAAAGCACCTGAATATTTGGGTTAGGTGTATTTAAAGTAAATTTTGTATGTGAAAGAAAAGGAACAACTTATGCAATACTGTACATGTTAACTTAAGACATATGGTTAATATGCAGGGTCAGCTATTTAGTGCCCACTATTGTGCTAGGCATAAAGAATACAATAGTGAACAAATAGACATGTTTCCCGACTTCAAAGATATTTAAATCAATTTGGAGAGACAGACAAAAAGGCAATTAATTTGGGGAAACTGGTAACTCACAAGAGAGACAAAAGAAAAAACTACTTGCATGAAGCAGTTATGCACTGAAGATTACTTTCATTCGTTTTGATTTTCAATTGTTTTTGAAATTTTGTAAAAGTAAATATAGAATTTAGTAAGTCCAGGAATTATTTGGCATAACTCTCGTCATTAATTAATATTTATGAAACTCACACTGTATTCTATCATAGATACTTGTGAAAATGGAGCTGAAGGTAATCATAAAAGAGAGACAAGTGGGCTTGAGAAGTTTGTATACTAAGAAAGGTAACATATAGGTAAAATAGTATCTTGTTAGATCCTGATTTCTTAACTACTTTACATCAAGAAATAATTAAAAATTGGAGGAAATCGGCTTTTTAAAAATATGTGGTATTAAATAGTTCCTTCCAAAACATCATTTAAGCAATCCAGTAGATTTTATTTCTCATAATTTTAGCATCTGACTACTTCAGATACAAAAATTTAAATACAAGCCCATTGTATCAGATTGCATTTCCGAGGGATGGCCACATGATATCACTCATTCCCACATACTCTTCTGTAGTGTGACCTTGCCACTCATCCATCAAGAGGTAGAGTTTATTGCTACAGATTCCTTGAATCTAGGCAGGCACCGTGACTGCCTTGATCATAGACTACTTGGGATGCTGCCTCATAGAATCAGCCGCCATATTGTAAGAAGCCTAAACAGCAGGAAGAACCAGCCCCGGCTGAACTTCCAGCCAACAGCCAGCCTTAACTGCTGGCCATTTTAATGAGCCATCCCAGGCATTCAGCTCATTCGAACCTTTAGTTGACTCCTGACTTAACTGCCAGTTTACTGCAGCTACACAGAGAGCCCAAGCAAAAGATGCCCAGCTGTCAACCCACAGAATCATGAAATAAAGTTTTTTTATTCCCCCAAGTTTGGGGTGGTATGTTATGCATAAGTAGATAACCAGAACACCCATCTTTGGGATTAGGTTTATGCTTGACTTTAAATGTGTCTATGTTTGGAAAGCTGAATAATGATCTATTCTATCCCTCTAAACATTTTGTCAGTCTGATATGCTAAGGGGAAGACCAATACCTACTTCCCTCATTAATCACTCTGGTGCCAGTTTGGAGATATAGTTTCCATCTGTTATTGATTGGATAATGAATTATGTTTAATTCATTATCATTAATAAGTCAGGATAGTCTAGGTTTGGCTGCAGTAACTACCAACCCTAATAGTTTAGCGGCTTAATAAACAGAAGATTATTTCTCACTTATTGTAGGTAATTAGTATGGATTGGCAAGCAGGGCTTCACTAATCATAGTCACTTAAGGACCCAAACTGTTGGAGCAACCACCATCTTGAGTGTTGCTGGTTGTCATAACAAAGGGAAAAGAAAGCTCTGGAAGGTCTCACACTTAAATTGAAATGATCTGTCCCAGAAGTGACACACATCACTACTGACATAACTCACTAGCCAGCAGGAGTTTCATGGTCCTCCTCAATTATAAGAGGTGGCTGGACATGGTAGCTCATGCCTGTATTCCCAAGTGAGAGGACTGCTTGAGCCTAGGAGTTTGAGACCAGTCTTGCAAGATTGCAAGACCTTGTCTCTACAAAATGAAAAATAAAAAAAGTTAGCAGGGCGTGGTGGTACACATCTGTATTCCCAGCTACTCGGGAAGCAGAAGCAGGAGGATCCCCCAAGCCCAGGAGTTTGAGATGCAGTGAGCTGGGATTATGCCATTGCACTCCAACCTGGGAAAGAGAACAAGACCCCTGTTTCCTATTTTATATGGATAGATTAAATAGATAATATTTATTTATATATTTATATGCTTATATATTTATATTATTTACATATATGTACAATAAGAGACATATAATATATCCAAGTGTCAGGAAATGCAATTCAACCATATGCCCATAAGATAAAGAGCCAGAAATACATATCTAACGTAGTGACCAAAGGATTTATAAGAGTATCTACTATTCCACTGGGAATTGTTAAGAGTGATTTGTGTGATATTAAATCCATAGAACTTGGGCCAGGTGCTGTGGCTCATGCCTGTAATCCTGCCAAGGTGGGAGGACTACTTGAGACCAGGAGTTTAAGACCAGCCTGGACAACACAGCAAGACCCCATCTGTACAAAAAAATTTTTTAAATTATCCAGGTGTGGTAACACATGCATGTAGTCCTAGCTGCTTGGGAGGCTGAGATGGGAAGATCGCTTGAGCCCAGGAATGAGAGGCTGCAGTAAGCCATGACTGCACTACTGCACTCCTGCCTGGGTGAGAGAGCAAGACCCTGTCTCTAAAAAAATAAATAAATAAATAAACAAATTAATGGAACTTTAATAGTGTTGTAGTTGCCCCAAAATGAAATTCTTTTGCCAACCCATTGAGTTTGTGAAGGGCATAGTATATATTGTACCCCGCAGGTGTTCAATGCCCCAGAGCAGCAAAGTTTCAGAAAGGAGACCTTCTAAGCCATAGCTGTTCTGCAGACTTGTGCCAGAACTTAGAAATATTTCTAGTCTGAAGTACCCTGTAGCAGGCTAAACAATACCTTTTGAGTATAAAGTATAGGTATAATAGAAGGAAAAGAGTATATATATAAGAACAAGAAGTGGTGCTGAATACAAGAGAAAAGAAACCTCCAATCACAAACATTATGTGGGTCTCCATCCTGAATTCACACTATCTGAATGTCTGGGGGTAAAAAGCTAAGAATATAAAATAATCCAGGCTGGTAATGTCATCAGGTGGTTGACAGAAACAAATACAAATCAATTCTTGAAGAGCCTACTTTTATCCTTTACCTTGAAAAGTGTCTCACAGTATCAAAAGATTACCAAACGTAGAATAAAAGAGGCACAATGTATTAGAACTAGCAGAAACAGTAGGTAGTAGGGTAAGATATTCAGAAATCTGTATTTATTGGAAGAATCAGACACATGATATAAAATAAGTATGTTTAATATGTATCAAAAAATAAGTGAGAAGTGGCTGGGCACGGTGGCTGACGCCTGTAATCCCAGCACTTTGGGAGGCCGAGGTGGGTGGATCACGAGGTCAGGAGATCGAGACCATCCTGGCTAACATGGTGAAACCCCGTCTGTACTAAAAATACAAAAAATTAGCCAGGCGTGGTGGCAGGTGCCTGTAGTCCCAGCTACTCATGAGGCTGAGGCAGGAGAATGGCGTGAACCTGGGAGGTGGAGCTTGCAGTGAGCTGAGATCGCACCACTGCACTCCAGCCTGGGCCACAGAGCGAGACTCTGCCTCAAAAAACATAAAAAATTAAAAATTAAAATAAGTGAGAGGCTTAGAAATAAGCAAATGCGGCAAAGACTAAAACAGATCTCCAATGAATCAAATATAATTTTTAAAAATTCAGTACATATCTTCAATAAATTTTTAAAATTTAGTGTATGTCTTTAAACAGCAGATTAAACACAATAAAATAATTAATGAATTGGAAAATAGATAGGAAAAAATTACCCAGAGGGTAATGCTAAGAGAAAAAAGAAATGGAAAATATTGAAGAGAAGTCAAGAAGCATGGTGACCAGAGTGTGTGTGTCTACCTTATGTTTAGTTGGAATTCCAGAAGAAAAGAGAGACTGGGGCAGAGGCAGTATTTGAAAAAGTAAAGGCAGAGACCTTTTCAGAACTGATGAAAGTTACCCATAGATGTTAGAAGCCCAACAAATCTCAAGCAGGATAAATAAAAATAAATTTACATATGGGTGCAACATAGTGAAATTGTAGAACACCAGTTCTAAAGAGAACATCACAAAAGCAGAAAAGAATGGCAGATTATCGTCAAAGATGCAACAATTAAACCAACAGCTGACTTCTCAGTTGGAAAGAAGCAAAACTAGAAGACAGAGCAGTGATATTTTCAATACGCTGAGAGAAAACAGTTAACCCCAAATTTCTGTGGCAGTGAAAACATCTCTCAGGAATGAGGGTAAGATGAAGACAACTTTTAATAAGCAAACTTTGAGAGAGTTATCCCTCAGTAAACCTTCTGCCTGAAGGATGTATGTCAGGTAAAAGGAAGTTGATCCTATATGGTGTGTGTGAAATGCAAGAAAGAACAGAGAAAGCTATTACTATGTGAATATCAAAACAAATATTGTATAAATTATAACAATAGTATTGTCCTATGTATTTTTTTAGAGGAATTAAAACACATGATAGCAAATAAGCTGAAAGGATTCTAATTAAAGTATACTAAGGTCTTTGTATGGGGGGAGGATAAATATATAGGTTAATTTTGACCTTGATATTTTAAGATGAGTATTAAAATGTCTAGGGTAACACATAATAGAAAATCAAAGTGTATAATTTCCAAATTAGCAGAAGGACAAAAATGGAATTAAAAATAACCAATTAGTTAAAAATAATTAAAAAAGAAAGCTAAAAAACAGGATAAATAGAAAGCGTGACACAAGATCTAGGCTGTCCTGTAGTGACCATGTGAACTTGGAAATGTGGTGCTTTCAAGAATGAAATTGTTTTCTGTAATAGGTTTTGGTCCATTCGTGGTTGAAATTGCTTTAAACTGAGGCCCTTTTGAACTTTAGTAACTAATTAGTGCCATCATTGAATGAGGTCCAAAATGATACCCCACTAATGCTAAAATCTGCGCTAGAATCAGTAGTGTCTCAGGAATAGGAGCAAGTATGCTTTTAGAAAATACATATCATTTTGCAATAGTAAAAGTGATTTTGAAGTCATTTTCATTAATGTAAGCTAAAACTGCATATAGACATATTGCAAAAAAATGAAATCAACTGTACATTCCAAAATCTATCATGATAACACAAGTTATAACCTATATTAACTGATCAAATGACTGAAAAACCTGATGTACTGTTACCTCAAAAATGTCCAAAATTACTTTTTAAAATGCCATTACTAGAATAATTGACTAAAGGCACCCCATGTCACATAAGGGTCCCAACTGATAATGAAAGCTGACTTCTTTAAAAAGAGCACAAAAATTACATTAAGATACAACAGCTTTGCTGTTGTCTTAAAGGAAAAAGACCAGGTGGCATCATCAGCATCTGAAGTCCCCACAGATGATCTATGTGTACTAATGGATTTGTTAAATAATGGGGAACAGTTTTAAAGCATCACTGACAATTTCAGGTAGTTGTGGAAAGAAAATGAACCATCAAATAGTCAAGTTTATACTTTCATTTGATGTGTTGTAAAAAGGGGGAAGAAGGGAAATTAAAAAAAAAACTTTCTAGGTCTTCTGACATGCTTTTCCTATTACGCATTTTCCATTTTTGTGTTTCTCTCCTCTTTATTGTCAGGAAAGGCCACTTTCAGAGAGCCAGTTCAGTCCAGTATGATATCAACCTGGTAGAGACGAGCAATACCAGTGCCCACCACAGTGAGTAAACGCAAAACAAATGCTTATTTTAAAACCCTAGATGAGACTGTTGTTGTTAGATGTAGGGATTTGTATTTAGATCTATCCAGACAAAAAAAGGTTGAGCCTAAATTTTTCTATGGGTTTTTTTTTTTTTTTTGGCCAGGTACCCTTTTTCACATAAAAATGAATTTATTATCAGTATGACACAAATCACATTTTTTCCCAAAGAAAACAATGTTATCTCAATATATGAAATTATGATGTAGCTCTAATATGCTACACAGATATAAGGGACTGGTTTCTCAGAAATATTTTGAAGTGAGCTAGCATATGGGGAGGAAGAAGAGTTTTACCTGTAAAGATCAGCAAATCTTTGGGAAACTTGTAGACAAATTGATGTTTTAAAATTGTCTTGAGACTTCTGGCCAAGATGGAGTAACAGGCACTGGATTTATTTCCTTCTACTTAAAACAACAAAAAATTGACAAAATATATGGAGCATTAAAATTTATGAAGACAAAATATATGAAGACATTGCTGATAGTCATCAAAGGAACCATGAGCTCTGAGAGATGGCAATAGACTAGGTAAGCCAATGATTGCCTTAGATTACTGCCTGGAGAGATTTCCAGGCTTTTGTGCAAGGTGGGGGACCCCAGGCTGAGTTTGGCTGACTCTGAGTTGAGAAGATGGAGCTAAGAGTCCCAAAAGATCAAGGTGACTATATTGTACTGAGGAGAGTCCTGGAAAAAAGAGAGCTGTATGAAGAGAGAACTCCAGAGATCTTCAGTTCAAGTATTCAGCTGAGTACTAATCAAGGCATGTGTGGGAGGAAAATACTTGAGGTTGTGGAAAAAATCACCTGAAGGATTAGAGGTGCCCAGTATTCACACAGGGCTGGGAAAAGTGTCTGTTCCCACCGAGACTGAAAACCTCATTATTCACAGGGCACAGGGTAGAGTAAATAGAAAGGTGTTTCCCTGATAGTGGGGAATAACTAGCCCTAGATTAAGCACTGAAAACATCTAGTACCCAACATGTGAAATTAATAATTTTTCACATCCAATACAATTACCAACCTCCAAAGAAGCAGAAAATGTGCTCAAAATGAGAAATATTAAGAAACTGAAAGCCGGGCGCGGTGGCTCATACCTGTAATCCCAACACTTTGGGAGGCTGAGGCAGGTGGATCACTTGAGGTCAGGAGTTCGAGACCAGCCTGGCCAACATGATGAAACTCCCATCTCTACTAAAATACAAAAAAAAAAAAAAAAAACCAGTGGTGGGCACCTGTAATCCCAGCTACTCGGGAGGCTGAGGCAGGAGAATAGCTCGAACCACAGAGGCGGAGGTTGTAGTGAGCCAAGATTGCGCCACTGCACTCCAGCCTGGTCAACAGAGCAAGATTCCGTCTCAAAAAAAAAAAAAGAAATTGAAATTGATACAGATGCTTTAAATACCAGGCAAGCACAGTTATTATAAATGTATTACATAGATTCAAAAGTTAAGTAGAAACGTGGAAGATATATTTTTTAAAGGACTCAAACCAAACTTCCAGAGATGAAAACTAGTGTCTGAGATTAAAAAAAAAAACTGGATGGTATTAACAGCAGATTATACACCATAGAAAATATTGGTGAACTTGAAGATATAGCAGTAGAAACTAAGAAAAAAAGAAACGCGGAAAGAAAATTTTTTTAATGAAAAGAGCATCAGTGAACTGTGCTACAACTGCAGGTGGCATAATGTTGAGTCCCTGAAGGAGATAAGAGAGAGGAGGGAACAGAAAAAATACCTGAAGAAATAAGAGTCAAAAATTTTTGCAGATTTAATAAAAGCAATCAATTCACACATATAAAAAGTTCAACAGAGGCCTGGCACTCTGGCTCACGCCTGTAATCCCAGCATTCTGGGAGGCTGAGGCAGGAGGATCACTTGAACCGAAGAGTTTGAGACCAGCCTGGGAAACATAGTGAGACCTCATCTCTACAAAAAAGAAACAAAATTAGCTGGGCATGATGGTGCATATCTGTAGTCCCAGCTACTTGGGAGGTGGGAGAATTGCTTGAGCCCAGGAGGTCAAGGCTGCGGTGAGCCAAGATTGTGCCCCTGCACTCCAGCCTGAGTGACAGAGTAGTAATACACCAAGACACATCATAATCAAATTGCTCAGAACCAGTGATAAAGTCTTAAAGGCAGCTAGAAAAAAGACACATTACAGACGGAGAACAAAGCTAAGGATTTCAGCAGGCATTTTTCAGAAATAACACACCTTAAAAGAATGGAGCAACATCTGTAATGTATTTTAAAAAGTAAACCTATAATTCTACATCCAGCAAAAATATCTTTCAAACACAAGGCAAAATAGGCAAATCAATCTTGGAAAAGATGAACAAAGTTAGGAGACTCACACTTCCTAATTTCTAAACTTACTATGAAGCTGCAGTAATCAAGGCAAAGTAGTGCTGGCATAAGGATAGACATATAGATGAATGGAATACAATTGAGAGTTCAGACATACCTTCTTACATTTATAGTAAATGCATTTTTTAAAGGGTGCAAGACAATTCAGTGGGGGGTAATAATAGTCTTTTCAACAAATGGTGCTGGAAAAACTAGATATCCACTCACAAAAGAATGGATTTAAACCCCTACATACCATATATAAAAATTAACTCAAAATAGATCAAAGATCTAAATGTAAGAGCTAAAACCATATAACTCTTAGTAGAAAACACAGGTGTCAATCTTCATGACCTTGGATTAGGCAATGGATTCTGCGTTAAGATTCTAAAAGTACAAGCAACAAAAGAAAAAATACAAAAACTGGATTCATCAACATTAAAAACAAAAAACTTTTGTGCTTCCAAGGATACCCTCAAGAAAGTGAAAAGACAATCTACTTCTGAGAGAAAATTTTTTTAATCATACATATGAGACTTATACGTATGATCTGAAATACATATATGTTTTTGAATATATAAACAATATTTACAACTTAATGAAGAAACAACTCATTTTAAAAATGAGCAAAGGATTGGAAAAGAGTTCTCCAAATAATATGTACAAATGACTAGTAATCTCATGAAAAGACAATCATCATTAGCCATCAGGAGATGACGATCAAAACTACAATGAAACCAACTGTGGTGGCATACTTCTGTAGTCCCAGCTATTGGGAGGCCGCGGTGGAGGATCACTTGAGCCCAGGAGTTTGAGGCCCAGCCTGGGTAACATAGCAAGACCCCATCTCTGAAAAAAAAAACTTTGGGGAGGGTGAAAAAAAAGAAAAAAAATGTACATGAATGTTCGTAGCACATAGCAGCATTATTTATAATAGCCAAAAAGTAGAAATGAATCAAATTTCCATCAGCTGATAAATGATAAATAAAATGTGTTATATTTCTACTATGGAATATTATTCGGCAGGAAATAGAAATTAAGTAGTAACATATGCTGCAACATGGATGGACTTTGAAAACAATATGCTGAAGTAAAGGAGCCAGTCATAAAGGAACACACATTTTATAACATTTATATGAAATGCCCAGAACAGGCAAATCTATAGAGACAGACAGCAGATTAATGTTTGCCTAGGATTGGAGGAAATGGGGGGATGTTGGAGACTGACGGCTAAGGGATGTGGGCTTTCTTTTTGGGAATGAAAGTGTCGTAAATTTGATTGTGCTGATGGTTGTGCAATTCTGAATATACTAAAAGCCATTGAATTGTACAATTTAAATGAGTGAATTTTATGGTACGTGAATGTATCTCAAAGCCATAAAAGACCAGTTAACTATATAGAAAAAATTAAGGCAAAATAGAGATTTTCCAGGCATATGAAAGTTGAAAGAATTTATCATCACCAGAACCGCACTAAGTAAATGTTAAAGGAAGTTCTTCAGGCAAAAGGACAATATCAGATGGAAATATGGATTTACATAAAGGGAGGAAGAGCACCGGAAATGACAACTAGTGGGTAAATATGTAAGATCTTTTTCTTATTATTTAAATCTCCTTAAGAAATAATTGACCATTTAATGAAATATCATAACAACATAGTATGGGACTTACAACATACATAAAAGCAAAATGTATAATAAGAAAATACAAAGACTGGGAGGGTAGCAAGGGAAATACCCCATTGTAGTGTTCTTATGCTAAATGTCAAGCAGTACATCATCACTTGAAGGGAAACTAATAAGTCAAAAGTGTACGCTAGAAACTCTAGAGCAACCTGTAAAACGTCACCCAGTTAAGATAGAGATTGTAAAATTGGATAAAAATTAATGTGATATGCTATCTGCAAGAAATATACATTAAGTATAAAGACACAAATAAGTTAAAAGTAAAAGGATGAATAAAGATATGTCATGCTGGCGCAGGTGTGGTGGCTCATGCCTTGTAATCCCAGCACTTTGGGAGGCCAAGGGGGGCAGATCACTTGAGGTCAGGAGTTCAAGATCAGCCTGGCTAACATGGTGAAACCCTGTCTCTACTAAAAATACAAAAATTAGCCAGGCATGGTGGCGGGCACCTGTAATCCCAGCTATTAGGGAGGCTGAGGTAGGAGAACTGCTTGAACCCAGGAGGCAGAGGTTGCAGTAAGCTGAGATTGCACCACTGCACTCCAGCCAGGGCAACAGAGTGAGACTCCGTCTCAAAAAAAGAAAAAAGAAAAAGAAAAGAAAAAAAGAAAACCCACCTAGCTCTACCATTACTGTGCTATCTGAGGCTGGAGAAAATAATGAAACTGTCCAGACTACCCTCAAGTTTACAGACAGTAAGAAATACCCAAATGAAGCTCCTTTTTATGAAACATTCTTGGAAAATCTAGAAGATAATGTCTCAGACATTTAAAAATTCTTAGCATTACAAGCTGAAGAAATCTTGGCATGGTGATGATCTTTAGTGACAGCTGTGCAAGAAAAATTAAATGAAATGGATAAAAAGCAAAAGGGAGGAAGACGTATCTAGAATATAAAGAGAACTCTTTCAAATCAATAATAAAAAGTCAATCCAATTAAAATTTGGGCAAGAAACAAAAAGCAGAAGAAACCATAGAGCAATTATTCCATAGCATTCCTGTTTACAATTAAGCATTTCTTAAGTTGAGAAGCCGTGTTTGATACCGAACTCTTGGAAATCAAAAAGAACCAAATCAAAGAATAAGCAGGAAAAAATAAGTGGGAAACAGCTACTTGAAACAGATCCAAATCTTGACACATCTGATATCCAGTTCTTGGAGGATGCTGGAAACAACGTGGAGGTAATTGAGTCTTTGCTCCAGGAAATGGATGACCTGGAGCCGGGGGATGAGGAGGATGATCCAGACCAATCCTGCTGACCAAGAGAGTGACTCCACTGACCAGAGGACTGTCCCCATCTGTAGAGAAGCTCGACTGCCACAGCATCCTGGCTATGCTCAGAGGGTTTTGATTTTCCTTTCCTTTTCTCCAAGAAGAAATTATTTTCAGGAGAATATTCTTCTGATAGATTTCATCATTGGACTTAATAAACTTATCTTAAAATTTCAAAAATGTCCATTGTATTCCTATATATCAGTGACAATTAGATATGGAAATTTAAAAAAATTATTAATGATAGAATCTCAATGTATTAAGTACATAAGCATACATCAGACAAAAATATGATAAGGCCTATCCAG
The DNA here is from genome assembly GCF_028885655.2 of Pongo abelii. Taxonomy (NCBI): domain Eukaryota; kingdom Metazoa; phylum Chordata; class Mammalia; order Primates; family Hominidae; genus Pongo; species Pongo abelii. Next base: position 79,238,137 of record NC_072001.2, on the reverse strand, counting down.
TGAAAACTAAAAAAAAAAATTGCTGAGAGAAATGAAGACCTAAATAAATGGAGTTATATTTTGTTCATAGATTTGGAAGATTCAGTATTGTAAGATGTCAGTTCTCAAATTGACCTATATAGATGCAGTGCTATCCCAGACAAAATCCCAACAGGTGTTTTTGTAAAAATTGACAAGGTGGTTCTAAAATTCCCATGGAAATGCAAAGGACCTAGAATAGAGAAAATAATTTTGAAAAAGAAGAACAAAGAAGCTTCATACTGTCTGATTTCCTGACTTACTGTAAAGCTACAGTAATCAAGACAGTGTGGTACTGGCATCCAGATAGACCACAACTGATTTTTGACAAAGCTGCCAAGGCAATTCAGTACGGAAAGGATAGTCATTCCAACAGATGATACTGGGGCAGTTTGGATATTCACATGCAAAAACATGAATTCAGACCCTTTACCATGCACAAAAAAAACTCAAAATGGGTCTAAATATAAGAGCTAAAATTATAAAAACCTTAGAAGAAAACATAAGAGAAAGTCTTTGTGACATTGAATTAGGCAAAGATTTTTAGATACAATACAAAAAGCACAATTGATAAGAGAAAAAATTTCATAAATTGGGCTTCATGTAAATTGAAAACTTTTGTGCTTCAAAGGACACCATTCTAAAAATGAAAAGGCAAGACACAAACTGGGACAAAATATTTGCAAATGGATATAAAAGATGGATAAAGGACATGTCTAGAATATATAAGGAACTTTTTCAACTCGATAATAAAAAGACAGCCCAATTAAAGTTTGGGCAATATATATATATATTTTTTTGTCACCCAGGCTGGAGTGCAGTGGCATGACCTCAGCATACTGCAACCTCGCCTCCTAGGTTCAATGGATTATTGTGTCTCAGCCTCCTGAGTAGCTGGGACTACACACATGTGCCACTACACCTGGCTAGTGTTTTGTATTTTTTGGTAGAGACAGGGTTTGGTGTTGGCCAGGCTGGTCTCGAACTCCTGGCCTCAAGTGATCCACCTGCCTCGGCCTCCCAAAGTGCTGGGAATGGGCACGTGATCTTTTTTAGGGTAATGGATTTATTCTACAATGGGATTGTGGTGGTGATTGCACAATTCTGTACATTTTAAAATTCATTGAATTGTAGACTTTTTTGTTTGAGACAGGGTCTCGCTCTGTTGCCCAAGGCTCTAGCAGTGCAGTGACGTGATCATAGCTCACTGCAACCTTGGGCTCCTGCACTCAAGCAGTCCTCTTGCCTCAGCCTTCCGAGTATTTGAGACTACAGGTATGCACCACTATGCCTGGCTAATTTTTACATTTTTTTTTGTAGAGACAGGGTCTTGTTATGTTGCCCAGGCTAGTCTCGAACTCCTGGTTTCAAGCAGTCTTCCTGCCTGGGCTCCCAAAGTGCTGGGATTACAGGCATGAGCCACTGTGCTTGGCCAAATTACATACTTTAAAAAGGTAAATTTTGTAAGTTGTAGATTATACCTCAGTAAGTGGTTTTTAAAAGCCCGTTTTTCAATAAGTGGTGCTGAGAACACTGGATATCCACATGCTAAGGAATGAAGTTGGACCCTTACCTATGACCATATACAAAAATTAACTAGGGCTGGGTGCAGTGACTCAAGCCTGTAATCCCAGCACTTTGGGAGGCCCAGGTGGGCGGATCACAAGGTCAGGAGTTCGAGACCAGCCTGGCCAGCATGGTGAAATCCCATCTCTACTAAAAATAAAAAAAATTATCTGGGCATGGTGGCATGTGCCTGTAGTCCCAGCTACTCAGGAGGCTGAGGCAGGAGAATTGCTTGAACCCGGCAGGCAGAGGATGAAGTGAGCCGAGATCATGAGACTCCATCTCAAAAAATAAATAAATAAATAAATAAAGTGGATCAAAGACCTAAACGTAAGAGCTAAAATTACTAAGAGAAGAAAACATAGGGGGAATCTTTCATGAAATTTGATTTGGCAATGATTGCTTTTATATAACACCAAAAGCAGAGGCAGCCAAAGAAAAGTTAGACAAATTGGACATCAAAATTCAAAATTTTGATACATCAAAAGACACTATCAGCAAAGTGAAAAGGCAATCCATGGAATGGGAGAAAAGGTTCGCAAATCATGTATCTGGTAAGGATTTGATATCCAGAATATGTAAAGAACTTCTAAAACTCAGCTACAACAAGTAAAAGAACCTAATTCAAAAATGGGCAAAGGATTTGAATAGACATTTCTCCAAAGAAGATACACAGATGGCCAATAAGCACATGAAAAAAATACTCATCACCACAAATTATTGGGGAAATGCAGATCAAAACCACAATGAGGTACCACTTCCACCCTTTAGGATGGTGACTACTATTAATACAAACAAAAAACCAGAAACCATGTGTTGGTGAGAACATGTAGAAATTGGAACCCTTGTGCATTGTTGGTGGGAATGTAAAATGGTGCGACCACTTTAAGAAACAATATGGCAAGTCCTCAAAAAAAAAATTAAACATAGAATTTCCATATTATCTAGCAATTCCACTACTGGGTATACATCTAAAAGAAATGAAAGAATGGACTCAAACAGATATTTGTATACCTACAGTCATAGTGTTAATGGCTGTTGTGAGACCTTGGTTCTTGTCTTTTCAGTTTAGAAGACCTCAAGAGACACAGAACAGAGATGCAGCATATAGCAAATTTATTGCAAAGGAGAAAGAATATTTTGAAAGTTAGATGCAGAATAGACAGGACACCCTGAGAGAGGATTCAGGGCAGGCTGCTCATAAGGATGAGACAGCAAAGACTGGCACTAGGGAGACTCCCCTTCTGGGAGTCTTAGATTATTACTCATGAGGAGGTGGGAAGAGCTGTTACTAGTAAGCATGTTTTGGCTGGTCCTCTGGGTGCACATGCCAGTAGCTGTACGTGTTTGTTCACACATCACATATCTCATTAGCATCTGAAATCTCTCCTCAGGGAAGTGTTTTTTACAATTATAATGAGCAACGGATCAGTCTGAGGACAAGTAAAATCAAAATGCACATGCTCCCTACAGGGAAATTCCCCACTGGAGATAGCTTTGCTTGAATGAGCTGGACTACAATGCAAATGCTGGGCTTATTGTGTTGACTATACGGTCGCCCCTGTAACCAAGCACATGGTTACTTCCTTGACTACTTCTCCTGCCTCAATAGCAGCATTACTTACAGTAGCCAAAAGGTGGAAACAACCCAAATATCCATCAGTGGATGAATAGATAAAATGTGGTCTATACCTATAATGGAATATTATTTAGCTTTAAAAAGGAATGAAATTCTGATACATGCCACAACATAGATGAATCCCGAAGACGTGCTAAGTGAAAAAGCCAGACTCCAAAGGTAAGTATTGTGTGATTCCACGTATACAAGGCACCTAGAATAGGCGAATTCATTGAGACAGAAAGTAGAATGCTGGTCACCGGGGTTGTCGGGGGAGGAATAGGGAGTTACTGTTTAATGGGTAGAGTTTCACTTTGGGATGATGAAAAAGTTCTGGGGGGCTGGGCGCAGTGGCTCACACCTGTAATCCCAGCACTTTGGGAGACCGAGGCAGGCAGATCAGGAGGTCAGGAGATCGAGACCATCCTGGCTAATACGATGAAACTCTGTCTCTACTAAAAATACAAAAAAAATTAGCCGGGCGTGGTGGTGGGCGCCTGTAGTCCCAGCTACTCAGGAGGCTGAGGCAGGAGAATGGCGTGAACCCGGGAAGTGGAGCTTGCAGTGAGCCGAGATTGGGCCACTGCACTCCAGCCTGGGCGACAGATCGAGACTCCGTCTCAAAAAAAAATCAAACAAAAAGTTCTGGAGATGGTGTGATGGTTGCACACAATGTGAATGTACAATAATAACCCCTCGTTAGTGGTTTACCTTTTAGCAATTTCAGTTACCCGCAGTCAACTGTGGTCTGAAATATAAACGGAAAGTTCCAGAAATAATTCATGTTTTAAATTGCACACCCTTCTAAGCAGCATGATGAAATCTCCCACTGACCTACTCAGGATGTGAATCATCTTTTTGCCCACCACATCCACACTGTATATGCCGCCCGCCCATTAGCTACTTAGTAGCCATCTCATTATCAGAGCACCTGTTGCAGTATCACAGTGCTTGTGTTCAAATAACCCTTATTTTACTTAATAATGGCCCCAAAGTGCAAGAGTAGTGATGCTGTCATATTGTTATAATTGTTCTACTTTATTATTAGTTATTGCTATCTTACTGTGTCCAATTTATAAACTTTATCATAGGTATAGGAAAAATAGTATATTTAGGTTTGGTGCTGTCTGTGATTTCAGGCATCCACTGGGGTCTTGGAATGTATCCCCCGTGGAGAAGAGGGGACTACTGTACTTAATGCTACTGAACTTAAAAATGGTTAAAATGGTAAATTTTGTTAAGTATATTTCACAATAAAAAGTCAGCTTGAAAGAGATGCCATTATTAAATAATGCTATCAGTTGATGTGTTTTATTGTGCTCAGAATTATCACTTATCAGGAGGGATAATTTGTTCTCATACTTTACTCCTGTACATGAGTAAAAACATGTCTTTTAATTGTTTGTTAGGTTTGTAGATCTTTGCTACATTTGTAATGTCTGGAGCCACATTAATTTTTAAAGTGCTTGATGGTTAAATAACCATGAAGAAATTCTCAGAGAATGCAGGAGGTTGAGACCAGCCTGGCCAACATGGTGAAACCCTGTCTCTACTAAAAATACAAAAATGAACCGGGCATAGTGGTGGGCGCCTGTAATCCCAGCTACTCAGGAGGCTAAGGCAGGACAATCGCTTGAACCCGAGAGGCGGAGGTTGCAGTGAGCTGAGATTGTGCCTCTGCCTGGGTGACAAAGTGAGATTCCATTAAAAAAAAAAAAAAAAAAAAAAAATATATATATATATATATATATATATATATATATATATATATCAGAGAATGGAAAGATTTTAAATTGATCTTGGTGTTAACTGGAAAGGTTAATGCTAGGGGCCAAATCTGATATAAACAAGTTTGGGAATAGTCTCCTGCCATTAGATCTTGAATGCATAAGTACCATGCTTGTAATCCATCAACAGCATTTTCCCCAAAAGGTTTGCCTCTTGATTTTTTTCTTTTCCCCAGAATGTTCAGTGACATGGTAAGGACTTATTTTTTTAGAATCCACACACATATAAAACAGCTTGACTTTATAAAGACATACTTGTTAAAAAAAAAAAAAAAGGAACTCAAGTATTAGATTACTGTTTTTATATTTTGTTTTTTTGAATAGAAAAGGACATCATAACAAAGGTTAAAAACAGAGGTAAGGTATTAGGCTCAGCTGACAAAATTAGTTCATTTGACCGTTTTTTCAAGGTTGAACAATCTCAGCCAATAACTGCAAGACCATAACTATAAGCAAATAACCACCCACCGCCCCCCCCCCACACATACACAAAAGCCTTTTACTAAATGTGACAAGATATGTCATGAAAATAAAGTTAGATTCTCTGATGAGGAGAGCTGATTATGAAGACTGGGACTTGCTTAATGTTAGCTCATATTATGAAAATCATAGCATAAAGGTACATTATATTTTTAAAACTTATTAATTAATGACCTTCCTTCACCAAGAACATCCTCCTGCCACCACACCATCAAGCCTTATTTCATTGATAGGTTTATGCATGTCATCTTGTGTGCTTCTGGAACGTAAGCCTCCCCGGGCAATCTTTCCAATTTATTCCTAGCATAAATCCACAGCCTGAAGTCTTAGCATGCATTTATATTGTTGTTAGACATCATCCCTACTGCAATAATGCCCTAATGCTGACAACACAACTCTCTAAATGGAAAGCAAGCAGTGTAACAATATGATCATGCACACCACATGCCTATGTGTGCCAGGTACTATGGTTAATATTTCAAATATTTTAACTCCCATAAACCTTAACAACTGTATGGAGTAGGTGGTATCATTCTTACTCTACAATGAGAAAACTGAGGTTTAGGGAGGTTAAACCCATGTTTTTCTTACTGCACTTCCACAGATATGGGCGTTAGTCTTAGGGCTTGCTGGCTACAGAGGGAATTTTTGTCTCTAAATAGTCCCAATTAGCCACAGGTTTTATTAGTCTTTGTTTCCTTGGTATTTTCTTGCCATCTATTATTGTCACTGCTGTTACGGTGACTCACTCTAGCAATCTTTTCCCCTCAACCACCCTTTTCTAACTTGTATATCTAAGAGAGGTCACCAGGCTTGTTAGAACTTTGGGTAAGAGGCAGTGAGCAAACACAGTGAGGGGCAGGGGGCGTGAGCAGGCATGCAGGGAACTTATATGTGAGACTTGAATGGGGAATCCGACATAACTCAGTGTTCTGAGGAGTCTTGTCAGGCTGCTGGAAATTTTTGATATTCTAGGTTAGTTTACCTTAACACATCCTATCACAAACAGAAGGGGTTGGTTTATATATGTGAAGAAGATAGACATGTAGGTAGGTGTGCGTAGTAAGAAAAATTGCAATGGAGAAAGCATCTTAATTCTTAATTATTTTTCACAGGTCATGAAGAACACTGAAGAAACGTCAAAGTGAACCAAATCATTGTTTTTATTTTACAGAGGCAGAAAATGAAACACCACTAGGTAAAAGAATTAAAAATTTAATCCTTTATTTCTTAAATAAAACGCTTGTGTAACTCATATCACGAACCATAATCCATTCTGCTGCAAGGTGTGTGTGCTTCTGTAATGTGCATCAGTCCATCGGCAACTGCTAAGTAGGGGGTGATACCAGTATAATTTGAAGTCACATTGGTTCAACATGACTCTCCCCAGAAAGCTGATGTGCTGAAGCAACCAGAGGCAAATGTTCACACACCTAGAGAGAAACCCTAAGGGATATATGAAGATCTTATGAAAAAGGATGAAAATCCTTTAAGTGCAAGGAGTAGCTGGCTTAGTGGCTTCAAAACCACCTCATTCCTGCTGTTATCTGAGAAGCTGCAAGTACTGATGAAAAAACTGAGAAGACATTTCACCTGGCAATTAGAAAAAAGCACTGACTGATGGATATCTCTGTATCATTCTTTCAATATTGATGAAAATGCTTTCTACTAGAAGTGACTGATTTCAAGGATCTGTCTCTCAAAGGAAGAAACAAAAACCCAAAAGTTTGACTGCAAAAGATTGATTAATTCTGGGTGCAAATAACTGGAAATTTAGGATTGTTATTGTATTACACAGGTCACAAAGTTCCAAACCTATTTCCCTTGTAATTTTTAGTGCATGATTTTTCAGAATGCAGTTTTTATCTTTTTAGGTGCAACATTAAGAACTGTTTGGTCAGAACAATTTAGTTTCTCCAGTTTTTTCTACTTAAGTTACATGGGGGAAAAAAGCAATAGTAACTTTAAGGAAGTGTGAAAATAAAGTCTTGGAGCAGTGGAAAAGTCTGGGGCTGGTAAATGGCTTAGGCAGAAGCGCTTGCACCGGCCAAACATAACAGCCCATCTCTGAACTATGTCCTTGTCAAGGCTGGGATGCACGCTGGCTTCTCTACACAGTCTGGCCCAGTGTAGGCGCTGTGAATTCAGTGTGTCACTAGTGTCACCAATTCATTCATCACCCACCATTCATTCATTTCACAAACACATGAGGGTAAGACACTGAGACAGAGTACACAAAATGAAAAGCTCTCACATAATTTTAATAGACTTTGTTGTTAGAAGTTTTAGATTTTCAGAAAAACTGAGCAGATAGTACAGAGTTCCCCTATGCTTCCCCCCACCCCAGGCCTTTATTATTAACATCTTGCACTAGTGTGGTATACTTGTTTAACCAATATTCACACATTTTTACTTTCTTTTTTGAGACAAAGTCTCACTCTGTCACCCAGGCTAGCTGAAGCCTATAATTTACATGAAGGGTCCTCTTTTTGTTGTATGTCTGTATGGATTTTGACAAATATATAATGTCATGTATCCACTATTATAGTGTTGTATACAGTAGTTTCACCACCCTAAAAATCTCTACTCCATGTATTTACCCCTCCCTCTCCACTGAACCTCTGGCAACCAGTCTTTACTAACTTTGCTTTCTCCGGGATGTCATGTATTTGAAATCAAATAGTATGTAGCCTTTCAGACTAACTTCTTTCACTTAGCAGTATACACTTAAAAGTTCCTCTATGACTTGTGATTAAATACCACCCCCCCCCCCTTTTTTTTTTAAAAAAAAAGCTAGCCCATATGTTTTTTGTTTTGTTTTGTTTTTTTTTTTTTTGGTGGTTTAAAAATTTAGTGGCAAAATGTACATAAGATTTAAATTTTAACCATTTTGAAGTTAGTTTAAAGGCATTAAATACATTCGTTATATGTACCAGTCACCACTATGCACCTCCGGAACTTTTTCATGATCCCACACTGATCTCTGTGCCCCTTAAACAATAAATTCCCATTCCCTCCTGCCCCCTGTGACAAAAAGTAATATTTGTTCTACTTTGTCTCTATGAATCTCACTAGTCTAGGTACCTCACATAAGTGGATTCATATAGTATTGTCCTTTTGTGATTTACTTCACTTAATGTCTTAAAGGTTCATCCATGATGTAGTATGTAGCAGAACTTCCTTTTTATGGCTGAATAATATTCCATTGTATGGATATAACACATTTTGTCTATCCATTCATCTGTTGGGTATTTGGGTTGTTTCTACCTTTTGACTACTGTGAATAATGCTGCAGTGAACACTGGTATACAAATATACCCTCAAGCCCCTGCTTTCAATTATTTTGTATATATACCCAGAAATGCAATTGCTGAATCAAATGACAATTCTATATTTAATTGGAAAATCACCATACTGTTTTCTACAGCAGCTGCATACCACTGTATATTTCCATCAGTAATAAGAGTTCCAATTTCTCCACATCTTTGCCAACATTTGTGTGTTTAATAAGAGCTATCCCAGTGGGTATGAAGTGGTATCTCAATGTGGTTTTGATTTGCATTTCCTTACTGTTTATAGTGATGCTAAGCATTTTTTCATGTGCTCATTGGCTATCTGCATGTCCTCTCTGGAGATCTATCCAAATCCTTTGCCATTTTTTAAATCAGGTTTTTACGTTGTTATTGCATTTTGGGAGTTTTGTATGTATTCTGGATGTTTAATCCTTATTAGGTATGTGAACTGCATATATTTCCTCCCACTCCATAGATAATCTTTTTACTCTGTTGATGGTGTCCTTTGATGCACAAAATTTTAAAATTTTAATGAAGTACAATTTGCCTATTTTTTCTTTTGTTGTCTGTGAATTTGGTGTCATATCCAAGAAACCATTGCCACATCCTAAGAGTTTTATGGTTTTAGCTCTCACATTTAGGTCTTTGGTCCATTTTGAGTTAATTTTTGCAAATGAGTGAGGTTGCAACTTTGTTCTTTAGCCATGTGGTTATCCAGCTTTACCATCACTGTTTGTTGAAAAAACTATCCTTTGAATAGCCTTGGCACCCTTGTCAAAAATCATTTAGCTACATATGAGAGGGTTTATTTCTAGGTTCTCCAGTCTATCCCATTGGTCTGTCCGTCTGCCTTTATGCCAGAATCACATTGTTTTGATTATTTTGTGTATATACTGTAGCATTATAGTAAGTTTTAAACTCTGCAGGTGTAAGTCCTCCAATTTGTTCTTCTTTCTCAAGACTGATTTGGCTATTTGGGATCCCTTCAGATTCCATATGAAATTCAGGATGGGTTTTTCTATTTCTGCAAAAAAAAAAATCCTAGGATTCTGATAGAGATTTTTGTAGTGAATCTGTACATCACTTTGAGTAGTACTGACATATTAACATTAGATTTTCCAATCCATGAACATGAGATGTGTTTCCGTTTATTTTTATCTTTATTGAAGCAATGTTTTGTAGTTTTCATTGTACAAGCCATTCACCACCCACCTTGGGTAAGCTAATTTCTGTGCATTTTATTCTTTTTGGGCTATGGTAAACGGGACTGCTCTTGTAATTTCCTTCTCAGGTTGTTCATTGTTAGTGTATAGGAATGCACCTAATTTCCTTCTCAGGTTGTTCATTGTTAGTGTATAGGAATGCACCTGATTTTTGTGGGTTGACTTTGTATCCTGCTACCTTACTAAATTAACAGTTATTTATTTTTTGGTGTGGAATCTTTCGGGTTGTCTAAAGATCATATCATTTGTGAACACATAGGATTTTACTTCTTACTTTCCATCTTGGATGTCTTTATTTTTCTAGCTCAGGCTAGAACTCCTAGTACTGTGTAGAATAGGAATGGTGAAATGAGCATTGTTGTCTTGATCTTAGAGGAAAAACTTCCACCACTAAGTATGGTGTCTACCGTGGGCTTTTCATATCTGGCTTTTATTATGTTGAGGTAGTTTCCTCTTATCCCTCATTTGTTGAGTGTTATTAATCACAAGAGGCTGCTGGATTTTGTCAAATGCTTTGTCTGCATCAATTGAGATGATCATCTGGTTGTTCTTGCTTCGTTCTGTTCATGTAGTATATTATATTGATTTTTGTATGTTGAACCATCCTTGCATTCCAGGAATTCATTCCATTTGGTAGTGGTGTACAATCCTTTTAATATGCTGCTAAATTCAGTTTCCTAGTATTGACAAGTGTTGAATCAGTCATCATAAGGAATAACTGGTCTGTAATCTTTTCTTGTAGCATCTTTGTCTGGCGTCAGCATCAGAATGAATTAGGCAGCGTCCTTCCTCTTCAATTTTTGGGAAAAGTTTGAGAGGGATTGGGGCTATTTCTTCTTATTTGGTAGAATTCACAAGTGAAAACCATCAGGTCCAGCGCATTTTTTCCAGGAGAATTTTGATTACTAATTCAATTACCTTACTGGTTATAGTTCTATTCAGATTTTTAAATTTTTTTCAAAGTTCAGCAGTGGTATGTTTTGCATTTCTAGGAATTTGACCATTTCATCTAGATTGTCGAAGGTATTCTTTTATAACCCTTTTCATTTTTCCAGAATCTAGAGTGCTGTTCCCATTTTCATTTATTTTAGCAATTGAGTCTTCCTTTTTTTCTTAGTCTATCTAGACATAGGCTTTCCAACTTTATGGTCTTTTAAAGAATTTGTAGTTTACTGATTTTTCTCTAGTGTTTCTAATCTTTATTCAATTTATTATATCTGTTCTAATCTTTATTATTTCCTTCCATCTGCTAGCTTTGGATTTAGTGTGTTTTTCCCCCTCTCCTTAAGTTGTAAAGTCAGGTTGTTGACATGAGATGTTTTTTGTTTTTTAATGTAAGCATTTATGTCTATAAATTTCCCTTTTAGCAGTGCTTTCACTGCATCCTATAAATTTTGGAATGTTGCATTTTTCTCTTTTTAATTTCCCTTGTGATTTCTTCTTTGACCCATTGGTTGAGTGTTTTGTTTAATTTCCACAAGTTTGTGAATTTTCCAATTTTCCTTTTGTTACTGATTTCTAACTACATCCTGTTGTGGTTCAAAAATGCACCGTATCTTCTTCACTTCTTTGTGTGTGCTATGTATCTTTTAAAACTATGGAGGCTTGATTTGTTGTTTCTGCTTTCAATGATCCCACCTCAAGTTTGCTGATTCTTTCTTCTACCTGCTTATATCTGCTGCTGAACCCCTGTAGTGAAAATCTCATTAATTATACTTTTCTCCTCCAGAATTTTTTTATAATGCCTATCTCTGTTGATATTCTGATTTTGTTCATGTATCATTTTCCTGATTTCCTTTAATTCCTTGTTCATGCTTTCCTTTAGTTCTTTGGGCATATTTGAGTTGTTTTAAAGTATATGTCTAGTTTAATGTCCTTCATTAGGACAATGTCAATTAATTTTGATCTTTTGAATGTGCATTATTTTCCTGTTCCTTTGTATGGTTTGTGATTTTTTTCCTTGAGAGTTGGATATTCACTATTATAATATGGTAACTCTAGGTATGAGATTCTTTCCTTTCCCCATGGTTTTCTGGTTCATTTATTTTTATTTTTAAAAGCTGTCATCCATTTGTTTTGAGAGTTTTCCAAATTATTTTTATAAAAGACTATTCCTTTTATGTGTGATCACTGAAGACTCTCTTCCTTTTATGTCATGTTCAGCTATTTTGACATAAATTCCCTTGAATGCTAGGAGCTATCCTAGATTTTACAAATCAGCTTTGTGCCAGGTAATCCTTCAATACTTACTTTGGCCTGCTTTTGGGCTTAGGGACCAGAGCAAGGTGAAAGCTTGGGTCTTAGAACTTTCTGGACAAGTGTTTTCCCTGGGCATGCATGTCGCATTTTAAATCCCCTCTGTATATATAACTGTTCTTAATTTCCCAAAGTCTTACCCCAGATTCTCCTCTGGGCCTCAGTTGTTCTACTTTATGTTTACACCCATAACCTCTTGACCCATGCACCTGTGGTTCTTTGCAGCTTTTATAAGCAGTGCCCACCCTACCAGTTAGGCAAAACAAAGATGTGACCTTGTGTCAGTCCTTCAGGTATCCCCAGACAGGTTAGAAAAAAATGTACACAGTAATTTGCAAAAAAAGTCTAGTATGTTTTCTCCAGTTCAAGGGAGGGGCCTGGGCTTCTGCTGCTTTAAGACTGCCACAATGTAGGGAGGGGTTGGGGCAAGAGCCACTAAAAAGTCACAAAATTTTCCTACCATTCTGAAGATGATTGGGCATTCTTTTGGTTGCTGTAAACTTTGACTGTTTTCCAAAGCTCTAACAGAGTTCGTTCAGACAGTTACTTTTTTTTTTTAGACAGTCTTGCTCCATCGCCCAGGCTGGAGTGCAGTGGCAGGATCTCGGCTCACTGCAAGCTCTGCCTCCCAGTTTCACAACATTCTCCTGCCTCAGCCTCCCGAGTAGCTGGGACTACAGGCACCCGCCACCACGCCTGGCTAATTTTTTGTACTTTCAGTAGAGATGGGGTTTCACTGTGTTAGCCAGGATGGTCTTGATCTCCTGACCTCGTGATCTGCCCGTCTCGGCCTCCCAAAGTGCTGGAATTACAGGCGTGAGCCACCGCGCCCAGCCTCTTTTTTTTTTTTAATGTTTTGATGGGCAAACAAAAGCTTGCAGCTTCCTAGTCCGCCAATTTTGCTGATGTCGCTGGGGTCAATTATGTTTTATTCCTCCCTATAATTTTATTTCAAGACCTTGAATAGAGTATGTTTATTAAGTATAGTGATTAAATTTTAGTTAGTCATAATTAGAAAAATGTCAATGGTCTCAAAATTCTCAATCTGATAATTTGCATTTAAAAGCAACATTAATAAATATATTTTCTTTCAATTTCTTCTAAATTAATCAATCTTGCCTGTTTTTGCTGGCTAACAGTCACTATATAGCAAAAACTTTTATAAATCTGTTTTAAGAATTGAAAGTTTCCGGCTGGGCACAGTGGCTCACGCCTGTAATCCCAGCACTTTGGGAGGCTGAGGCAGGCAGATCACCTGAGGTCGGAGTCTGAGGCCAGCCTGACCAACACAGAGAAACCCCATCTCTACTAAAAATACAAAATTAAAATTAGTCAGGCGTGGTGGCGCATGCCTGTAATCCCAGCTACTCGGGAGGCTGAGGCAGGAGAATCACTTGAACCCAGGAGGTGGAGGTTGCAATGAGTCGAGATTGTGCCATTACACTCCAGCCTGGGCAACAAAAGTGAAACTCTCTCAAAAAAAAAAAAAAAAAAAAAAAGTTTCCATACCAAAATATTAAGTGATACTTATTGGCTTCTGCCAGTTTCCTACTTTGTAGTAGCACACGTTCTCGTAACCTGTCTTCAGTTGTAGCATAGAGCAGAAGTTAAATATATAACAAAAATAACATATTTTGCAAATATTTGATTATTCTTCCCTACATAGGGTCAATATTAAAGTAACTTTCTGGTACCACGTTCTTTATATCGTATTCATTTTGTTCATTTAACAAGGATATTATTACTAATGCTTATTTTATTATTTTAGGATTTTCATTAAGCCAACTCATACCCAGTTTCTACAAATGAAAATCAAGTCAATCATCTAAAATTTCATGATTTCTTCCCATCAAGAGGATCTGGAGTCTTCTGTTCCCATTAAAACTGAATTTATGGCAGTGCAAACCTGGGCCAGACTGGGTATAAAATGACAAAAGCACATTTATATTCTTAAAAATTTCTGCAGATTGCATAGAAAGTTCTCAGATTTGTAAAAGTTTATTTCTATTGTAATTCTTTGCTTGTTCACTTTGTTAAATTTGCAATATAAACTAGTTGCATGTCTTTTGCTATCTGGCCTCGTAGGTTGAGGGTTAGGGTTTGCTTTAAGCAAAACTGAGATAACTGTAATGTGAATTGGCCTACTAGATTGCCCACTTTTATCAATCTGCAAGGGTGGATCTATTTCTAGGTCTTAATTTCAAGGTTTATTTTCCCTCTTCCTTAGATTTTACTTGGATCAAAGGGCATGGAAATATATTCCTTGCTTAAGCCTTATACAAAGGAAACTAGCCCCAGAAATTATTTTGCTTTGAAAGTATGTACATGAAATAAGTATTTTTAAATGTCTTGATTAAATAAAGCGTTCTATGATCTGATCGTCAGCTCAGTATGTAGACTAAGGGTACACCTTTACTTCTCTTTTTTATGCTCACATTTATTTCATGTGATCATTTTCAGTTTCACAGAGGACTACAATGATTGTCATCTCTAGGAATTTAGTTTGTTTTTAGCTAATACTCCTTTAATGCTTCTAAGACAAGCCTTTCAAAATTGTAATAAATGAGTCACACAGTTTTAACTTTGGTTAAATTACTATTTCCCTTCCTCACAGAACTTCAGGGCCTCTGAGAGGCAGGGAGGATGACTTTTGTTCTTATCAATACTACTATTGTTTCTATTAGGTCAACTTTTCCCTTTTTACTTTGCACTAAGTTTACAACCATGTGACTAAATGATTTTACTGTTCATAACAAGCTCCAAAGGCTCAGCTATAAAAAGGAACGCTTTAACAACATCAAATATTATATGAAATTATCCTGTATCAGACTCTTTGAGAAGAAGCAAAACATTTTATATGAGTATTAATTTGTTTAAAATAATCCATTCAATTCTAAAGCTCATTTTGTTCATATTTTCAGTTTTAAAAATCCCTTTTCCTCTACTATTCAACCAATTCTGGTTAATATCAGGGACAATAAAGTTTAAAAAATATTTGCCTTATGGGCTATATGAGCACATTCAAGGACTAAAATTTTGAGGTATTTTGATAATAGCTAAATAGCAAGAGCTAAATATAAATATTCACAGATGAAAAGTTTTGACAAATTTTTCTTTGGACTTTCCTCAGGAACTAGGATTTAGAATAACCATAAATTAAAGGAATCTTCCAAGCATTTTTATCATATATATATATAAATAGCAAGAGAAAAATATTTTCAGTTTTAAAAAA
This sequence comes from Pongo abelii, assembly GCF_028885655.2. NCBI lineage: Eukaryota > Metazoa > Chordata > Mammalia > Primates > Hominidae > Pongo > Pongo abelii. The sequence goes on along the minus strand of NC_072001.2, from coordinate 79,222,664 downwards.
AGGATAAAAGTGACAAAAAAGGAAAAGCAGGAATAATGCTAATACATTTGGCTTTACTTACCTTGCAAGTGTTCTGCTGTCCTGTTAGAACAAACCACTGACTGTTACAAAAGTAACATTAGTTATATCATACTGTATTAGGTGGAATATGCTAATTTCTCTCTTGTAAAACAGTCTGGAGGTGGATAGTCCACGCCACTTATGGTGTTTCTTCAACGAGGTTGTACAGGGACCAGGATCCTTCTGTTGTTTTTCTTCTACAATGGTGTGTTGCCTCCTCTTCAGGGTCCAAGATGGCTCACTACCAGATCCACATTCCAAGCAAGAGGATGGAGAAAGGGGCAAATAAATGGTCATGCCATTTTAAGGACACAAATCATTTCCCCTCACATTCCATTATCCAGAACACAGTCATACCTGCACAGGAGACTGGGAAATGTAGTCTTTATTCTAGGAGGCATACCCAATTGAAAAATCAAAGGTTCTATCATTATGTGAAAAGGAAAGAATGGATATTGAGGGAAAATTGGTGCTCTCTGCACATCTCTTATTTAGATACTTGTATAGAAATTCAAACCTGAAAATCATTCTACTGGGAATATGACAGGAATGACTAGCTGACATACCAACTATTCTGGGTTTTCGTTTATAAAGGATTAGTTTACCTCCTTTGTTCATCCAAAAGCAATGAAATGCAAAACATTACCTGAATGAGTTCCAAGCTATGTTTTATTGGTATAAAACCAAAATAAGATGATGTAATACTCTGGTCTACCAGTTAAGCTATTTAGACCTGGGTGAAAAAAAAATTATTTTTAAGGAAAAAAGAAAAATGCTTTACTTATAGTAAAATACTGATTAGTCTTGTCAATTTATCTGACCAAAACAAAAATAGTTCTTTATCAAATAAGTAAAAAGTAATAATACTGTTACTTCTGAAAAAATTCATAAAACTGAAAGGCAGAGAAAAATTTCTCAAGCCATCAGTATATTTTTCTCCTTTATTAAGGGAGAAAAAAGGTCTTCATGATTCTGCTAAAAGACATCACCTAACAATGCAAGGGGTAGTCAGGGAATGTCTTAAATCTATATCCTATTGATGAATCCCCTTTTGCTCTTCCTATGCAGGAAGACTATTTAAGGTCATGTTACACAGCAGCTACATGATCTGGTGCAACACAACTATAATCAGTTTGCTTCTGCCTGATGCAAAAGCTCTCAACTCCTAGTCAGTGTTATGTCCAAAGTTGTCCTTCATCTAATATATTAAAAACTACCCTCATGTGATCTTAGAGCATCAATCAAAGCTACAAAAAAGATATATCTAAAGTTATTTTTGTTTGAAATACACATAGCCCAAGTTTCCATTTTCTGAAAAGGCAGAACCCAAAAGTTACATATTATGAAAGCCACTTTAATTATTATTTAGATGACCCCAGATGTATGAGTGCCATTATTGTTGTATAGCTATGAAACAGATCATCATCTTTTACCTCATTACATTTCCTCAATATAAAGTTCCCAGTGACTATCCGATCACATCCAATTTCTCCATTTCCAAAGAAGCCGAATAAGGGAACACTAGGAAAAAACTTTCTAAACGCATCAGCCTCAACATTCCCTTTGGCTCTGTAATACTGAAAGCCCCTGCCAACGCATGCAAACATGAAGCCAATGGTGTTCTGCTCTGGAATGTTGGCCGCTCTGAGGCGCTGCATCGCAGCCTCAGCAGTCTTCTCATCACTGACGTCCTCGTTGAGGAGCACAGTGGCACTCTGGATTCGGTGTCCACTAAATGACAGTCCAACCACACCTGAGGCATCAATATCCAGAGGGTTCCTGGAAAATTCAGAAAAGTGGCAATATCTCATGAAACATTAAAATTTTTAAGTATAGAAGCAAAATCCTCCTGATTCACTGATGGGCGGCTGCTGCCTTTAGCAGCCTATGGTTAATCTGAGGCTCACCCTCACAGATGGGTAAAAAATCAAACTATTAAAATTAATATATAAAAAATGCACAAGGCAGATCAAGAGAAGCCACCATTTTTTTCAGTCACAAATACAAAGGGGCAATGCACATCCATAACGATTTCTGAAACCCATATTTGGTTATTAGAAGGTACAGTTTCCTTACCTTTCCGACTTCCTTAAAAGGAATGTTATAATTTTATTAATATACACAAAGATATCCACTAAACGAAGCCTTCTGCTATTGTTTACATTAACATCTCTTCCCCCTCACTTCAGCTGTCAAATTCTGAAAGATGTGTATTAAAAATATAATAATGGAGGGTGATTTTATTTTAGAGATAGGGTTCTCTGTTAGCTAGGCTGAAGTGCAGTGGCACAATCATAGCTCGCTGCAGCCTCAAACTCCTGGGATAAAGCAATGCTCCTGCCTGAGTCTCTCAAGTAGCTGGGGTTACAGATACATGCCACCACACCTGGCTAATTTGTAAACATTTTGTAGAGATAGGGTCTCACTATGTTGTTCAGACTGGTCTCAAACTCCTGGGCTCAAGCAATCCTCCTGCCTCAGCCTCCCAAAGTTCTGGGATTACAGGCATGAGCCACTGCACTCAGTCTTAGAGGATAATTTTAAAAACCTATTAACTCCAGAAGTTTTAGCTTTATGTCTAGTCCACTAGAAAATATGATTATGTTATTTTTTGTCTTGTTTATTGCTTTGAGTCTAGAGTTCAGCTTAATTTGATGGTAAAAACTCATGCTTTGTTTTTGTTTGTATTCACCTGGTTTTTTTAAAAAATGAAATATTTTATCCTTACAAAAGAAAATACAACATTGATAAAAGTTATAAAGCATAATATAGTGAACATCCACTAGGGGATAAACAAGTATTCTATCATGCTTCCAACATCTGAATCTATAAAATGGGCAAGATTCACTGGATTAGTGAGAAACTAAGACGCAAAAAGGTTAAGTGACTAAGGTAATAAGGCTAGCTAGTAGTAAAACAAGTTTGTGAGGGGCAAAATCCATCTTCTTAAGTCCTCTGCTGCTCTTAAAACTTTATCACATTTCCTCTTTGGTACAGAATTTTTAATATACATTGTCTATCTTGCCTCAAAGAATTATACACCTTCCTTTTGGGGCACTGGGTCAGTTGGGTTATCTGGACTTTATCAAAATGGAGCCCTCATTTACTCAATGGTTTCTCTTAACTGCTGACAGAGTATGAAGACCACATTAAAATTAATGGGTCATGTGAAGAGTAATGATTGGGGTGGGGGGTGTTTCTCATATTAGGTATAAAAAGTAGATGATATACAAATAGCTACACTAACAAGCTAGCGCCTCAGATGTTATAAGTCTGAGTGAGGTATCTGCATTTCAAAGGTAAACTGTATGTTGAATCACCATTGCCCTATCAGTACACAATTTAAGTTAACAGCAAAGACACAGGAAAAATTAGGCAAGAGGGGAAATAACTTAGATAGCCACCAAGAATTCAGCATATGTATGCACAAAATCCAGTGTTTGATATCCTGCCTGGGATTCAATGTACTTGGCCTTCCTCTCTTCCTCCTCCCTGGCAGTCCAGAGACCTCAACTTTAGCTATTTTCCCAGATCTAGCTCATAGAGACTACCAGAAGAGAGACTATAACTAGGATGACTTACATTATTCTTATAGATACTGATCTGCAACAGTCTGTCCCTATGTTACCACTCTAGGATGCAAATATTAAACAGAGTGGAAACAAATACTAGTGTTTACAAGCATTGAGGGTGGGGTAGGGTCTGATTTTCCTGCTGGAAACAAATGATATTTATGTCCACCTAATTGTTTCAAACTCAAAATGATACGTATTTTCATTCAAGATGGAAAGGAAGTAATGGCTCCCAAGACAGAAGAGCAAATATTTTTATCTTTGAAAGCAAAAGCCTTAGTAACAAAAAAGATCCACTATTTTTGAGCTTGAAAAAGCCTTTCAAAAGATCTAATACAGAATTTCCAAAAACCAGTAGGACTTGCAAGACGTTCTGTGGAAAAAAAGGTTTTGTGACCAAACAGATTTGGGAACTGTCACAGGTAATGCTATTCTCCTTCCAGATTTCCACAGCACTGGGCATATTGGAAGCTCTGAGAAGTTTTGCCATAAAGATACACTCTAACCATGTGTTTCCTTTAAAGGAGGAAACTAGAGAGGAGGTGACACATTGAGGTCACACAGAGTACCACATCTGTCAAAGGAAAGATCAACAGGCAATGTCAAATTTTAAGGAGAATGTGACTCCAACTAAGAAGTTCTTGAAGGACAATATATATAAAAACGTAATTATTCAACCGTAAGCAGAATTATGTTCAGTAAGCCCCTTAGCCAATGTCTACTACAAAATGGAATGAACTATTATCTTAATAATTCTTTAAACATGTTTTTTAAATTGTTAACCCCAAAGTGACAAAACCTGAGACCATTTCCCTTCATTTGCAGAGGAAATCAGAAGCATACAAGACATACTTTTCAGAAGTCAGTGATGACAGGTTGTCCACCTGGCCTCCAGCCAAGATGATATTCATATCACTGAAAGTGCTGACTACTTGCTGCAGATAATTACTGGCTCCCACCTTACAGCAATTATAACCAAAGACAAGGACCACACGAAGTTCAGGGTTATCTAAAAGACCTGCAGAGAAATGAAGAGCAACAGTTAAAGACAGCCTTAAAACAGAAATTATTTTATACATGCTGCAAAATGAAATGTTACTGTTAATGACTTGCACTCCTCCTTAAGGGCAATTTAGTGGCTTAAGCTATCAAATTTTCCATTTTTTATTTTTTATTTTATATCCTCTTCAATCTCTGTATCAAGTTTTCAATTTTTTACAAACATTATGCAAAATCTTATTTTTTCCATTAAAAAAATTAAATGGCTATTTGTGTTAATAAATAATACAATCAACACAAATAACGAAGCAGCTATGTACTGAGCAGCAACCCTTGGTGGACCAAGGTGCAAGCTGACTCCCAGTAGGGAACAAAAAAAAAACACTGGTTTACACAGAGCTGTGCTAGCAGCAGTGAGAATTTACAGATTTTTTATTTTTTAAAGGAGAGAAAAGGCGCTAACCACTTATAGTGTGGTGAACAGTGCCCCCTGCCCATGCCAAAGGTATATCCACATCAAACCTCTGGAACCTATGCATGTGAGCTTATTTGGAAAAAGGATCTTTTTTCAATTAATTTTTTTTTTTTTTTGGTAGAGATGGGGTCTCACTATGTTAGTAAGGATCTTGAGATTAACTCATCTGGTTTATCCAGGTGGGCTCTAAATCCAATGGCAGTGCCTCATAATGAAAGATATACAAAAGATAGACAGAGAAGAAAAGGCAGTGTGACCACAGAAGCAGAAACTGGAGCAGCAAGAAGAGAAAAACAACAGACTCTCTCCTACAGCCTCCCAAGGTAGCACTACCCCTACTGCCATCTCAGTTTCAGACTTCTGGCCTCCTGAACTGTGCAGAATAAATTTCTCATTTTATGCCACCAAATTTGGGGTACTTTGTTACAGCAACCTAAGAAACTACCACATCACTGAAATACAGGCTTTATTCACCTCCTCCAGGGAAGCAGGTGAGAGTAAAGGCGAATTAGCCTTTGACCTTGCAAAGCAGGAAAATGTTCAATTCTGTGACACAGGAACTGAAAGCTGCTACCACTAGGAGGTGGCAGAGTGTAACAGAGACAGCCTACTCGCTCTGCCCACAGCTCCCAGGTTTCACTGGCAGCTTGTTTATAGACTATCAATTTGATTTTTTTTTTTTTTAAGTTCAGGGATACATGTTCAGGTTTGTTCCATAGGCAAACGTGTGTCATGGGGGTTTGTTGTGCAGATTATTTCATCACGCAGGTAATAAGCCCATTCTCCATTAGTTATTTTTTGTGATCCTCTCCTTCCTCACACCTTCCACCCTCTGGTAGGCCCTAGTGTCTGTTGTGCCCCTCTTTGTGTCAATGTGTTCTCATCATTTAGCTCCCACTTATAAATGAGAACATGCAGTATTTGGTTTTCTGTTTCTGTTAGTTTGCTAATGATAATGGCCTCCAGCTCCATCCATGTCCCTGCAAAGGACATGATCTCATTCTTTTTTATGGCTGCATAGTATTCCATGGTGTATATGTACCACATTTTCTTTATCCAGTTTATCACTGATGGGCATTCAGGTTGATTCCATGTCTTTGCTACTGTGAATAGTGCTGCAATGAACATACATGTGCATGTGTCTTTATAATAGAATAATTTATATTCCTTTGAATATACACCCAGTAATAGGACTGCTGGGTCAAATGGTATTTCTGTCTTTAGGTCTTTGAGGAATCATCACACTATCTTCCACAATGGCTGAACTAATTTACACTCCCACCGACAGTGTATAAGTGTTCCTTTTTCTCCACAAACTCGCCAGCATCTGTTATTTTTTTACTTTTTAATGGCCATTCTGCCTAGTGTGGGATGGAATCTCATTGTGGTTTTGATTTGCATCTCTCTAACGATCAGTGATGTGGAGCTTTTTTTCATATGATTGTTGGCCGCATGTATGTCTTCTGCCAGCATTACCAAACAGGGGTGCTTTGGGGACAGGAAAATGAATCTAATACCTAACACACTTGTGTTTCCATTTGATTTGACCACATGACTTCCACCTTGACAAACCTAAGGTGGTTATCAGAAAGGAGAGTTACTTAAGGAAACAAAGGGTATGCAGATGCATGAATGACCAATTACTAGCACCAAATAATGACCTATTCTGGGAAACTGTCTCTGGTCCATTTCCAATTCTCTACACGGTAAATTACTGACTTGGACAGTAAAAAGAATATTACTTTCATGACATCATATACCCCAAACCATTGCTAAAGGGTCTTTTTTCTCCTATAGACTAGCCCACGAAATTTTGAGAGAATATATTTTCTTCTTTAGAACAAAGTTTCAGAGTTGGGAGAGGCCTGTGAGATCAAGTCTAGAGTTTTATTTTACAAACAAGGACTGCCAATGCCAGAGAAGTGACTACCACCCCAGGACAATATGACAGACTCTACATTAAAACCCACATCTCCTGACACTCAGGGCTTTAGCTTTTAGAAACCTCATGACTTCTAAATCTCAACCTTTCCTACTGTTTTCTAAGCTCTAGATGCTCTTTCACAACTGTCCGCTAAACATCCTACCTGAATATTCTAAAGGCAACCACTCCCATTCATTTAACAAACACATACCCAATGTAAAGGAAAATTTTAAAAAAATCTCAGGACCTCCAAACTCCTTATGCCAAAGGGAAAGTTAAGCCTAGAGGCTGAATCAAGCGAAGCACCATCCTCCCTCCAAATTAATATTGCTGCTTCACAACCCTGTGTCAGAGCATCATACATTAGCCAGACCTACCCCCTCACACACCCCCCCACCACCCCACCAGGAAAGGCAAAAGGCTTTAGGCATCTCCAGATGACTGCTCCCACAAATCATTCATAAGGAAAATCTTTGCTGGCCTCAAAACCTTTAAGATGTACATCCTCCCATAACACAAGGACATGTCATTTGTAACTTTAGGTCTGCAATCTGTTCAATTCCACACTGATAATGTCCATTACAAGCTTATCTTCCCAGATGGTGCACAAAAACAAGAGATCAGTAATTCACCCACCTACTCTGAGACATCTGCATAACTGGTTCTTCCTTTCTTCAAAAGGTTCACCTTATCTTATGTAAAGTGTAGATTTACTGAGCACTAACTAAAGTCTCACAGGAATGTAACCATTCACCTCACGGCTATCCTTGCCCATCCTTCCTTCTCTCCTTTAAAAACATGTATTGGAAACCTCTTCAGAGTACATGGCCACTCCCACTCGTTTGTGACTAGTGTTTTTCCCAGATACGCCCTCAACCTCTGGCTCAGTAAACCTTAAATGACTGAGATTGTTGCCTCAGTCACACATTCCAGTTAACACCATCTTGGTCTCCAGCGGTGTTCTTTCAACATCTTCTCTAGTGGGTTGGTTCTCAGCTAATGGAACACTTCCCCCTCCTAATACACAACCCTAGAAAGTAGAATCACTTTCCCCTACCCCAACTTAGAGAACAAATCCACCTTAGCCAAGGCTGGCTGCCTGATAGAGCAGATGGCTCTGTATTTAACCAACAGACTACCTGGTGCTACCGGTAAATAACAGAGGGAAGGTACAACTCCAACTCCTTGACACTCAAAATTCAAAGGCCTAAAATATGAGGTAAGGAGCAATGCCAATTTTTCCTGAAAGGTTCTGGGTTCCCCCCAATTCACAGGTAAAGGATCATCAAGGACCCAATGTTCTGGGCCACCCGCCATAGAATGTGACTACAGATTTTATTCTAGAATTTTCTAAAAGTTGATACATTAGCAGGAGCTTACCACAACCATTAAAAACAATTCCAGAAAAGTATTTATAAGCCACTTTAAACAGTGTAACCTCCTGGTGAACCTTTCAAGATGATAAGCTGGTTACAAAATGTAACCTTAGGTAACAGAATAAATTGACCTACCATGTAGGATTGGCAACTATAATCAAGTTAACTACTGCAGTTGTCCACCAAGAGATGTCTTTGGTCTTGGAATAGTATGAAACTGTTCTTTCCAGTAATAATCTTGTTAGGTAAATTTAGCAAAGAATTACCCCATCCTCTTAGGAATTTTTCATCCACCAAGCCCCCACCCTCCTCCTTGGCTATAAATCCCCACTTGTGGTTGGTGCATTTGGAGTTGAGCCTGATCTCTCTCCCCTAGTGTAAACCCCATCACAGTGGTCTCCCAAATAAAGTCTGCCTCACTGTCTTGAATAGATGTCAGCATCGCTTTTTTTTTTTTTTTTTAACACTAGCTTCTTGTCACTTCTGCTTTCTCAAGGGCTGGGCAACTTCGAAGGCGGAACAAGTTCAATCCCTTGAGCTTCAGCACTGATTCTCTCTGCTTCACACCTGGTACTGCCTATGACCCCTCAAGACTCTCTATGATATCCTCAGATAATTTTAAAACTTTGTTCTTCTTCAAACTTTTTTGGAATCTGATAAGTCATTAAAGTTCTATTTTTACCCCTCTTGGTGGCTGGCAGAATTCAAGATGAGTAGTTAAAGGATCAAAAAGCAGGGAGCAGAAAGAACCTGAACAATCTACAAGCTAGATCACCAGATCACCAGTCTCACAACAAACACTAGTACAGAGCACTGTTCTAAGTACGTTATAGAAATTAACTTATTTAATGCCTGTAACAACCTGTTACGTACTATTTTACTCCTAAAAAGTCTGTGAGGATTCAATACTTTCAAAATTCACATTTAACATGCAAATTATATCCATATTACAGAACCTAAATCAGACCAGACCAAAGTAAAATTAAATACACACCCCAGAACTGGCTGCCAGAAAGAACTGTGCCTACTGAGCTATGGAAAACACAGGACACTTCCAATCCTCTCCTTCAAAGAGCAAAGGCAACTGAATTCTTCAGAACTTCCTCTCTTGACCCTAAAATGTAAAAATCAACAGGAAAGCTTTTCTAATGGGACTCTCCGCAAATAAAACTGAAATCCAGAAAATCACTGTGCCCCAAAAGGCAATGTTACAGGTTTGTGCTTCACCTAGAAGAAAGTCAGAAGGATATTTGTAAAAGGAAAAGAGAGGGAGGATCCCAGGTGTGAGTCAACTGTTTGCTATGTAACTAACCACCTCAAGCATTCTCAAAGGAGCAAAGAGGCTCTGGCTCTCAAGCTGAAGCCCATCTTGCCAATGCTCGGCAATGCTAGGGCTGCTTTCTCAAGCTCTCCTGTCTGTGGTACAGACAGGTAGAGCTGCCAGGCACTGCTCTGAGTCTAGAGCCCCTTCCCTGGATTACATGAAGGTTTAGAGGAAGAAGTGCATGAGCACTGCCAGGGAGGGAAGCTTCTCTCCCCTCCGTTGCAGCTGGGGCTTTCAGACTGTGCTTTGGTGGGCAAAGCATTCCAAAGATGCCTCCAGTGTAGGTGGAGGAGAATAAGCAACCTCAGTTCAAGGCCTAACATGCTCCCTTCACCCTTCAACCTAGAGGCTCTGCTTTTACCTGCTTTATTTTTATGTTGACATCCCATGTAAGACTGTACAAATGAAGTGTTTAAAACAAAAGCTAAGAAATGGCTCAAGGAGATCCTTACTGAATAGTCTCAATAAAGCCTTTGCATTAGCAGAAGGGAGGGATGTCAAAATAATATTACAGCAGTACCAACCCTGGACAATCAACATGCACTACTGAGCCTCCTCCCCGGTCCGCCTCCTCAAATCACTGAAGCCAGTTCCTTTTGCTTCAATCACCATTAATTACCTGATGATTCCCAAATTAATATCTTTCCTTTAGACCATTCTCTAGAGCTCCAGGCCAATATATCCAACAGTCTATAATCAATATCTCCATCTCAAATTCCAAACATGTTCAAAACAGAACTGATAATCTGATCCTCCAACCTGCACCTTCAAGTCTTCTTCACCTTAGTCAATGGTACTATACAGCTGCGCTAGCCACACACCTGCATGACATCGCTGTCACCTCCCTCATTCTCAACACCCAACATCTCATCAGTCACCACATCCTGTCCATTCAGCCCCAAACTTCATCTTGAATCCATTCACTTCTCAACTCCACTCACCACTTCCCTGCTCGAAGCTGCCATCTCCTCTTTCCTTAACCACAACAGTCTGTTTCTCCTGCATCTACTTTTTAAAAAAAAATTATTTTAACTGAAAAATTTAAAAGGCATATATTTATCATGTACAACATGGTGTTTTGAAATATATATACACTACTGAATGGCTAAATCAAGCTAATCCTGCATCCACTCTTGTACTCCAAAATGATCACCACATCATAGCAAGAGTGGTATTTTCAAAAGATCTATAAAATTATGCCACTCCTGTGTTTAGAAACCTGGCTTCTTGCTGCACTTCCCTCAAATATTTTTGATCTGTGGTTAGCTGAATCCATGAATGCAGAACCCGTGGATATGGAAGGCCAACTCTACCTAAAATCAGGACACAAGATAGCAAGTGAAAGAATGAAGATGGCCATTTTAAGCTGGGCAAAGCTTCCATTTCCAGAAGAAAATGATGCCTTGGAATAAGCCAAAACTGCTGACATCAAGCAACTCAGGAAAGGACACCTATAAGAAAGCTTCACAGAGCACAATAATTCTGGGGTTGTTTTTGCTTCCAGTTTTCTCATTCCTATACTTGGCCCTACAATGCAAATATGATCTAACAAATATAACAATTTTATCACAAAAGGGTTTCTGCTGCTCAAGATTTTGGCTCTTTCTTATAAACTGACAAAACTAGGGTCCTGGCTTCAACCAGTGCCACATATCAGGGCCTCATCAAAGATTCCCAGGATGCTCGGGTGGACAGAGGACAGAGTACTGCCCAGGAAACAGCTATGTCACCTCTCTGGACAAAAAAGGCGGCACACAAAAGGTTTGGCCATATGACCTTTAGCAGCAGCACTGAATCAAAAGCCAAAACAAGCATCTCTAATGGGGTTTGATTTTTCCCAATTTCTTCTCCCAATCCCGCTCCTCCTGTCCCAGTGTTCCTATTTCTGGTCTCTGTACCACCATCACCCCCGTCTCCTAGGATCAAAACTCAAAAGTAATTACTGAGGCTTCCCTTCTCTTTCACATCTAATCATTTGTTCATTTCCTCCAATTCATTCCCTACTCCTCATGCTCTAGTGTTATTTCTTGCCTGGACTCTAAAGTGGTCTCCTGCTTCCAGTGTTTCCCCACACAGGAGGGCCACATTCACCTCTGCTCCATGACATCTGAGTAACAGCTACCATTTACTATGTACAGGAGCTAAGCCCAGACTCTTTAGCCTGGCCTGATTGCCCCCCACCCTTTGTTCCCATGACTTCCCTGCACATAACCTTTGCTTGCAAAATGATTACTATTTCTCCAACATGCTCTGGGATTTCCTGGCTCTGTGCCTGTGTTTCTGTATTCCTTCGGCCAGTGATATTACTCATCCATATCTCTCATATGCTTCCTTCCCATCCTTCAAGGGCTTAAATACCACCTGCTTCAGGAAGCCTCCTTGATCCCTCCCACTGGCAGAACCCCTACAGCAATCTACCCATTCTGCTCTCACAGAACACCTCACATACTCACTTGGGTTATGATTATACAGTCAAGCACCACATAACACTTTGGTCAAGGACAGCCAGGCGTGGTGACATGCACAGTAAGCATATGCAACAGTGGTGCCAGAAGATTAACAGAGCTACAAAATTCCTACTGCCTAATGTGTAGCACAACGCATTATTCAAATGTCTGTGGTGATGGTGTTGTAAACAAGCCTATTGCAGTGCCAGTCGTCTAAAAGTATAGCACATACAATCATGTACAATGCATACTTGACAATGACAATGAATGACTATGTTACTGGCTTATGATTTACTATCCTACACTTTTAATTGTAATTTTAGAGGTTACCCCTCCTTATTAAAAAAAAAAAAAAGTTAACTGTAAAACAGCCTCAGGCAGGTCCTTCAGGAGGTATTCCAGAAGGAGGCACTGCTGTCATAGGAAATGACAGCTCCATGCATATTACTGCCCCGAAGACCTTCCAGTGGGATGAGATGTGGAGGTGGAAGACAGTGATATTGATTATCTTGACTCTGTATAGGCCTAGACTAATGTGTGTGACTGTGTTTTAGCTTTTAACAAAAAGCTTAAAAAGTAAAAAAAAAAAAAAAAAAAAAATTAAAGGTGGAAAAAAGCTTACAGAATAAGGATATAAATGGAATTTTTTTTTTTTGTCTAGCTAAAGTTAATTTATTATTAAAGAACAATTTTATTTTATTTTATTTTTTTGAGATAGAGTCTCGCTGTCGCCCAGGCTAGAGTGCAGTGGTGTGATCTTGGCTTACTACAACCTCTGCCTCCCAGGTTCAAGTGATTCTCCTGCCTCAGCCTACAGTACTGGGACTATAGGCGCACACCACTATGCCCGGCTAATTTTTGTATTTTTAGTAGAGATGGGGTTTCACCATGTTGACCAGGCTGGTCTCAAATTCCTGACCGCAAGGGATCCACCTACCTCGGACCTCCCAAACTGCTGGGATTACAGGCATAAGCCACTGTGCCCGGCCGAACAAAAATGTTTTAATTAATTTAATGTAGCCTAAGCATACAGTGTTTATAAACTATACAGTAGTATACAGAGCTAGGCCTTCACATTCACTCATCACTCACTGACTCACCCCAGACCAACTTCTAGTCTTGCAAGTCCCATTCATGTTAAGTGCCCTATAGAGGTATACTGTCTTTCATACCATGTTTTTACTGTACCTTTTTAATGTTTAGATATGTTCAGATGCACCAATACTTACCATTGTGTTACAATTGCCTACAGTATTCAGTATAGTAACATGCTGTCCATGTTTGTAGTCTAGGGGCAATAGGCCACACTGTACAGCCTACACATATAGTACGCTGTAACATCTAGGTCTGTGTAAGTACTATGACATTCACACAACAACAACATTGCCTAAAGATGCATTTCTCAGAATTCATCCCCATCATTAAGCAACACATGACTGTATATGTATTCTTCATACCTTTTCTGGAATGCTGCTGAGACAGAATCTGCATCCAGTTATGACACCTTTAACATGCTGAATAAATTTTTATTTATTTATTTATTTTTGAGACAGGGTCTCACTCTGTCACCCAGGCTGCAGTAGAGTGGCGTGACTTCAGTTCACGGCAACCTCCGCCTCTTGGGCTCAAGCAATCCTCCCACCTCAGCCTCCTAAGTAGCTGGGACTACAGGTGCGTGCCACCATGTTTGGCTAGTTTTTTAGTTTTTTTGTAGAGGTGAGGTCTCACTATATTGTCCAGGCTGGTCTCGAACTCCCGGGCTCAAGCGATCCTCCCGCCTCAGCTTCCCAAAGTACTGAAATTGCAGGCATGAGCCACCATACCAGCCTGAATAAAATTAATGTAGGAGTTCTACATTATGAGCCAATTGAATATAGATAGTCATCTCGTAAACATCAACACATTGATCATCTTCTTCCTTCCTTGTACTAAATTTGCTGCCATAAATCTTTCCAGAATCTGCGCTAAGTTGCCCTGGACTGGCTTACTCCAAGGCCTTCAATGACACTTGATGCCTTTACAGACAGACTGCCAGGCAACACGCAAATGGCTCTCAAACCAACATGTCTGACCACAGCCGTTCCTTTGAGTTTCAGACCTACTATTTGCTAACCACCTGACCAACTCGGAAAAAGACCTAGTGTGCTGAACTTTGTTAGCTCCAGCTAGCCTACCAATATCAAGTCTCATTATGTTATTACAAAATCACATAAGCTGAGCACATAGCCACATTTGCTCCTAAAATTCATTTTGCCTTTACACTTAACAATGGGTCAGTTTTAAAGGCACTATCTGACCTTTTCCCAAAGGAAGTTTGGCATCCTTAATTTAGAATAGCTTTAACATTTCTGCTAACTCTGCTATTTACATACCCTAAGAGCCTTAACTCTCTACTGCCATTAAAGTTCAGTTTCCTTATCGAAAATATTCCATAAAGAATTCTATCTGGCAAAGCTGTGGTGAAGATTAGAAGTGCTGCGCAGCACAGTATCTGGCATACAGTACCTCCATAAACATTGGCCATCGTTAATTGTCACTTCAAGCCCAGACGTGTATGCTCCTCTGGCATGTGGCTTCTGAATGAGCTAAGGACACTTAGAACCCTACTATTCCCCCCACAAACTACAAGGCCACATCACAGATGAAGGGCCCATGTGACACACAGTAAAGCATGCCTAGGGTAGAGGCCAACACTAGCATCTAGCTACAATCTACTGTTGCTAAGCATTTTATGGAAGTCATTTCATTTAATCTTCACAATTCTGTGAATTCAATGTTAGTTATTTCCACTTTATAGATGAGGAAAATGGAGGTTTAGAAAAACTGAAAAACTTGCCCTAACTGGAGAGCCAGAAAGTAACAGAACTAGAGTAGCTACAAGCCTGCAGTCTTTTAAGGTTGACTACCTTCTATTTATTTTTTAACTGACAGATAAAATTGTATGTATTTATCAATGTATAACATGTTTTGAAGTATATATACATCGTGGAAGGGCTAAGTCTAATACACATATGCATTACCTAACATAGTTACCATTTTTGTAGTAAGAACACTTAACAGTCACTCTCTTAGCATTCTTCAAGAATATAGTATATGGGCCAGTCGTGGTGGCTCACACCTGTAATCCCAGCACTTTGGGAGGCCGAGGCAGGTGGATCACTTGAGGCCAGGAGTTTGAGACCACCCTGGCTAACATGGTAAAACCCCATCTCTACTAAAAAGACAAAAAAAAATTAGCCAGGCATGGTGGTGCACACAGCATGTAGTCCCAGCTACTCAGGAGTCTGAGGCATGACAATCACTTGAACCCTTGAACCCAGGAAGTAGAAGCTGCAGTGAGCTGAGATCATGCCACTGCACTCCAGCCTGGGCAACAAAGTGAGACTCTGTCTCCAAAACAAACAAACAAAAAAGAATATATGGTCACTGACTATAGTCTCCATGTTGTACAACAGACCTCGAGAACTTGTTCCTCCAAAACGAATTTTGTATCTTTTGACCATCATCTCCCCAAATCCCCCTCCCAACTACCCCAGACCCTGGTGACTGCCATTCAACTCTATATTTCTATGAGAGCAACATTTTTAGATTTCACACATGAGTGAGATCATGCACTATTTGTCTTTCTGGGCCTGGCTTATTTCACTTAACATCCTCCAGGTTCATCCATGCTGGTGCAAATGACAGGATGTCCTTCTTTATGGGTAAAGAGTATTTCATTACGTATATATACCACATTTTCGTTATCTACCATCAGCTAATGGACACTCAGGTTAATTCCATATCCTAGCTATTGTGAACAGTGCTGCAATAAACATAGGAGTGCAGATATCTCTTCAACATACTGATTTCATTTCTAAGTCAGCACTCTTAATAGCTGCACTACCCTGTGTCACACCAGAGCTGGCTGTTGAGACTTTCCACCATCTACCTTGACCTGACCACCCTCTTCCACATTATTAAGAGGCTCCCGGCTAAGTCTTTGCTGCTAATGCCTCTTGTTCTGTGCTTCCCCTCCCATCCACCAACGACTTGCAAGTTTTTTTTTTCCCATATTGTCAGGGATAGTTGTAAAAACTAGTCTCAATGTGTATATCCCCTTTTTTTCCTCATCAGTAAAACAAATTTTACCTTTGCTGCTACACAATTTTTTACTCCTGCTGGTTTAAGTCCCATTTCAAATAACAGAGGTTTATCTCTACAGGCTGCCTGATCTATGCAAAAATGAGGTGTTACCACTGAATAGCTTTTATGCCAACAGTGATTTTTAACAGTGATTTTTAATGAATGAAGTGAATTCAATCAGTTCATTTGCAGATGTAGATAAAAGGCTAAACGCTGCTTTCCTTGAGTAACTCATTTGTTGTTCACTATATTAAGTTAAGCTTTCCCATCCAAGCTTAGACACTAAGCCAACCCTTTACCTCTTCAAATTCACTTCAGGGCTCCATCCACACTACCTGCAGGATGTTTCTCAGCATACCCCTTGCTTGATAGACTTGCCTTAACTCATACCTTTCCTAAGACTCATCAGGATCACTTTAACTTGTTCTCATCTTTCTAATTAGTTCACAAAGAACTAACCTGCGTCTTCTAAAAACTTCTAAAACGCTTGTTACTAGAATAAAAAAAAAAAGTTAACAAAACAAAAATAGAGCAAAATGAAATTATTAGAGCAAGAATTCCTTAAAATTCAGAATACAAACAAGTTTATCATCAACAGAGTATTTATGAAAAATTTTTCATCTCTGGTTCTCTTGGGCTTTAATGCAAGTAAAATAATTTAAAAAGTAAATCAGTTCTACCAAACATGTATCATACTGGCCTCTGTGAATCACCTGTTTGAATTAGCCACCTCTCCAGTAACAGGTGTACTTAATTCAGATTCTCCCAAAGGAACCTAATATCCACCAACTAGCCAAAATTAAAAAGAAAACAAAATTAATCAATAAAATGAGCAGTTAATGATAAATAAAAGTAACTTACCTACTTCAGTGAGTTGATGTCTTTCTAATGTTAAATTCTTTGGATCCTTAATAAAATGAAAGGGTTGTATTTTTATTCCTTCAATTTGAGGGAATAATAAAGCAAAACCAGATTCTCCAATTTCTATTTCCTGAGGTCGATTGCTACCTGATCCCATTGGAGTCACTAGAGAAAAAGTTAAACAGTTTCACCAATAGAGTCAGTAAAAACTAGATAACTACAGTTTAGGTCACTAAGATAATCATCAAGCTAACAAGCCACTATCTGAGTAGAAGTTTTTCAGCTTTGACAGTTTTAGGGTGTAGTGTCATGATGTTTGCCCTTTAACTTTCTAATGGTTCAGAAAGAAATTTTTTATCAGCAAAGTGAGAAAAAACAAATGTTGCAAAATTTTTTCAACTGCTAAACTAGATAAAGGGTATATGGGTATTTATCATGCTATTCTATTATTCTTTCAACTTCTCCATATTTTCAAATTAAAAAGTTGGGGGGGAGTAAATACATTTTCACAGCAATTCCAATTTTTAAAAGTTTACCCTAAAAGTATTTGACAATTATATAAAGTATATATATATACCGAAGTATTTTATCACATAATTTCAAATAGAAAATAAAAAGAAAAAACCTGAATGTCCCACACTGGTATTCAGATTAAAAGTTACATAAGTATCATAGAATATAGCCATTAAAATGATGACAAATATAAATTTATAGACATGGAAATATGTTTATAATATGCTCTGAATTTTACAGGTAGATATTAGATTGAACTGTGTCATCCCCTCCCTACTGCCTACCCCAAATTCATGTTTAAGCCCTAACCCCCCATGTGACTATATTTGGAGATAAGGCCTTTAAAGAGATAGTTAAGATTAAATGAGGTCACAAGGGTAGGACCCTAATCCAACAGGACTAGTGTCCTGAGAAGAAGAGGAAGAGACACCAGGCATGCTTATGTATGAAGAAAAGGCCACTTGAGAACACAGTGAGAGAGCAGCTGTAAGTAAGCTTCAGAGAGACCATCCCCGATCTTGGACTTCCAGCCTCCCAAACTGTGAGAAAATAAGCTTCCGTTGTTTAAGCCACCCAGTCTGTGGTATTTTGTTATGGTAGCCCTAGTAGACTAACACAGTAGGTTATAAGTCTACAGAAAATTGTATTCTGGTTTTTTATATTTACATACATATATAAATACAGGTTAACACCATAAGAGTGGTTAACTCTGTGGTGCTTAAATGTGCTTTTGCTTATCTGAATCTTCTAATTTTTTTTTCTAAAAATAACTATTACTAGTATAAAAAAAGAAATAAACTTTTTTTTTTTTTTTTGGAGACAGAGTCTCACTCTGTCACCCAGGCTGCAGTGAAGTGGTGCGACCTCTGCCTTCCGGTTTCCAACAATTCTCCTGCCTCAGCCTCCCGAGTAGCTGGAATTACAGGCATAAGCCACCATGCCCAGCTAATTTTTACTTTTTTTTGAGACAGAGTCTTGCTCTTCTATCATCCAGGCTGTAGTGCAGTGGCGTGATCTCAGCTCACTGCAATCTCTGCCTCCTGGGCTCAAGCAATTCTCCTGCCTTAGCCTCCTGAGCAGCTGGGATTACAGGTGCCCACCACCATGCCTGGCTAATTTTTGTATTTTTAGTACAGATGGGGTTTCACCATGTCGGCCAGGCTGCTATTGAACTCCTGACCTCATGATCCACCCACCTCAGCCTCCCAAAGTGCTGGGACCACAGACGTGAGCCACTGCGCCTGGCCAATTTTTACATTTTTTAGTAGAGATGGGGTTTTGCCATGTTGGCCAGGCTGGTCTCCAACTCCTGACTTCAAGTGATCCTCCTGCCTCAGCCTCCTAAAGTGCTGGGATTACAGGCATGAGCCACCACGCCCGGCCAAAAAAAAATAAACTCTTTTTTAAAAAAAATGTTAAGCCCTTTAGAAACCAAAGCTAGAGCAACTGAACAAATAATATTCATTTGTAAACATGTGAAATTCTTTTTACCTCACTGTACAAGACTCAAATTCAGATCAAAAATCTTTCAGTGAAGATTAAAAATGACAATTCTCAGTAGACTACTACTGAGTTGGAACAAAAAAACATAACAGCAGCCAGGTGCGGTGGCTCATGCCTGTAATCCCAGCACTTTGGGAGGCTGAGGCGGTGGATCACCTGAGGTCAGGAGTTTGAGACCAGCCTGGCCAACATGGTGAAACCCGGTTTCTACTAAAAATACAAAAATTAGCCAGGTGTGGTGGTGGCGGGTGCCTGTGATCCTAGCTACTTGGGAGGCTGAGGCAGGAGAATCGCTTGAATCCAGGAGGCAGAAGTTGCAGTGGGTGGAGATCACGGCATTGCACTCCAACCTTGGCGACAAGAGTGAAACTCCATCTCAAAAACAATAAATAAATGACAGCTAACATTTACTTACTGCTTTCTGTGTATCTCTATTGTAAATGCTTTACAAGTGTTAACTCATTTAATTCTCACAACTCATGAGTTACAAGTGTTAACTCATTTAATTCTCCAAGGAAGGTACTACTGTCATCATCCCCACTTCCTTGATGAGGACAGTGAAGCCCCATGAAGTTAGGTAACTTGCTCAAAGTCATACAGATACTAAGCGGTACAGCCGGCATTCCAATCCAGGTATCTAACCATTGCACCATTACCGCCTCAACAGAATCTCTCCTCCTCCAATTAACCACAGAAAAGAATCAAAAATAATAAAAACCAGCAAAAATTCACCAGCAGCAATCAAGCATGGAAAGGGGCACAACCTCATGCTACAAACGTTGAAGAGTGGTACCAAAGCAGAGAAACAGAAGTCTCCTAATAAGGCCCATCTTTGCTCTTAACCCCAGCCCCATCTCACCCCTACCCATCAGACACAATACTGCTTGAACTGACAAAACTCTGAAAATGCCCACAAATACTTCCTAATTTGGAGGAAGGCAGAATGAGATCATTCCCCTCTTATGAATGACTACTGGATATGCATTATACAGGTAGCCTTGAGATGAGAAATACCACAATAACTTAATAAACATTAATATAAGGCAAATATAATGCCATGGTAAATATGACTGACTTTATTGTATTTTACATGGACAGAAATAGAAATGTGGTTCTAAGCTAAAAATAACTCACCAATCCAAAGGATCCCACATTAATGCAAGGAAGAAATCATCAAGTTGCTAATTTATCTCACCTACAATTCCTGGGGTCACAATCCCAAGGACTTGGCATTGTTTGGGGAATAGCTTCTCAAGGGCAAGTGCTGTTTCCATACTAGTTCTTTTCCTTGCTGTAAAAATACAGTAGCAAAATGATTAAATATCATCCATTTAAAGTCAAATCTGAGAATGAAAAAGTAAAAAAGCAAATACTGGAAATATTTAAGTCACTTAACACGAGAATGCTCTAAATAAAGGTCTAAAAGCATTGATTAAAACAAACACTTTACCTGTTTTGGTCCTGGCTTTTAAATTATAAATCTGATCTTTTGCACCACTAATCTGCCTTTCCCCTCTGTTCATATGTTGCTTTTGCCCCAGTGATGTCAAATTTAGCAGTAACAGCTCAATTTTAGACTTGCTATTGTACCTTTCTGTTCAGCTGATATTGCAGTATAACCACTATTTGCATCAACAGTCACCTGGATTCAAATTAGACAATGAGAATCTATTATCTAAGTCTAACTTGAGACCTAAGTGTGCCCATCTTGGATACCCATTCTGCCTTTTCCTTCAGCAAGCCAAAAATGCACCATTTCTCTACATAACTTTGGTAAATGGGACCTCATGTTCCAATATAGTAAAAGGCCTGAATAGCCAAAGTCATACAACCTGTTTTAATAATAAAAAGTGCCTGGAGAATTAAAGCATCTCAAATTGAGAAAAATGCCTTTCTAACGAATTCGTTTCGATTGCACTACAAGGTTTAGAAATCAATCTGAAGCAGAAAGGGTTCCTCAAGGTTCAAAGATAGATATATTGATGCATACTACAGGTGGCAGTCCCAGAGCCTCAGAAAGTCAGTTAACTCTCAGGACAAGTACAATATTGAACTCCAAACAGAAGGCACATGATAAAAAATCAGAAACAAAAGCTTTTCTTTTGATATTTACCTCTCTTATGGCCACGACACTCTTCCAGACTAATGAAAGTTTCTGAATCAGCCATGTAAAGAACCGTATGTGGTAAGATGCGAACATTCTGCAAAGAAAAAAAAAAAAATTGGAATTGGATGCCATGAATCCATGAGTGCTTCTGCATAGTCCCTTAAAGTATCATCCAGTCCACAGTGCAATCAAATTAGAACTCAGGATTAAGAAACTCACTCAAAAGCGCACAACTACATGGAAACTGAACAACCTGCTCCTGAATGACTACTGGGCAAATAACAAAATGAAGGCAGAAATAGAGAGGTTCTTTGAAACCAATGAGAACAAAGACACAACGTACCAGAATCTCTGGGACACAGCTAAAGCAGTGTTTAGAGGGAAATTTATAGCACTAAATGCACACAGGAGAAAGGAGGAAAGATCTAAAATTGACACCCTAACATCACAATTAAAAGAACTAGAGAAGCAAGAGCAAACAAAATCAAAAGCTAGCAGAAGGCAAGAAATAACTAAGATCACACCAGAACTGAAGGAGATAGAGACAAGAAAAATCCTTCAAAAACTCAATGAATCCAGGAGCCGGTTTTTTGAAAAGATTAACAAAATAGATAGACTGCTAGCCAGACTAATAAAGAAGAAAAGAGAGAAGAATCAAATACACACAATAAAAAATGATAAAGGGGATATCACCACTGATCCCACAGAAATACAAACTACCATCAGAGAATACCATAAACACCTCTATGCAAATAAACTAGAAAATCTAGAAGAAATGGATAAATTCCTGGACACATACCCCCTCCGAACACTAAACCAGGAAGAAGTCGAATTCCTGAATAGACCAATAACAAGTTCTGAAATTGAGGCAGTAATTAATAGCCTACCAACCAAAAAAAAGCCCAGGACCAGACGAATTCACAGCCGAATTCAACCAAAGGTACAAAGAGGAACTAATACCATTCCTTCTGAAACTATTCCAAACAACAGAAAAAGAGGGACTCATCCCTAACTCATTTTATGAGGCCAGCATCATTCTGATACCAAAACCTGGCAGAGACACAATAAAAAAAGAAAATTTCAGGCGAATATCCCTGATGAATATCAATGTGAAAATGCTCAATAAAATATTGGCAACCCAAATCCAGCAGCACATCAAAAAGCTTATCTACCACAATCAAGTCGGCTTCATCCCTGGGATGTAAGGCTGGTTCAACATACGCAAATCAATACACATCATATAAACACATAAACATACATCATATAAACAAAACCAATGACAAAAACCACATGAGTATCTCAATAGTTGCAGAAAAGGCCTTTGATAAAATTCAACACCCCTTCATGCTAAAAACTCTCAATAAGCTAGGTATTGATGGAACCTATCTCAAAATAATAAGAGCTATTTATGACAAACCCACAGCCAGTATCATACTAGATGGGCAAAAGCTGGAAGCATTCTCTTTGAAAACCGGCATAAGACAAAGATGCCTTCTCTCACCACTCCTATTCAACATAGTATTGGAGGTTCTGGCCAAGGCAATCAAGCAAGAGAAAGAAATAAAGGGTATTCAAATAGGAAGAGAGGAAGTCAAATTGTCTCTGTTTGCAGATGACATGATTGTATATTTAGAAAACCCGGTTATCTCAGCCCAAAATCTCCTTAAGCTGATAAACAACTTCAGCAAAGTCTCAGGATACAAAATCAATGTGCAGAAATCACAAGCATTTCTAAACACCAGTAACAGACAAACAGAAAGCCAAATCATGAGTGAACTCCCATTCACAATTGCTACTAAGAGAATAAAATACCTACGAATACAACTTACAAGGGATGTGAAGGACCTCTTCAAGGAGAACTACAAACCACTGCTTAAGGAAATAAGAGAGGACACAAACAAATGGAAAAACATTCCATGCTCATGGATAGGAAGAATCAATATCGTGAAAATGCCCATACTGCCCAAAGTAATTTAGAGATTCAATGCTATCCCCATCAAGCTACCACTGACTTTCTTCATAGAATGAGAAAAAACTACTTTAAATTTCATATGGAACCAATAAAGAGCCTGTATAGCCAGGACAATCCTAACCAAAAAGAACAAAGCTGGAGGCATCATGCTACCCGACTTCAAATTATACTACAAGACTACAGTAACCAAAACAGCATGATACTGGTACCACAACAGATATACAGACCAATGGAACAGAACAGAGGCCTCAGAAATAACACCACACATCTACAATCATCTGATCTTTGACAACCCTGACAAAAACAAGCAATAGGAATAGGATTCACTATTTAATAAATGGTGTTCAGAAAACTGGCTAGCCATATGCAGAAAACTAAAACTGGACCCCTTCCTTACACCTTATACAAAAATTAACTCAAGATGGATTAAAGACTTAAATGTAAGACCTAAAACCATAAAAACCCTAGAAGAACATCTAGGCAATACCACTCAGGACATAGGCATGGGCAAAGACTTCATGACTAAAACACCAAAAGCAATGGCAACAAAAGCCAAAATTGACAAATGGGAGCTAATTAAACTAAAGAGCTTCTACATAGCAAAAGAAACTATCATCAGAGTGAACAGGCAACCTACAGAACGGGAGAAAATTTTTGCAATCTATCCATCTGACAAAGGGCTAATATCCAGAATCTACAAGAAACTTAAACAAATTTGAAGAAAAAAAGAACCCCATCAAAAAGTGGGCAAGGGATATGAACAGACACTTCACAAAAGAAGACATTTATGCGGCCAATAAACATATGAAAAAAAGCTCATCATCACTGGTCATTAGAGAAATGCAAATCAAAACCAAAATGAGATACCATCTCATGCCAGTTAGAGTGGCGATCATTAAAAGGTCAGGAAACAACAGATGCTGGAGAGGATGTAGAGAAACAGGAACACTTTCACACTGTTGGTGGGAGTGCAAATTAGTTCAACCATTGTGGAGGACAGTGTGGTGATTCCTCAAGGATCTAGAAAGAGAAATACCATTTGGCCCAGCAATCCCATTACTGGGTATATACCCAAAGGATTAGAAATCATTGTACTATAAAGACACATGCATATGCATGTTTACTGCAGCACTATTCACAACAGCAAAGACTTGAAACCAACTCAAATGCCCATCAATGATAGACTGGATGAAGAAAATGTGGCACAGATACACCATGGAATACTATGCAGCCATAAAAAAGGATGCATTCATGTCCTTTGCAGGGACATGGATGAAGCTGGAAACCATCATTTTCAGCAAACTATCACAGGAACAGAAAACCAAATGCCGCATGTTCTCATTCATAAGTGGGAGTTGAACAATGAGAACACATGGACACAGGGAAGGGAACATCACATACCAGGGCCTGTCAGGGAGTGGGGGATTAGGGAAGGGATAGCATTAGGAGAAACACCTAATGTAGATGACAGGTTGATGGGTGCAGCAAACCACCATGGCACGTGTATACCTATGTAACAAACCTGCACATTCTGCACATGTATCCCAGAACTTAAAAAAAAAAAAAAGTATCACCCCATCCAAACTGCTGGTACCCTACCTTCTTTCAGGTCAATGTTGGCATTCTGAATCAATTTACTTCTCATTTACTTTTCACTCATGCTCTTTCATTTTCAGTTCATTTACTAAACACCTATAATTTCTTCATTCCAGCCCTCAAAAAGTTCATTTTCATAATAACTGAAGCTCTTAGAACAAAAACGTCAAGTACCAGCAAAAGATGCACTAGCTTTATTTGAACAGGCATCACCGTATCAGAAAAATCTCAGCACTGGGGAAGGCATACAGGCTGTATCACTCCTCTTTTCACTGCTTATCAAATCAAATACTCTAAGCCTCCATTTCCATTTCCATTTCTAAGCCTTGCCAGCAAGGCTTCCTTCAGGGCCCCTTAGCTTACTATTAATATTATCCAGACACACCCACTTCCCCATATGTTCTATTGCTCTGTTCTTGTGGAACTTAAGACTGTTTCCCTCTAGGGACACCTTAAGTGCCACCTCCTCTCCAAAACCTTTTCCTAAACTCCCTCAGTACTCTGGACCTCAGATGCAACATCCCTTACCCCTAGTTAATCTTATTTGTGCCCTATCTCCCCTATGATCTGGGCTTATTCAGACTCACCTGTTTTCAACTAAACTTTCCAATTAAAGACAAGCGGCAAAGCAGCTGAATTAAATGAAAAGGATGAATATATTTTTCTAAGCTAGCTATTTTCAAATATTTTTTACTACCAGAATAAAATGAAGTACTTAGAATATAGCAAAGCCTCATTGTTGGTTAAATGGAAAAAAAAAAGTTGGTCCATTATAATTTGGGGGAATGCCAAGATGTTTCAGAATACATTCTACATAGATAAACTAATAAAAGAGACAGATAGCATGATGGCCTGTGGGGCCCAGGGCTGCCCAAGACCTACGGATATAGTTTCCTTGGTCCACACAGTATTTTCAGAAAATGTAAATTGAATGCCAATGTTCAAAATTCCACTGAATTTTTACATAAAATGTGGATTTCCAGATTCTTTTTAAAAACTGGACATTTTGGCAACACTTAGACTACGTGCCTCTTAACTAAGGCTAAACGGAGGCAAGCCTTTCCAGACTGCCATGGTGCTACCACTCTGTTGAGCTACCTGACCCTCTTCAGCTACCTGCCTGACCTTCGAGTCATCTGAATCCGTGATGCCTGGTATATTGAGTAAAGGAGACAGAAAAAGAGATTTACAGGCCAGGCACAGTGGTTCACGCCTATAATATCAGCACTTTGGGAGGCCACGGTGGGTGGACTGCCTGAGGCCAGGGTGAGACCAGCCTGGCCAACAAGGTGAAACCCCATCTCTACTAAAAATACAAAAATTAACTGGGTATGGTTGCGTGCGCCTGTAGTCCCAACTACTCAGGAGGCTGAGGCAGGACAATCACTTGAACTAGGAAGGTGAAGGTTGCACTGAGCCAAGATCAGGCCACTGCACTCCAGCCTGGGTGACAGGCAAGACTCTGTCTCAAAAAACAAAACAAAACAAAAAACAGATTTAGGTCTTAGTGGCAATTCTGCCACAAACCAGCAGAATAACCCTCATCAAGCTTTCAGGCCTCAGGTTTCTTACTCCTAAACAAGTATTAAAAGTCTGGTCCTGAGATTTTATGAGGCACCCACTGAAAAGCAATTGCTGAATTTTCCTTCCTAATTCACACCAGAAGTAGTGACATAACAAGCCTCAATATGAAATGTTCTCAAAGCACAGTTAAGACAGCTAGCACCACATTCCACTGTTCAAAGAAGTTACAAATGGCAAGCTGTTTTATAAAGCTTTTGGTGGACTTTAAAATATTTCTTTTTTTTTTTTTTTTTAAGACACAGTCTCACTCTTTATCACCCAGGCTGGAGTGAAGTGGTGCAATCTCGGCTCAAGCAAACTCCATCTCCCTGGTTCAATTGATTCTGGTACCTCAGCTACCCGAGTAGTTGCGATTACAGGTTTGCACTAACATGCCCAGCCAATTTTTGTACTTTAATATTTTTATTTATATATTTGATATTTTTAAATATTTATATTTTTTTAGTGGAGACGGGGTTTCACCATGTTGACCAGGCTGTTCTCTAACTCCTGACCTCAAGTGATTTGCCTGCCTCAGCTTTCCAAAGTGCTGGGATTATAGGTGTGAGCCACCGTGCCTGGCAGACTTTAAAATATTTCTAATAGAAAAGTTAAATCAACTTTCTTTATGGCTATAAAAGTACCCATGTCCACTAGATAATTTGGAAAACACAAATAAACAGCACGTATGATTTGGATAGAGTTTTCATGTTTTTGTCTCACCAGCAGTTTACTACAATAGAGGAACTCCTCTAAGGGCATTACTATAACTATGTGAACTTTAATAATGATACTAATAAAAGAATATTTAATAGACATCTATTGAGAACTTATGCTCCTGGTACTGTAAGTAATGTGTTATATGGATTACCTGTTCATTATTTAATCCTTACAACAACTCTATAAGGGCATAAGAAAATTATTATTTTTCCTTTTATTTTACGGAGATAGCACCTGAGGCTCAGAGAGGTTGAGTAGCTTTTTCAAAGTCACACTGCTGGTATATGCCAAAGCTATGGTTCACACCTAAGTCTGTCTGGCTATTAACAGCCACTACAATGTATAAACTCTTAAAGCTATAGAAAAATCATGCCTGTTGTGGTAAAAATTTGAAAACGATGACCGTAGAAAACTTTTTAAAAACATTAAATGGAAAAAAAAGCTAACATTTTGGCTTTCTTTTCTACTCTCCCTTTTTTGTCTTTAATAATTCAGATGATATTAAATATTTAATTTCATAATCTGTTTTCACTTTTAAAATCAACATTTTCTCTTGTCATTAATGCACTTGCAGTCTATAATTTAATAGCTTTATTAGATTAACATTAGGTTTTTAGTATCCCTTATTATAAACGATGCTCCAGAGAACACTTTAGAGGAAATCTGCTTGCATTTTGAATTTTTCCAAATGATAAACTTCTGGGAAAATGGCAGGAGTTGGGACAAGTGCCAGAGAAGAAAAGTTTTCTACAAGCCTGCCTTTGGATACTGGCCAGCTCCCTGGAAGGAGAGTTCCAGAGCCCAAACAAGGTAAGGAGAAAGACCACCCAAGGAAGGGGGAAACAGAAGATTGGTTACATATGGGGCACTGATGTAATATCTAAATACATTAAGAATGATGAGAACCAGGTTTCCCTTTGCCCAAAAGGGAGGTACAAATATGAGCAGAGACAAAACTAGAAAGCATCCTGCGTTTGATTCGAAAAGGATGCACCTGTGTGAACTCATGAGCTTCCACATATATATAAAAATATAATTGTAAACGTGTGTATATGTATATACTAATATATATACATACACATGCATGTATATACATACTTATATTCCTTGGCTCTAATGACTGGGCTTTGGAGCAGCAAATCCCTCAATGGCAAGGACTACGCTTAGAGAGTCTAGACCTTGATTTCTAAATACCACACTCCATCAAAAGGAGCCAGGGCTTAATGGTCAATTCCAAGACCAAAGCAGGTAAAACCCAAGACAAGCTTAGAACATCTTGTGCCAGAAAACAAGAAAAGTGCTCAAAGGTAATGGAGTCATCTCTAAAAAGACACTGAAGCCAGCCTGAAGGAGCTCCTACTAGCCAAACTAGGGGGTGAAAGGGGTAATTTGAGCACCAAAATACAGTAACAGATTATATCCCACTGAATTATATAAGACTCTGAGAGTGTACAGACATAAATAAATGAATTGAAACACGATATTTACATAGTTTCAAATGATCTCTTCACAAAACACTTAATCATTACAGTAGAAGAGTGATTTTAGTGAAGACACTTGGCAAGCATCGCCTTAATTGAGTAATCAAAGGTAATACCACCAATAACAAGACAAATGGAAATCACATGCCACCTAAAGGATGCCGTGAAAAAAGCATAGCATCACATCTGTGATTATTTCCTGCCAAAGACACAATTGATGGATGTTCTACAAAATAACCTGTAATTTTCCTAAGTGTCAAGATTGGGAAAAATCAAGCAAAGCTTGAGAAACTGTTTCAGATCAAAGGAGATTAAAGAAACAGGACTTACTTAGAGCAACTTGCAATTGGGAACAGATCTTTTTGCCATGAAGAACCTTATTGAGACAACTGGCAAAATCTGAACCGAGTCTGAGGATAAAATGGTAGAAATGTATCAGTGATAATTTCCTGATTATGACGGCTGCACCGTAGTTATCTCTGTCTGTAAGCCGTACTAAAGTAAATAGAGTGACAGAGCAGCAGGCTGGCACTTTACTGTCAAATGGTTCCCTTCCACTCCCCAGAGATGGTACACCCTGCAGCCCCTCCGACTCCACAGCTCGAGTCTTCATCTCTCCAGGTGTTGGCTCCCCTTTTGAAGTTGGGGGCCAGAGAAGCAAAAGAGTACAGGATCGGAAGTTGAAATATTTGGCTTTAAGTTTTGGTTCTTGGCTTTCTAGGTGTGCTCACTGAGCAAGACACACCCAGTTGTCTTCCTGGTAAAACAACAAAAACTTGCTTCAAGGGAAGCAGGTGAAGGGAAGGTTCTGCACAGCGTTGTTGTTAATAGTGAAAATGTGGATGCTTAAAAGGCCCAACATGCCGGGCGCGGTGGCTCACGCCTGTAATCCCAGCACTTTGGGAGGCCGAGGCGGGCGGATCACGAGGTCAGGAGATCGAGACCATTCTGGCTAACACGGTGAAACCCCGTCTCTACTAAAAATACAAAAAATTAGCCGGGCGTGGTGGCGGACGCCTGTAGTACCAGTTACTCGGAAGGCTGAGGCAAGAGAATGGCGTGAACCCGGGAGGCGGAGCTTACGTTGAGCCGAGATCGAGCCACTGCACTCCAGCCTGGGCGACAGAGCGAGACTACGTCTCCAAAAAAAAAAAAAAAAAAAAAAAGGCCCAACATTTGATGAACGGTCAAATAAATCATGACACATCCTTACCGTGCAGTCACTAAAACTGATGTTTACTAAATCTTTTCACGGCACGAGAAGATGTTCCTTGGATTAACAAAACTGGGATTTAAAAAAAAAGTTCTCAAAGACTGAACCACCAACCTGCAAATGACTGTGCATGACACCCCTTGCTACTTGCCTCAAGCTCCTCTGCTACCACTCGAACCAAGCAATGCCTCTCCAGGTGGCTGGCCTCGGCCAGGCCTGCGGAGATCCAGGTTACGCTCCGATGGGTCCGCAATACTCTGCGCACACACTCTCTCCATAAGCGGCACACGCTGGGGACGCAAACGCACAAAGGATTGCTAACGGACGTTCATTTTCGTCTCTCCCACAGCGCACAAACCCCCACCCGCTGGCGCAGCAGCAGATCACTGCGGGATCCAAAGTCCCCGGGGTAGGTAGGTGTCAGGGCGCTGGTTCGGAAGGAGAGCCAGATGTGGAGAAAACCTTAAGGGGAACTTCGCCCCTCAGGGAAGTCCCCCCGGGGCACCACGGCTGGGAGATACCTCGCGGGTAGGGGATCACCTCAGGTAGGGCGAGGAAGCCGGGGACGGCCCTGGGTCCCCAGGGTCTCTCCCCACCCCGCCAGCCTGGGACATGACCACGGCATGTCCCAAGGCAAGCTTCCCGCCTCCGCCTCCGCCTCCTCTCCTCACCAGGCCACCCGCAGCAACGCCTTGGCGGGCAGGAAGGTGAGCACACGCTCCACCACCTCCGCCAGGTTACTCAACACGAAGGTGCTCCGTGGGTCTACGGAGGAGCCGCGGCAGTCGCCGCAGCAGCCCACCGACTCCATTCCTCACCAGCCCGCTGGAACCAGTCCTACGGCGGCTCGGAGGAACCCGATTACGCCAGCATAGGGTTGCCCGGCCGGCGCACACTGAGCAGGCCTCCGCGCCACTTCCGGCTGGACGGGGAAGGTGGGCGTGGCAACGCCGGTGCGTTCCCTGGCCTGGAGCCCGTACTCCGAGGATGAAGCCATCCGTTCCGTAATACGCTCGGAACTGTTTTCTTCATTTTTGAGATTGGGTCTAATGCTGTGGCCAGGCGGGAGTGGAGTGGCGCGGCCTCTGTTCACTGCAGCTTCTACCTCCCAGGCTCAAGCGATCCTCCCGCCTCAGCCTCCCGCGTAGCTTTAACTACAAGCTCCCGCCACCACGCCTAGCTAATTTTTGTATTTTTTGTAGAGACGGGTTTCCTTATGCTCTCCAGGCTGGTCTCAAACTCCAGGGCTCAAGCGATTCTCCCGCCTGGGCCTCCCAAGGTGCTGGAATTACAGGCACGAGCCACCGCGCCTGGCAACTTTCTAGGAGGCCTCCTGCAGTGAAAATAAATTCTTCCTCTGCCTGTGCCTCTCACTGCCCTGGCACCGCCATATTTCTGAGTTTACATGTTTCTCTAATTCACAAATTCCTTGCAGGGACTAGGTAGTACTTATTGCTCTTCGTAGTCCCAATGCCTGTTTAAATAGCATAAGCTCAATTTTTGAACGGACAATGTTTGCTTTTAAAAAATTGTCTTAATGTGTGAAAATCACTGCCTTTATTCCTTGTAAACTTAGTTAACTCGTTGTAATCTTCAGGTTTAAAGTTTCGAATGAGTAAAATGACATAAATAGCACCTGCCATTCTAAGGTAGCTGAGTGGGATTGCTGTGAAGCACGCCCCAAGCTGTGCACCAGTTCCCCGCCAGGGACATCGGATTCACCTGGAAACTACTAAGTTTTAGCACGTTCCCGGTCCTTACCCTAGACCTCCTGAATCAGACACTGGGGGTGGGGCCCAGCAATGTGTTTTAACAGACTTTATGGCAATTCTGATGCTCAAACTGAGAGCCGCCAAGAAATGGAAGCACAGCAGGCAGGCTCGTCCCCACCTGCCATCCATTCCTCTCGCCAGTTCCTTCCTAAGGGAGCCCTCATTTTGATCGCCATATCTTGGGCAGAAACTTGGTCTAAATTAGCAGTTCTCATTATGGCCTCAGGACCCTTTACATCCTAAAATATTGACACGACCAATAGTTTATGTGTTATGACTATCAATATTTACCACATTAAAAATTAAATCAGAACATCTTAATACTTAACTCTTTTTTAAAAACAGATGTTATACATTAACGAAATATTTTTATGGAAAACAATTATTTCCCAAATCCTCCTTCCTCCACTGGTGGATGGTATGACATTGTCACTGGCATAAGCCTCCTGAGTAGCTGTGGCTTTTTTTTTTTTTTTTTTTTGGTAGACCCAGGGTCTGTGTTGCCCAGGCTGGTCTCAAACTCCTGGCCTCAAGACATCCCTCTGCCTCTGCCTCCCAAAGCGTTGAGATTACAGGTATGAGCCACCAAGCCCAGCCAGTTTTTTTCCATAGTCTATTTATAGGCGCAGCTGCTTAAGGAAGCCAGATGGCCCAGATGTCACCAGAGCTTCCTGACCCCTTGCGGAATACCAGAGGAAGACAAACAGGCGCCCTCCAGTTACCTTTAGATAATTAACATAATGCTAAAATCCTCTCCCCTAAAGAAAGCTCACTGGCGTCTTGTGAACATGGATGTATGAAGCAGCATGTTCAGGGACTATGCCTGCTTGTCTGGATCTCCAGCCTGTGCATGCCCTTCATACCTCCCCCGCCCCTCAGCTAACTCTTTAAACTCCCCAGCCTCCCATCCCTCTGGGAGAAGGTGCCTTTAGAGCATGAGCTCCCCTTCTCCATTCTCTGGCTACTGAATGAAACCTGACTGCCTTTCAAAGTGGGCGTTCTTTCTTTGTGGCTGATATAAAGTAGAGAAAGAGGACAGTTTACCAGTGACGGCATCACTTTACATTTTTGCAAATATTTAATTTCTGTCTTAATAGAAGACAAGTAGATTCTCATATTTGCTTCTGAATTCAATCTGTTGCAAAATCACATCATGTAGCCTCTGGAAAACTCCATTGTACACATGAAAGAATGAGTGAAAATGGCAAATGTTTTAATATTATGAAAACAGTCTTTTAAAACCTCTTGAAATGGTCTCAGGGGTCTCCAGTGTTCCCCAAATCAGGCTTTGAGAACCATTTGTGCAAACTAATCACGATGGTTTCATTCTTTTCACCACCATTGGTTTAGGGGTGGGCACAGGTCCCTGATGTAGCCAAGGAAAGGCAAGAGACAGTGTGCTTGATGGGACGGTGCTTTTAGAGATTTCCTCACCTCCTAAGGAGACACTAGAAGACAGGGGCATTTATCTACCTCTGGATCAAGTTAAGGGGGCTGCACATAACATGCAACCAAAAGATGAAACCAACATAGAAAAATCTCAAGGAAGCAAAGCCCAGATGTACAGGACCTGGAGTTGTCCTACCTCTGGACTTCTTGTATGTGAAATAACCTGTCAATTGTGTGCAAGGAGGCCATGGGTATGCTAAAGAAGGAGCGGATTATTTTCACTGGGGGAACTAAGGATAGCCATAAGGAAAAAGTAGCACTTGAATTTATAATGAGAATGGAAGAGGAAAAAGGCTGAGGAAAAGGTGACTATTGTACAGACTATTTCCAGGTTCTTTCACACCTTCTCTTGTTAAATCTGCCTGTCTTCCAAGCCTCCCCTCACCAACTCCTCTCCTTAAATATCTTATTCCAGAAAATCAATAGAGCCGCCTACAAACACATCAAGCAGAGTTTTCTTATGAGGGAAAAATGAGAAAGTAATCTTTTTTTGCTTGCCATGATCAGCACAAACAAAATTTTTCAATGGTTCTTTATTCATAAACTTGATGCAAGTTTACAAAATTTACTGTATATTGCCAAATAAATCTGCAATTAAAAATAAAATCCATGAAACAAAGCATGCCAAATGTGCAGCTATCAGTCTGCTTGCCATCAGGATATTAAAGAATTCAACAACGTATTCAAGATTTAGCCTTAGGCTTAAGGAACTTTACTGATTTAAAGAATTCTGCCTTGTCACTTGTTATCTGAGCAACTGGCAATCAGAACTTTATACAAATGTAATCAAGTGAACAAGAATACCAGAAAATCTATTTACTGCTCTCTTAACCAAAATGGAATCAAAAGAAATTAAACACACACAATAATGTAGAAATGACAAGTCTCTTAGATGTGGTTTACAAAGTTAAAAACTGAATCTCAGAGCTAATGCACAAGAAACACTTTTGAACTTTGTAACTGGTTTGTGCAGAAAAATGTGCTTCTGGATTTCTTGTTAAAAGTGCTTAAGAACTAGAATTTACTTTTAAATCAAACTTGGGTGTATAAAAAAATCTATTACCAACCAAAAAGGACTGATTCAGGTAAGGCAATAAAATGGAGAGTACCTTGATTGGAGTCAGGTTCTATAAAAAAATTAACATATATAGAGTTTCTATTAATCTTTCAATGTAAAAGCCATTGTTTTGACTGTGGCAAAAATTACTGTAAGAGTCTCCAAATTAAGTATCTTTTTGTACTTAACTGCACAGCTTTCGCTCAAGGAGTCTTTGTGCCAATCACTTTATAAGTTTATTAGTTTACAAATGATTGCAACATCCCGTTAATAAAATGGAAACGTAAGATGACTTAGTATTTTAAATAACTTTAAGCTCCATACTGTGGCTCTTGTTCATAAGAAACACTGAACCAACAAGTAGCAGATTCAGCCCAGCAAGACTCTGATGCCCCAGTGGAAATCACTACTCACAAGCCTTAATTGATAACAGTTTTACACTGCTTTGCCTAAAAAGTACAATACAACTCAATTAAGAGTATTATCTTCAGGAAACAATTCATATCTTCACATATCATTAAAAAGTTTAACAATTTAATGAGTAGGTTTCCTATCATTTTGGCAATATCATAAAATGGTTTTAGACATGAAAGAGCTATTATGATTTAGAAGGCCTTAAATTTTCTAAACCAATATTGAACATCGATTAAACCTGTATTGGCTGTAAATGGAACAATATATTGCAAATCTTTGTAACCCATGGGCTCAATATAGGAAAGTTACCCTAAAGCCTCAACTTCAGTAGCCTGATGTTGACTTGGCTGCTTTAAAAGTTCACTTTTCAAGAAAAAGAGATAAGGAATGGCCAGTATGTGTATTTATCAGGAAAAATACAGTGAAGGCCCCACTGCTCAGTCCAAGATATCTAAAATGAGCAAAATGCAAAGGCTGTAACTTATACTGGATGTCAGATGACAGATTATCCACTAAAATATCTATTAACTAACGTCTCCGGTACTGCTGTAATAGGGGCACTCAAAGCTTTTGTTTGCATGTTGGAAAGATTTTCTTTAAAGCAACATTAGTCCAAACATACAACAGTCAACATATTTAGCCATCTTCCTTTGGAGGGGTGTACCAGCCTGAAATAGAATGAAAAAAAAAAAGTTAAAATACTTTAATTCTTAAATAAATTAGAAGAACTGGCATGTAATAAGGTTAACTACAGTCTCTTTTCATAATTTTGGTGTTTAAATCTACCGTAAAAAAAATTTTTTTTTTTTTTTTTTTTTGAGACAGAGTTTCACTCTGTTACCTAGGCTGGAGTGCAATGGCGCAAACTCAGCTCACTGCAACCTCCACCGCCCAGATCAAAGCAATTCTCCCGCCTCAGCCTCCCAAGTAGTTGGGATTACAGGCATGCGCCACTATGCCCCACTAATTTTTTTTTTTTTTTTTTTGGTATTTAGTAGAGACAGGGTTTCACCATGTTGGTCAGGCTGGTCTCCAACTAATGACCTCAGGTGATCCACCCACCTCTGCCTCCCAAAGCGCTGGGATTACAGGTGTGAGCCACTGCACCCAGTCTACTGTAAAAATTAAACTTACACTTGGATTGGTAACACTGCATTTTGCTATTTCACAACAGAAATTTATTTTCTATGAATAAATTGTACCTGAGTTTTCAACACAAGAGCTCTGTATTAATGGCATATCTAGCTAAAGATGACTGTGGAATATTAGACTAAAAGAATAAGTTTTATTCCACTTCAGTTCTATATGTGAAAGTAAGCCTCATGGAAAGTATTTATTTCCCCAAACAAAATCCTGGCGATTTAGAATACAAGGAACTTGGACTGTTATCAGAGCCATAACGTCATTTCACAATGACAAGGAAGCCATCGCAGCAGGTGCAGTGACTAAATGACTATGCCTAAAATCAGAGTTAGTAGCAGGCCAAACTAGAATCCATCTTGAGCTATTGTACAACATGGTGACTATAGTTAACAATATACTATATTCTTGAAAAATGTTAAGAGTGGATGTAAATGTCTCACCATAAAAATGATAACTATGTAAGGTGATGCCTAGGTTAATTAGCTAGATTTAGTCATTCCACAATTATGTATACTTCAAAACTTTGTACACAATAAGTATAATGTCTATTTTTTAAAATAAGAAAAAAAATTTTTTGAAGATTTAAAAAAAAAAAAAACCCTAGAGGTCATCTCTCCTGATTCTGAATCTATTACTCTTTCATCACAGCTAAGCTTACACATACCCACACACTCTCAAATACAGCATTTTCTATAAATATTTTTTGAATGCCAGTTGTAATGCTTAAGAAATAAAAATGAAGATAAGAAGAAATCTGTTTCCCAGGTTCCGCAAAAACCTAAGCTCTCCATAAAAAGGCAAATTAGACTAAGTACTGTTTAGTATGAAACTTTAGAATAGTATGAATATGCCAAGATCTATAAAGTATCAAAGTAGTACACAGGTTTCTCTGGATCTAATTTTGTGTGCTAGAAATTATTATTATGAAAACCTGGCCTTGTCCTCAAATTTTATCGTTTCTCTCTTCTGCTTGAAAATTTTGTTTTGAATACTATTTCCATAAGTAAGCAATCACTGAAAGAGTGATAAGTTTGCTTTGTCATTAAAATAAGTGAGCACAAAACACAAATCTTAAGTCACAAACTGACACATTTCTAGCAAAGTAAAGAATACTTTACAGGCATGGTGGCTTGTGCCTACAGTCTGAGCTACTGGGGAGACTGAGGCAGGAGGATCACATCAGCCCAGGAGCTTGAGGCTGCAGTCCACTATGATCACGCCTGTAAACAACCACCACACTCCAGTTATAACAACAAGAACTCCATCTATAAGGAGTTGCCTTTAACTCAGTTCCTAATATTTCAAGTAAGTAAAGTGAGTCATTCATTAATCTACTTTAAAAAAAAAAAAATCTTGATTCTGACTTTGAGATACCTAGGCCAAGTGTATACGATACAAAAATTTTGATTGAAGTACAATGTTACGGTTTTGTGGTGCGGTGGCTTATACCTGTAATCCCAGCACTTTG
The DNA here is from genome assembly GCF_028885655.2 of Pongo abelii. Classification (NCBI taxonomy): domain Eukaryota; kingdom Metazoa; phylum Chordata; class Mammalia; order Primates; family Hominidae; genus Pongo; species Pongo abelii. The sequence goes on along the minus strand of NC_072001.2, from coordinate 79,185,530 downwards.
GGAGGCCGAGGCAGGCAGATCACAAAGTCAGGAGATCGAGACCATCCTGGCTAACATGGGGAAACGCGGTCTCTACTAAAAATACAAAAAAGGCGTCTCTAGTCCCAGCTACTCGGGAGGCTGAGGCAGGAGAATGGCATGGACCCGGGAGGCGGAGCTGGCAGTGAGCCAAGATAGCGCCACTGCACTCCAGCCGGGGTGACAGAGCAAGACTCTGTCTCAAAAAACAAATAAAATAAAATAAAATAAAATAAAATAAAATAAAATAAATAAATAAATAAAGATTTTGTATGCAGCACAAGTTTTTTTTACCATGGTAACAGCACTTTAAGAAACTAAAGCAAAAACAGAAAAATAAAATGGTAAGTATTAATACATTATCTAAAACTTCTTAAATGGCAATAAACACTTATTGAATTAAACATACCATTTTTCTCATGTATCTGTACAATGGAATTATAGGATTGTTGGGCTCTTGCTAGATTATATTGATTCTGAAAGAGAATTACACATTTTAAATCAAAAGTGTAATTACGTGAAAATTATTACAATAAATTTATGAATGCATCACACTGTGCTTCAAAGAACATGGGAAACTGACTATTTCCATTTCAAAAACAATTTTAACTTAATAGCCTCATTTCTCAATTTCATTATTCTCTACAATTTTATAAAAATAACAAAACCAAAATTGTACCCCAATAAAAACAATCCTCACAGTTCATTTTTATAAGTCTTCCTACCATTGGACAAGTACAAAGCTTTCTGGTTCTAGAGTCCATCTCCATATTACTGAATAAAGTTAAAGGATTATATCTGGATGTTAATAAAACTCAAACTCTCTTCACATAACTCCTATTTTAAAAAAAACAAAATATTACTTTCAGATAAGAAAATATTAAGTTTCCACGACTATACATATGAATGACATTTTAAGTTAGAAATCTAAAGAATGCCCGTAATTGTCACCATGCTTACTAAAGGAGCCCTCTTTTGATAAAAATATACAATCTTTTTAAGGAGCCAAATCTAGGATTAATTTTGTCACCATAATTACAACCAACCTATATCTTCACTTCGAATTAATATACCAGGAGCACTCTCCATAGTGGTACCCATCTATCCACTATATTATGTGGCAGAAATTTTTGCACAATAAATTCACACAGCACAAGACTCAAAAATGTCTACATCCTAAGTGAAAACTCTCTTTCCTACTTGTGCCCTAAACACCCAGTTTCCTCCCATTCATCCCCCTTCCTCCACAAAAGTTAACCACTATTACTAATTTCTTGTATGTCCCTCTAAGATTATACAAGAATATTCATGTGCAGCCCACTGTTATTAGCCACTGTCCCTGGCTTTCCTTCACTAACAGTTGCATACTACAGACACTGGTCTGCCCCTTTTCTCATCTAGCATATGTTCCATATCAGTATGGAACATATCTGTTTTAAACACTGAAATATTTCTATTATATGGATATTTAAATATTTAATCAGTCCCCTACTGGTGGACATCAGGTTTTGTCAATATTTTGCTGTTACAATGTTGCCAAGAGCAACCTTGTACGTATATCTGCTGAGTACTGGTAAAAATGTCCTAGAGTAGAGCTGCTGGGTCAAAAGATATATATGCGTTAGTAATTCTGAGATATTGCTAAATTGCCCTCTACGTAACTGCACAAATGTGTCTGCCCACCAGCCATCTGTAAGAGTGCCTCGATGCAGCCTCACCAATGCATTTGTAGATTTCTGACAATATACTAGATGGACTCCCAGTATAGTTTTGATTTGTATTTCTATTATTGAGTGAGACTGAGCATGTCTCCATTATGTTCATAAGCCACTTATTTCTATTTCTGTAAACAGACTTTTTATACCCTTTTCCTATTTTTTTTTTAACATGTTAAATTTATGTAAGGACTTTTCCTATTTTTCTACAGGGTAGTCTTTTTCAACATCTAAGAGCTCTTTAAAATAGTAAAGCCAGCTGGGCACGGTGGCTCACACCTGTAATCCCAGCACTTTGAGAGGCTGAGGCAGGTGGATCACCTGAGGTCGGGAGTTCGAGACCAGCCTGACCAACACGGAGAAACCCCATCTCTACTAAAAATACCAAATTAGCCAGGCGTGGTGGCGCACACCTGTAATCTCAGCTACTTGGGAGGCTGAGGCAGGAGAATCGCTTGAACCCGGGAGGTAGAGTTGGCAGTGAGCCCGAGATCGCGCCATTGCACTCCAGCCTGGGCAACAAGAGCAAAACTCCATCTCAAAACAACAACAACAAAAACACACAAATAAAATAGTAAAGCCCTGCCATAATGCACCTAATAAACTAAACAAAAAATGTATAGTAACACGTTTTTCTTAACATTAATGAAAAAGTTTTTTTTTTTTTTTTTTTGAGATGGAGTCTCGCTCTGTCACCCAGGCTGGACTGCAGTGGCACGATCTCAGCTCACTGCAAGCTCCGCCTCCCAGGTTCACGCCATTCTCCTGCCTCAGCCTCCCGAGTAGCTGGGACTACAGGCACCTGCCACCACGCCCGGCTAATTTTTTGTATTTTTAGTAGAGATGTGGTTTCACCCTGTTAGCCAGGATGGTCTCGATCTCCTGACCTCGTGATCCGCCCGCCTCAGCCTCCCAAAGTGCTGGGATGACAGGCAAAAAAGTTTTTGTTTTGGTATTTTCACAAAAAGGACAAAAATAAAAGAAACAAACTGGACGTAAAAACTATATATACCCTGAAACTCCCAAATGACTGTGAAGCAGTCACTTTCCAACCCTACTGCCCACCACCCAAAACACAAGGAGAAAAGAATGTTGGCCTTCCCCAGTCTCAATTATCAGTAGGAAGGTACTCAAAAGCCCAGTTTAAACAAATGTTTCTGCAGAGACTTTACTGTACTGGGGGTCTAGCCCTTCCTATTCTTCTAACTCACTGATTTCTGCTTGTGTATCTTTAATAATTTCCCCAATCTGCTTTCCTTCAGGTTCTTTTAAGAGATGAAGTCTTGCTCTGTCACTCAGACTAGAGTGCAGTGGCTGGATCTCAGCTCACTGCAACCTCCACCTCCCGGGTTCGAGCAATTCTCCTGCCTCAGCCTCCTGAGTAGTTGGGACTACAGGCGCCTGCCACAATGCCCAGCTAATTTTCGTGTTTTGTTTTTTGCAGAGATGGGTTTCACCATGTTGCGCAGGGCGGTCTCGAACTCCTGAGCTCAGGCCATCCACTCTTCTCAGCCTACCAAAGTGCTAGGATTATAGGAGTGAGCCACCATCCCCGGCCTCCTTCAGGTTTTTTTATTGTCCTTTTTTAACAATCGGAGGCTTGATTCATTTTCATTCTTTTCTTAATGGCATAAGGATTTGGCAATGAACATTCCTCTGAGCTCTTCTTTAGTGTCTGATAAGTAATGATTGCCATTATTGCTATTCTCTAGATATTCTGCAGTTTTAATTTCAAATCCCTGTTTGACCTAAGGGCTGTTTGCATGAGTTATAAAATTCCAGAAAGAACTATCTGTTTTCTGGTTTTATTATTAACTTATAGATTTCACTAAGATCAGAGAATGACATCTGTCCTTTTCTGTTTTTCAGTATTTGAAGTGTTGTTCATTGAAAAAGATTAGCTTCTTGAATGTTCCAGATAGGAAGAGGGAGGGAGAGGAGGGGAGAAAGGAATAGATAGAATTTTAGTAAATGTTAATTATGGTTCAATTCTAAGCATTTTAAAATTTCATTTTACTTTTTAAAACCATGATTTACAAGTGTGTTTAATTTCCAAATTCACATAGCTTTTTGTTAATCTCTTCATTATTGCCTTCTAACCTTAACTGCTTCATATTTAAATTATATGGTGTGTATGGTACCAACTGTTTTTAAATCGTCTGATTTTATGGATTTATAATTAATTTTTCTCCCATAGTCCATATATGCTTGAGAACGATCTATATCTAATTATTGGGTACAGAGGTCTCTATTTGTGTATTATACCATGCCTGTTCACTGGTTATTCACATCTACATATGGGCATTCTGTTTATCTTACTAGTAGTACACAGGGTATGTTGAAATCTCCAACTATGATGGTGGACTTGTCAACTTCTCCCTGTGGTTTTATCAGTTTTTCCTGGGTATTTTGAGGCTATTTTGATAGGTACATAAAATATGAAAATTGCTATATCCTCCTAATTAACAGACTTATCATCAAATTGTTACTAATGCTTTCTGTTCCAGAATCCTATTTTGTTTGATACTAAAGCTGTATCATTTGTTTTTAGTTAATGTATACTGGCATATCTTTATCACTCTCCTTTATAAAAACTTTCAACCTTTTTGTACCTTCATATTTGAAATATATAGATTAAAACAGCTGGATTTTATTAATTCAATCTAACTGGTAACTTTAGTCCATTTACATTTGTTGTGACTGATTTATGTAGACTTGCTTCTATCACCTTTAGAACTTCTATTTCTCTCACTTTCTAATATAATTCTAATATCTCCTCCTGGGATTCCACTAAGACATATTTTAGCCCTCATTCTGATCTCTCCCCACCAACCCCACCAACTTCTGCCCTATTATCTATCCTCATGTCTCTCTGTGTAACATTCTAACTTATTTTTTTGAGATAATCATCTAATCAATTAATTATCTTCTGGTGTCTAATCTACTGAGTTTCTTATTTCAACAATTACATTTTTTATTTTGAGACAGAGTCTCACTGTCACCAAGGCTGGAGTGGCGCGAACATGCCTCAGTGCAGCCTCGGTCTCCTGGGCTCAAGTGATCTTCCCACCTCAGCCTCTTGAGTAGCTGAGACTATAGACAGGTACCCCATACCCAGCTAATTGTTTTTTTTAGGGTGGGGGGGGCATATTTTTTGTATAGACGAATTCTCACCATGTTCCCCAGGCTGGTCTCCAACTCCTGGGCTCAAGCCATCCTCCTGCCTCGGACTCCCAAAGTGCTGAGATTACAGGCGTGAGCCACCATACCCATCTATATTTTTTAATTTCTGTAAGTTCTATTTCATCCGTTTTCTTTTCAGGTCTTCTTCATCATTCCTGGTGGTCTTGCTGAATGCTCAATTTTATGATTCCATCTTTTTTTCTTTATATTAGATTTCACATATAACTATTTTCTCACAAGTCTAATATCTGAAGTCTGTGCTCTGTATCTGGTAATTCCAAAACCTACTGTCTTTGGGAAACGTATCTATTATTATTTCTGACAATTCTCAAATATGTTGGGTTGACTATTTGAATGCTATGATCTGAGTGAATTCTTTTAATCTTTGGGAATCCTACAGGCTTAAATTAGAGATGCTTTCCTACAAAAAGTATCTGTGTCTGCTTCTGATGACAGCTGTGGATACAACTAACATGAGACCACTTTACCATCCTGCATAATCCTGAGATGCTCCAAGAGATTTGGCTCCCCAACCTTGCTCATTTATACACAGAAGACTAGACTGCTTAGTATAGGTAGTGACTCACTTCCTCCTACCCTGGAAAAAACATAACAGATCTCTCTTCTGAATGTGATCACAGTCTAGGGGATTCTGTGGGAGAATAAGTGGAGGTTACGGGCAGCAGGGAAAGACAGAAGCCTTTCCTGATCATAGAAATAGGTCAGAAGCTGCCCTAAAGACTGTGTGCTCCAGGATTTCACTATTTAACTCAACTACCATTCCCTCCATAGTGAATGAAAGCTTCTTAAAGCACCATCTTGCCTTTAAACCACAAATTCTTGCTAAAAGTCATGGTAACAAACCTCTGGCTTTGGAAGGCTGTCTCACTAATGTCCTAAAATTAACGTTACAGCCTATGCTTCAGGTTAACTGAAAAGAAAACCAGCCTGAACAACATCCTTATGTCCCATGGCTTGCTCTCAGCTCCTCTTGGTTGGGCCTAGGGCAGCCAGACTGTCTGGTTCCAATCCTTGTTCTGCCACTTGTCACCTCAGACAAGTTATCTAACTAACTTCTGTATGCTTCAGTTACCTCATCTACAAAATGCAGATAATAGTACCTACTTTTTAAGTTATTAAGAGGATTGAAAGACTTAATAAAAAGTAAAAGATAAAAAAAAACCTTGGTAAGCATAGGCACAGAGAAAAAAAAAGTAAAAATAAATAAATGAAAAGACTAGAGCCTAGCACATAAAAGCTTACCAGGAATTAGTTCTATAACATGAACTCAATTTTTTAAAACTTCAAAGTACATATAATTTTTAATTTACTACGGTATACATACCAATAGTAAGTTTACAACTGTAAACTTATTTGTTTACAAATAAGTTTTTTTGTTTACAACTGCAAACTTATGTTTATCTACAGCAAATATAACAAAGACTAAAAGAACAGATATGAAATCATTAAGTGATTATCAATTAGTATCTTTAATTTTCTTATAATTCCATATTTTCTATAGATCACTTTTGTAACAAGAAGAAAACAAACCAAATGAAAATGAAACTATCTCAAAAAAGAATTAAGTCAAGACAGGAAGAAAGCTTATAAAGTAATATAAAATGTATCTTACGGTTTATGTAAAATTCTTAACAGAAGTACCTTATTTGCTCCAAACTGCACTCTGGCTTTGCCTTTGACTAAGGTGGCATTTATTTGCATGATGACCGATTCTATCGAGTAGGCACTGCTCCAGCCCTATAGAAGAACAAAGTGTCTCTAAAATACAGCAGTATCTCTGATTCCCACTTGGGAAGGCCTAACAAAATGGTATGTAACTCAACAGCAGCAAATCAGTGTTAAAAAGTCTGTAGTCAAGGGGAAAAAGTAAAATTGGAACATTTCCAGAATCTTACAAAAAAAACAACAAACCAATGTTCTAAGTGCCCAACATGAGCAAATTAGAACCTTAAATAAAGGTCACTCTTAATGCCTATCCTAGCATAGATTCAGCACCAAGTACAATGTCATTTTATTGGTTTACCTTTTTCATTCTTGAAAGTAGAAGCTATTTTAAAAATGAACTAAAATTTAAGAGTAGGAGCTATTAAAGAATTTTCTACTTACAATCTAATTTACATGATCAAAACACTAAATTGCGGGTGGAAATGGAGTACCGTAAGAAAAGTCACCTGTTTTGTGAGAAGTTCCATACATAATGCTCCTCCACCCAATACATACCTTAAAAAGAAAAAAGGAGTCATACAAAATTCTCGAGAATTATTCCTCCTTAAACAATTTCTAAGTGCCATTACCAAGAAAATATGCACACAAGTAAAGATGAGAAAATAACATGCAGACATGACAACAGTTAGGGATATAGGACTATGGGTAATTTAAAAATTCTAATGTTACCACGCTAACGTAATCCCTCTGAAATTCTAGTCAATTTTTTATAATGGTTCTTAGAACATAATACTCTCAGATTTGTATGACATCAGTAACTAAGAACTTAGCCCTAAATATTCCAAAGAATAGGGGCAGAAGAATCAGTTTCCTTAAATGGCATTCACGTGTTCTTTACATCTGAAACTTTCTCTACCATGATGTTACAGCCAGGAGTTTTACCCCTGACAATGACACTGACCTTACCCTATCCATGCTATGAACATGTGTATGGTTTTATGGTTCAAATTGTTTTTACCCATTCTGTTGTGAGAATCAAATGGTTCTGACCATGGAGCTTCTCTCTGGGACTCCCTTAAGCTCTTTCTAGGCCTGAAGACTATTCTCTGAACCAAAGATAACTTCTGGGGATGTACCAAATCTCCCATTAGAAAATCATTATTTAGATAACAATTTTTAACCTTTATCTTTCTCAAACAAAATTTCATTTCTCCTTCAATGTTATTTTAAATTTCAAAATACATAAATATCATGCCTTAAAAAATCAAGGGAATGATAGTTTTAGAACAAAAACTGTGGTAATTTTGAAAACACAAAAGCTAAGACCACTGATTAGGTCTGTGTGGACACCAAGTCCACCACAAATTGTTCTGTCCTCCGGGGCTCTGCCCATGCCTTTCCCTTGCTTGAGATTCCTTCTGCTTCCTACCCTTCCAAATGCTGTATTTCCTCCCAGAAGACTTGCCAAGACCACTCTAGCCTGCACATCTTCCATTCCAGTTAACTAAAGGCATCTTTGTGTCGACTAACCAAATTACTTTGCAGACAAGGCATCTAAAAACTTTTACTGTAGACCACTAACATTAATAATTGTTATAGTGACAATATTTAATAATAAAATTAGGGAAAGAAGTCCTCTTCATCTCCCCCATCCTGGAGAATCCAAGCAAGTGTCTCTCCCCACTTGCTTTGCCCAAACCCTGGGACCTTTCAAAGTGAAAGATTAATGGAAGGGAAAGAAAATCTAAAAGAAAAACTCTCCAAAGATTTAAATTCAGGTGAAGGCTCATGGGATTAAATTTTTTTTTCTTTGTGTATTCTATTTCTGAAACATAGAAATCTATCTTCCACTCTTTAACTCTCCTACTGGGCTAAAAGAGTATTGTATATAATGTGCACTCACTGATTTAACAGAATTAGAAGATCCAGGTACTCATTTAGATTTGGGTTCCACAATTGCTCAAAGCTTAATAATCAGTTAATGAGTTAACATCACACACGATCTTCAAATTTTGGAAATGCTGATGGTAGACAGGAACTTGTCTTGGGAAAAGGAAGTATACAGTAGACATTGTACCTATTATCCAATCACAACCACCTTTCCTTTAAAGTACCCCACTCTTCCTTTGAGGATGCAGTCTTAAGAGGTGGGGGGAAGAAGGGGAGTTTTTGGATTTTCAGGTCAAAAAGTGCATTTGTACAAGTAGGTAATAACTACACAAATGTTTGTTGAACACAGGACAAGTAGTTCTAGTACCTACACAAAAAGTAAGATAACTAAACTTTTCCTTAATATACACTTTCAGCAGCATCGACACCTAAAAGTGGCCAATTCTACTTCTGTATTAAATTACATTCATTTTGTCAACAAGTGTTCCAAATTCTTACTGCTCTTTACCTCCAAAGGGTTCCTGCTGAATACTAAGACAGTTCAAGAATACTAAGGGAAAAAACATTAATGATCTAAGTAAGGGTCATCTAAGGATGACACGCCATATATATGGACACAGTAATACAGTATTTTCAACTTTAAAAAAGTTCAGTTGCCAAAGTTGTACAGCAAACACTATCCTAAGCTTAGCCTCTTCAGACATTTGATTTAAAAATCACTGTAAAAAACACCAGTCACAAAAAGCCACATTTTATATGATTCTATTTATATGAAATGTCCAAGACAGGCAAATCTACAGAGATAAAAATTAGATGAGAGGTTGCCAGGATCAATGGTGGGGGAGATGGGTATAGGGAGTGACTGCTAATCAGTACGGGGCTTCTTTTTGAAGTAATGAAAATGTTCTGAAATTAGGTAGTAGTAATGGCTGCACAACTCTGTGAATATACTAAAAACCACCAAATTGTACACTTCGAAGGGTGAGTTTTGTCATATATAAACTGTATCACAATAAAGCTGTTAGTTTAAAAAATGTTTGGCTATGTCAAGAAATAAGTAGGGTCATAACTAGAAGATATGGGATATGAAATACATAGAACAAAACTGCTCAATAATCATCTATCTAGAATCACACAATGCTTAAGCTTTACCCTGATTGAGATGGCAAGCTTTTACTTCTTCCCAAGTCAGCAAATAATTCCTCCTCCTCACTTAATAGTTGACTATGAAGACCAAGCCATTTTGATTTTGCGTCCAATGAGCTTTCACATTTCATTCCTCCTTCCACTCCCATGACTCCTAAACCAATGCAGGTTCTCCTCACTTCACTCTAAGACAACAGTGGGGCCCTCAACTACCGTCACACTCTTCTAGGCTCTGTGAGCACAATGGGTCTCATATTCTCTTCTGCTGTCAGCAGATTTACTTTACAATAGTTTCTTTACTGCCACTCCCCTTTTTCTCAACCAGTTATACAGAAAGATGAATAGCCAGGGTGATAGTTTACTTAGCAGAGGGAAAAAAAAAAAAAAAAAAGATCTGTTACCAGTCCACAGACCTGTTTAAGTACAAGATATTACATCAGCACTATTTCCTAAAACTCTTCTACATGAGTCCTGCCCTCCTGGTGTTATAGCTCAAACTGGTCTGGTATACTCTGAGTATCTCATTCTCTTTCCTAGATATCTGATTGTGTTTACTTTTCACCTATGTAAATCATTTTCCTTCAACCTCCACCAGCTGACCAAACCCCACTCACATTTCACTGCCCAGCTGGGATCTCACCTACTTCATGAAGTCTTCAGGTCACTATTGCCAGAGCAACTCTTTGCTGCTTTAAACCTCTGATAAATTAAGTCCATGGTTAGCATTTGATAATCAATGGAGTACTTAGTACTTTTAATCCCCTCTTATATAGCTGGCATTTGGTATAATGAAAAACACTTTATTAGAAATCAGAAGATTTATTTGAGTAGGTCACAAGCTGACTTATTCAAATTTTTCATTTGAATAATGAGAACAATAACACTGTGGCAAAAAAGAATCAATTAAGAAACTACGTAACAGATTTTAAAACTGAAAATGGCATTATTCATAAAGTATTTGTCTCTATTCTAGGTGGTAAACTAAGGTCATAAACTTAAATTCTTGGAATTCTTACAATAAAATGTTGAAAAGCTATACTGGCCAATTTTATAATCACATTTTAAAATGTTCTGATTTAAAAAAAAAAAAAATTTGAGACAGACTCTCGCCCTATTGCCCAGGCTGGACTGCAACCTCCACCTCCTGGGTTCAAGCGATTCTCCTGCCTCAGCTTCCCGATGAGCTAGGATTACAGGCACCCACCACCACGCCCAGCTAATTTTTGTATTTTTAGTAGAGACGGGGTTTTGCCATGTTGGCCAGGCTGGTCTCAAACTCCTGACTCAGATGATCCACCTCCCTTGGCTTCCGAAAGTGCTGGGATTACAGGTGTGAGCCACCACATCTGGCTGATAAAAATGTTTTTATATATTTATTCTGAATTTGCAAATTTCTTCCAAATATTTTCCTTGATCATTTTTTTTCTCTCAAATAAGATTTTGAACAAAAAATGACCTGTCTTCCTTTTCCCATGCTTATGGGAATACTGAGTAAACATCACAATTTTATAAACAAGCACGGCCAGGCAGTGGCTCATGCCATAATCCCAGCACTTTGGGAGGCCTAGGTGGGTGGATCACTTGAGGCCAGGAGTTTGAGACCAGCCTGGCCAATATGGTGAAACCCTGTCTCTACTAAAAATACAAAAATTAGCTGGGCATGGTGGCCCATGCCTATAGTCCCAGCTACTCAGGAGGCTGAGGCAGCAGAATGGCTTGAACTCGGGAGGTGTAGGCTGCAGTGAGCCAAGACTGCACCACTGCACTCCAGCCTGGGCAACAGAGTGAGACTCTGTCTCAAAAAAAAAAACAGAACAAAACTAAAGCACAATAGTTATGTCATTTCTCCCCAGTCAATAAAGGCTTCATTAAAGATATTTTAACATTAAACTATGAAAAACGTAAGTAAAAGACTGGTGTTATGAGCAAGAGAAAGGTTAAAAATTTACTATTTTTCAGTCTTGTGTTTATTTTGTATATGTAAATATTTGGCTGGGTTACCTAACATTCAGCTTCCAAAACTGATCATGAGGTTTTATGACAAGAGAAGTACTTTTTATAGCAATTTTACTGCCTGATCCACAAACAGTCTACGGAAGCTTTAAAGGTAACAAAAGAAAACTGTACACAATTCTAAACAACTGTTTCACACCCAACCTGGGACTTCCACTCACTGTAATAGTATATTTGTGATCAACTTTGTAACAACCTGTCAAAAGGAGACCTCTAACATCGGCTCACGAAGGAATCCTTCAGCATTTCCTACTCTGCAGCAGAAAACACATGGGAATCACTCAGAACTCTGGATTTCCAACAGAACAGCCTTTCCCAGAGAGTAAGCCAGAGGACACCGTCCTCTGAGATGCTATCGTGTAAATTATTAAACAAATTTGGGAAAAATAGAAAACAGCATTAAGCCTCCAAGAAGTCCTTTGGTAAAAGATATTCTGAACCTGGTTTCCCAAAACCTTGCAGTCCACTCAAAACAAACATCTATTAACAAACCACTAGGCCGGGCGTGGTAGCTCACGCGTGTAATCCCTGCACTTTGGAAGGCTGAGGCAGGTGGATCACGAGGTCAAGAGATAGAGACCATCCTGGCCAACATGGTGAAACCCCATCTCCATTAAGAATACAAAAATTAGCTGGGCATGGTGGCGCACGCCTACAGTCCTAGCTACTCGGGAGGCTAAGGCAGGAGAATTGTTTGAACCCAGGAAGGCAGAGGTTGCAGTGAGCCAAGATCACGCCACTGCATTTCAGCCTGGTGACAGTGAGACTCCATCTCAAAAACAAACAAACAAACAAAAAACTACTATATTAGTGCTTACAGAACATGTTGAGAGCTATGGCAAAGATTAGGTTGCAGGTGTCAGGTAAGTAAACTCTTAAGAAACAATACTGAAAAAAATAAAATTACGAAATATTTAAAAACAAAAAAGGACAAAAAATAATAAAATAATTTAAAAAAACAATATTGGGCCAGGCACAGTGGCTTAGACTTGTAATCCTAGTACTTTGCAAGGCTGAGGCAGGTAAGATGGCTTCAGCCCAGGAGTTCAAGACCAGCCTGAGCAATATGGCAAAACCCCATCTCTACCAAAAATACAAAAATTAGCTGGGCATGGTGGCATCCCAGCTACTCAAGAGGGCTGAGGTGGGAGGATATCTTGAGCCCAGGAGGCAGAGATTGCAGTGAGCCATGACTGCACCACTGCACTCCAGCCTGGGCAACAAAGCGAGAACCTATCTCAATAAATAAATAAGTAAAAATAAATTATATTGCTTTACCATGTGGTAGAACTCAAAATGAGCTCAGCATATCCGTATGTAATACTAAAGGTTAAAAAAACAAACAAACACATACTTTTTGTTTCTCTGAGCTTTACAGATGGACACCATGCCCAAATAACTATTCTGTAGTATCAACACCAAAGTTAGTAGGTATTCTGACTACATAGAAATGATTCTTAACAGAATTTTAGCCCCCAAAACACACATATAAGCATGTAAAGCAAATATAACTAAAAATAACTATAGGAACAAAGCTCTTCAGGAGAAAGTTCTGAAGTCTGAAGTAGTCACTCATATTTTTACCCTAAATGCAACTATTACTATCTCAACCATAGAAATGATCAAAGGAAAGGCTGGATATATTTAGATTTTAACCACCATAATGTAGATTATGTCACATAATAGAATTAGTCACCCGAGTGTTTGAACATTCTCAAGTTAAACTGCTCATACTTTGAGGGCCTACCGAACATTTCATAACCTAACAAATTGTAATCTTTTCCCCACCTTCTGTAAGACTTCCAATCATAAAAAGAAGCAATACAATTACCATTTGACTCTACTAAACTTCAAGTATTACCTCTAGGAGTAATTAGCCAGTTCCATAGGTCCGTGAGATTTCCCATGATTATCCCTAAAAGTACCAATTAGGATCACAGGCATGTGGGGACCACTCTCTAATCGTAACATTCTCTAAACCCTCAATCACAATTTACATTTGAAAAACATTAGCTTTTTTATGGTAAAAAGTATGTGTGTATATATACGTGTGTGTATGCGTGTGTGTGTATATGTATAAATACGTGTGTGTATGAATCATTAAAAACTCTACCTATCAACAACATAATGCTTTACAACCAATGGTTCTAGGTGTGGGCCCCAGAACAACAGCATCAACTTCACCTGGAAACTTCTTAAAAATGTAAACACTCAGGCCCCACCACAGACCTACTGAATCAGAAACCCTGGGACTAGCTCTCCATATGTTTCTGGTGCACACTATATTTAACAAAAAAAAAAAAAAAAAAATGCAGGCCAGGCACAGTGGCCTCATGCCTGTAATCCCAGCATTTTGGGAGGCCAAGGTGGGAGGATCACTTGAGCCCAGGAATTCAAGACCAGCCAGGGCAACATAGTGAGATCTCGTCTCTATAAAAAAAAAATTTTTTTTAACTGAAAAAAAATTTGTTTTTAAAGTAATCACTTAAACTTACCCTCCTGAGAGAACAGGTAACACCACTCGAACAAATGGAGGATCAAATGGAAAGTTATCCTAAAAAGCAAATAAGCAAGTTTAATTAATTTAAAGAACATCCTTAATGTTATACTATTTAGAAGATTTTAAAAGATACTATAAAGAATGTGTACATTTATTATCAGATAATGGGTAAGAGTCATAAAATTAGTACCCAAAACCAAAATGAAAACCAAAGCAAATAAAAATGAAGTTAAAATCAGGCCCAAACAGAACAGCATTATGGTAAACTGATGAAACACATGAAGGGGTTCCACTTCACTAGAATTATATAAAAGAACCATTCCAATAATGATAGACTAGGTAACTTAGATCAATCTTCTGACTGAGAACTAGAAAGGTGAACAAAACATAATAATTTCAGGGCTAAGAAAAGCGAACACCAGAGAGCAGGATCTTTTTTTCCCCCTTGGGTTTTCTTCCAATTACAGAAGAGAAAAAGAAGAGGTTCACAAGCTGAGCTAGAACTCACAGACTCACAGAGCTCACAGGGAGATAAATACTGGAGCTCAGCGTCCACCGAGGACAGGCCCTGCTAAGTCTCCGACTCCTTAGGTTGGGACCCTGAAGAACAAACTGCAAATTGCCCTGACAGGTAATGACGGCCAGCTTTAATCATCTCAATCCCTGATTGGATGAGGCAATCCTGGGTTGCTAATTTCCAAGCCCCTGGCAGGAGCAAATGTAAATCCTCTCTGGAGAAGATTATCATCCAAGGCTTCAAATTAGTTCTACAATTTTTCATATATAACGTCTATCACTAAAAATAAGCCACATGAGACTTAAAAGATGAAATAATAGAAAACAAGAGAAGCAAATAATAGACACATAACCACAAGGGGTCAAGATAATAGAGTTAACTCTGTTGAACATAAGCAAGGAAAGAAAAGACAAGACTGAAAGCCTGGCAGAGAAATGCAAATTATAAAAATGAACCATATGGAAATTCTGAAATTTAGAAATACAACAGCTGAAATTAGCAGCTTAATGGATAAGTTTAACCGCAGCAGTAACTTAGCAGAAGAGAAATTCAGTAAACTGGAAAATAAGTCAGAAAGACAAAATGGTAGAAAATGCAGAAAATAAAAAAGATAATATATTGAAAAGTTTATGACATACTTAGAGTCCTGGAAGAAAAAAAAGAATGGGACAGAACCAATACCTGAAGATATGGTTGCTGAGAATTTTCCAAATCTGATCAAAGACTTCACAAGATTTAACCACCATGAATACTTCAAGAGAAACAATGGAAGCTAGGATAAGAGAATGATATCTTCGAGGCACTGAAAGAAACTGCCAACCTAGAAACTTACACTCATGAAAATACTCTTCAAAAATGAAATAAAGGCCGGGCATGGTGGCTCACGTCTGTAATCCCAGCACTTTGGGAGGCCGAGGCGGGCGGATCATCTGAGTTCGGCAGTTCGAGACCAGCCTGACCAACATGGAGAAACCCCATCTCTACTAAAAATACAAAATTAGCTGGGCGTGGTGGTACATGCCTGTAATCCCAGCTACTCAGGAAGGCTGAGGAAGGAGAATCGCTTGAACCCGGGAGGTAGAGCTTGTGGTGAGTCGAGATTACACCAACTGTACTCCAGCCTGGGCAACAAGAGCGAAACTCGGTCTCAAAAATAAAAAATAAAGAAAAATAAAGGTATTTTTTTGTCTTCAGACTCACACTAAAGGAAATATTAAAGGTTATTTTCAGACATGAGAAAGAGGATCCTCAATGAAAATGTGGAGAATAAAGACCATAAAAAAGAGCAAATATGCATGTGATCTAAGTGGATACTGACTAATTATATAATTATGTGTAGGGTTTTAGATTAAGTATAGAACTAAAATGCATGACGACAGCAGCACATATATGGCAGGGAGGACATGAACTCAGTGTTCTAAGGTCCTTGTATTGACAAGGAAAAGGAAAAAATATAAATTTACAAGTTTATATTAGACTTTGACAAGTCAAAGACATATTGTAACTGTAGGGTAGTAAAGAAGAATAAGAACTACCACGCTGACAGAGGTAGGAAACTAGAGTAATCAAAAAATCCAAAAGAAAGATGAAAAGGAGTGTGAAGCAAGGACAAATAGGAATGAATCTGTAAGATGGAGATTCAGACCCAAGTATCAGCAATAATGAATGGGTCCAATTAAAAGACAAGGATCACCAGACTTGATAAAAATATATGAAGAGAGGAAGATGATATAAAATGAGGGATAAGAAGAAACCATTTTCTAACTTGCAATAGAAATGTAAGATTATCCACAAGATACCAACTTAATGACACAAGATACCAACTTAACAACAGTTATTATAATCTACTTTCAAATAAAGTAGCTCACCTTTCATCTATATTTAACAGACATAATGAAAGGTATAGAGGTTG
Organism: Pongo abelii; assembly: GCF_028885655.2. NCBI lineage: Eukaryota > Metazoa > Chordata > Mammalia > Primates > Hominidae > Pongo > Pongo abelii. The sequence goes on along the minus strand of NC_072001.2, from coordinate 79,168,950 downwards.
ATGTAAAGCTTGGTAAAGTACAATTTCATTTAACCTCCTATTACTTAGATCTTTAAACATGTGAATCCCTAATGAGTGACTACAAAACCTCTTCATTATGTATGATTTAATTCATTTTAAACAGTTCAGAATAACTCTTCCACATCAAAATCTGGGGGCTCTATTCCATCAAGTCTATGCCCTGGAACTCAGGAATCCAGATTTCACAGAAATAAAAAGTTCCTCAGGGAGGAAAAAAAAGGTTGAGGATGACTGTTAAAATGAAGTTTCAGTTACCTCAGTATATATTAACTTAGAAACAGACTCTCAGACTCTATAAGGATCTCAGAAAGTTACCTGAGATCTTAACATCTTAACCATCTGAGTTATTCTTAAGGAAGAGGAACATTCTATTTTTTAAAGACTACATCACCAAATGGCTCTAAATAGTTACAAATCGCTTCCTCACATTGAGTTGAAAATCACCTCTTTGTAATTTGACTTACTGGTTTTATGCCCTGCGTTCACCAAAAGCAAATAAAAACTAATGCTTCCATATACACAGTCCTTCAAATAGTTGAAGACAAGATAACATCAACCCTCATGTTCTCCTCTCCAAATCCACAATTTCACCAGCTATCCTAGGACACGGATACAATCTTTTCCCAATCCTGGCTATTATTCTCTAAATGAACCTAAGTTTATCTAAATAGACGCTTCTTAAAGTACTAGCTCAGAATTCAATTCAGTAATTCAGATGCTGCCTGAAACACCAAAAAGTGACTTCCTTAAAAGCATAGCAAGTTACCAAGTTGCTGACAAGGTCACATTCCCTCCTGCCCCAACTCCCATCTTTGTGTTATGCTTTATCTCAAGTTCCATTTTTCTTATTATTCAAGTTGTCACCGGGGACATCAGAGGCCATAAATATATACTGTTCTGGCTCTTTCCTGCAAATCTTTCTGAGTCATACCTGCTATCCTCCAAAGTCTGTGAATCCTGATACTAACAACTTGGCAATTCAGTTTAAGGTCCTCTTCATAAGGTCAGTTAGCTCAAGGCAATCACATTCTTCCTAGGCCTCTTAAGAAATACTCCAACCCCAGAAAAGGCCCTACTTTCTGGTATCAGGAGCCATGGTCCAGAAAACACAAATCCAATAGAAATTCAGCCATTTACCTCCCAGATCGTCCCCTCCCTGAAGTTCTACCTAGAGCAGGAAATAATAATGAAAACACTACCTATAGTCACAAATCCTCCAGTTTCCTGGCCAATATTTCATATTCCCGTAAAGATACCTCCCAAAGAGGAAGTGACAAGGGAGGGGCACACCACGGGCTACAGGGATTGACTTAAAAAAAAAAAAAAAAAAGTTCCTATTTCTTAAGTTTGGTGTTAGGCATAAGGACATATAATTTAATTTTTTAAAAAGAAAGACACCTTCCTTTTTTGTGTGTTTTGTTTTTTGTTTTTGGCCTGGGTGCTTTATTCGTTCCTCCATATGAATTAGTAAAAATGTAGCCATTAGCAGCTTCAGTCAATATATACCAGACTCATATTTTAGGAAGACAACCCAGTTGACAACCACAACAGTTTCTACGATAACAAAAGTGAGAGATAATACTGACATTTGGGTCACTTCAAGAAAGTTCAATCATAAGATATATCCCCAAGCAAAAACACACACATAAAAAAGGTATGTAAGAAGCTTTTAGAAAATTACTATCCTTTTTGTAAGTACAAAGGAAGTATTGCTTTTTCCATCAAAATATCTCATATATCCACAGATTTTAAACCATTACATCTTATCCAGATCTATATTAAGTCACGCCTGTAATCCCAGCACTTTGGGGGGCCAAGGCAAGTGTACCATGAGGTCAGGAGTTCAAGACCAGCCTGGCCAAGATGGTGAAACCCCATCTCTACTAAAAATACAAACATTATGCGGACATGGTGGTACATGCCTATAATCCCAACTACTCAGGGGGCTGAGGCAGAGAACTGCTTAAACCCGGGAGGCAGAGGTTGCAGTGAGCCAAGATTGCGCCACCACACGCCAGCCTGGGCCACTGCACTCCAGCCTGGGTGACAGAGCAAGACTGTCTCCAAAAAAAAAAAAAAAAATTAACATTTTTTCTAGATTCCATTGCTATTCTTTAACCATTATTTTTAGCATCTTTAAAATATTTTATTAGGCCAGGTGTGGTGGCTCACGCCTATAATCCCAGCACTTTGGGAGGCCAAGGCAGGCGGATCACCTGAGGTTAGGAATTCAAGACCAGCCTGGCAAACATGGTGAAACCCCATCTCTACTAAAAATAAAAAAATTAGCCAGGCGTGGTGACATGCACCTGTAATCCCAGCTACTCAGGAGGCTGAGGCAGGAGAATCACTTGAACCTAGGAGGCGGAGGTTGCAGTGAGCCAAAACTGTGCCACTGAACTCCAGCCTGGGCAACAGAGCAAGACTCTGTCTCAAAACAAACAAACAAACAAACAACCTTATTAAACATAACACATAAATTCAGAAAAGTACATAAAATATATATACCTTAAGAAGCTATTGTAAATTATGTGCCCATGTAACCATCAACCTGGCCCAGAAATATATTCCAGCCAGTATCCAAGAAGCCTGCACAGATGTACCTTTCAGTTCACACCTCCCTACCTCCCACCTAGACGGACTCCTTACCCTAACCTGTATGTAATCACCTCTTTGTTCTTGGACAGTTTTCCTCTTTGGGCAGTTTTACTGCTCACGTATGAATCCATAAATAAGTGTTTCTCAGTTTTCATTTTTGCCCCCCCTAAGAAGCCTTTTTAGAAGTTTTCTTCCTAATTTTACCCCCCTGCTCCATGGAATTTTAACACCACAGATATATTGTATATCTGTTTATGTTCTGTGGCCCTTTGGAGGGCAGCAGACCATTTTAATAGCTAAGATTGTTTTCACTCTAAAGATCAGTTTTCACTACACTGCAGGTGATATTGCCTCCACTAAGAATGCATGCCCTAACCAACATTAGTTTTACCTATTTTTGAACTCTATATAAAGGGAATTGTACAAAACAGGTTTCGGAGTCCAGTCTCTTTTACAACTGTGTTTAAGATCCACCCATCTTGTCCCACATAGCTGTAAACCATTTTATAAACACCACAATTCTCCATTTTATTGGAATGAACACTTGGGTTTTCTATTTGGGGCTATTATAAACGATAATAGCTGCTCTGAACATTCCTGTGTCTCCTGGTACGCCTAAGTACTCATGTCTTAACGGAGAATATGTCTACGAGATTCCTGAATCACAGGGTATGAGTATCTTCTACTTTACCAAATTGTTTTCCAAAGCACTTGTACAAATATACGCCCCCCCACTGGAAGTATATGGGGTCCTGTAACTATTTTCTTACCTTAAAAGAGAAGTTAAGCAAAATATATTCTATGCCTTCTTTTTCTTTTAAGATCTGAAGATCACTGTGCAAAGGACTATCAGGGTCAACCCTAAGAATTACAAAACAAAAAAAAGTTCAAATAAAAAGTTAGAGAGATTTTTTTTTTTTTTTAACTAAATTCAAGAATGAACTAGTCTGACAGCTAAAATAGAGCACCTAGGGCAAGTTCCAGAAAGAGAAGGTCTAAAGCTGCTCTGTATCACCAGGAAAAAGAGGTCACTATAGGTTCCAGCGCCTTGGGAATAAATGTCCAAAAGAGACCATAATACTCTAAATCTAATCTAGTAAGGGAGTTCAGAGTTTCCAGTCATTCTAAAGGAAAATAGTCACATGTATATAATTTTCTCAAGAACTCAAAAAAAGTTTAGGAAAGCATAATAAACTTTTATTATTAGCCAAACGGTTCAAGGAGAAAAGCTTGCCATGGTCAGAACTATGAAAAGTTAAATCACCAAAAAAACCTGTATTTGTCTACAACTGTCCTATATATACAGGTCCAATTTGAACCCCACCTCCCCCCAACTTTTTTTTTTTTTTTTTTTTTTAAAGAGACAGGGTGCCTCATTCTGTTGCCCAGGCTGGAATATAGTGATAGGATCATGACTCACTGCAGCCTTAATGTCTGGAGTGCAAGATCTTCCTGCCTCAGCCTCCCACCACCCCCAGTAGCTGGGACTACAGGTGTACTCCACCATGCCTGGCTAATTTTTTTTTTTTTTTTTTTTTGTAGAGATGAAGTCTTGCTATGTTGCCCAGGCTGGTCTCAAACTCCTGGGCTCAAGAGATCCTCTCACCTCAGTCTCCCAAAGTGCTGTATATATTTCAAATATAAACTGGTTATCACGGTCTCATGAAGTTATTAAATACACTTTTGTTTCTAAGTTCCCCTGCTCTAACTCCATAAAACACTTTATCCCGCAGCTGGTCCCTCTTTTTGTCCTTCCTCTTTCTCACTTTCTTATTAAGCCTCAGCAACAGCTCATTTATAAACAATCTAAGAACTATTTCTATAGAAACAAAGTCTAAAGTTCTAAGTAAAAGCCATAGTATAAAGGTATCCAGTTGGAAGGAAAATAACTTCCATTGTGATAGTCTACCATTGCAAAGAGTGGGTTAGCATTAAAAAGCCACTTACTTCTGCAGTTTAACATGCCAGTCATATAAACTGTCATTTATGAGTTCCACTGAATAAATCCCTGTTAAGATATAGAGCATGTTAGCTACTCTTCATTTGATCATATAACTATTACTATGGTATAAACATATACACTAAATAGCAAACGAAAGCTAGAAATTTTGCTCTTAAAACATGGAACAACTAAGCTATATAGTAAATATTACACTACTGCAGCTAAGTATCTTATGCCCTTAACAGATAATTACAACCATCAATTGAGAAGATTCTTTAATGAGCTGAAAAACTGCTTACCGTTTAGTCTGACTGAAAAAAAAAAAAAGATTATGCAAAATCATATGTACTTAAGACTTTTCTTCCATGAACATACATTTCTACAAAGATGGACTCCTTCTACGTATGTTGTTTTATAATCTCTCTTCAACTTTCAGGGACATCTTTCCAAGTTAGTATACATAAATCTATTCACAATCTTTTTAATGACTTTGTGGTAGTTTATTTTATGGATATGCTTTAACAAATTCCACCCAATATCTGTTTTTTTTTTCTATATAAACAATGCTGAAACGAATGATTACTTAACATTTAAAAATAAAACCAGTATTCAAATGTTTGTACTTTATTAGGTTTCTACAGATAAACTTTTAGACTTCTTACACAAAAAACTGTAAGGACACCCACAATGCTAACAACTCAGAAACAAGTTTGGCTTATCCTGCATGCTACACAGCAAGGATTTTTCCTTGTTTTTATTTTTTAAGCAAGTTCTAATTGATTTTGATTTGCTCACACTAAGAATTCCTGAATCGGTCATAATGCTCTTTTTTCTTTTTGACAGAGTCTCACTCTTGCTGCCCAGGCTGGAGTGCGGTGGTGCAATCTTGGCTCACTGCAGCCTCTGCCTCCTGGGTTCAAGCGATTCTCCTGCCTCAGACTACTGAGTAGCTGGGATCACCAGGCGCGCGCCACCACACCCGGCTAATTTTTTATTTTTAGTAGAAATGGGGCTTCGCTTGCCATGTTGGCCAGACTGGTCTCGAACTCTTGACCTCAGGTGAGCTGACCACCCTGGCCTTGCAAAGTGCAGGGATTACAAGTGTGAGCCACCGCACCCAACCAATGCCATCTTTTCAAATTAAAGTTTGGCTCATTATTTAATACTATTAGAATCTGTAACAATATGAGAATTTTACCTCTAGTTAGAGAGGTTCCATAATATTCAAGTCATACTGCGTAAGAATACTCAAGTCAAACAATGAAATGAAAACTTTAAAAACCTATATATTTTAAAGGTAATAATATAACTATCTCTACAATAAGAGATGATTATCTTGCTTTCAAAAATGGGGGTGGGGGAATCATAAAAATCAACGTGGCAATTACTCTCTGTAAAATGAAATGTATTACTCTTATTTACTTTCCAAGCAATATTGCTCATGCTTTCCCCAGAAGATAAAAATCATGTAAGAGTTCACTGTTTATAAAGAAGAGGACAAAATTCCAACGGACCTATAAAAACATTTTTTAAAAATCCAAAAAACGAGTAAACTCATCCTATTTTACTCCTACATCTTTTGGAACTTGATTGCATTTGAGTTTCACATTCCTGAAATAAAGCTAGTAAACATTTCCACTTCTGTCCAGTTTTAAGAAATGACATTTATAATCTGACAATAGAAAAGAGCAGAAGAGCCATAAGGAGAGCAGGGATCCAGAGATCCTTACCTGTTTTATAACTCTGTGATCTGTATATGTCCCTGAGCTCTTTCATAAGTCTATCTGAAGCTTGCACTGACCCAGACACTGCACCCTGAAACACAAAAGCCACTGTTTACCAGGGTCTGATGAGCTAAGATTTAAGATATTTCAACCTGATCTAAAAGATTACAGCAAAAATGGATCACCACTCAACTTTTTTTTTGGAGATGGAGTCTCGCCCTGTTGTCACCCAGGATGGAGTGCAGTGGCACGATCTCAGTTCACTGCAACCTCCGCCTCCCGGCTCAAGAGATTCTCCTGCCTCACCCTCCCAAGTAGCTGAGACTACGGGTGCACATCACCACGCCCAGCTAATTTTTGTATTTTTTTTTTTTTTTTGGTAGAGACGGGATTTCACCATGTTGGCCAGGATGGTCTCAATCTCTTGACCTCGTGGTCTGCCCGCCTCAGCCTCCCAAAGTGCTGGGATTACAGGCATGAGCCACTGTGCCCAACCTCAACATTTTAAGAAGTAAAAAAAGTCCAATTAAATGAAGCATTATGAAGTTTCAAGAGGATATTAAAACTGGGCACAAAGTCTGGTTCATTTCCTATTTCTTCTCATGTGAAAAAGTCTAGCCAACATGTCCAGACCACCATGGATTCCACAATAGCAAAGAATTCAGTATGAGTCTATTCCAAACCCCAGCAATTTTTGAAAATACTAGAAGACACTCAAGGTGACACATTATTAACTAAAATAGAGTTCCATTCATAAGACTACAAGCAAGAATATTACATAGATGGTCTAGTTCGCACATTAAGACACTGAGAAACATGTGCCTACATGCGACTGGTTTCAGTTTTTCAGTGTGGTTTCATCTCTGAAGATGAAAACACATCAATATCTTATAAGACTAAACACAAACGGAACTATTTTTTGGTCGCGTGAAATTAAAGATTTTAAACATTGCACTATACTTTGAAGGGGGGAAAAATCAAGTTTCCTAGCTCATTTCATATCTACAAAATATGAGAAGTTTTTCCTATCTCTAAAATATGAAGCGTACCTATTTCACACGGTGGCTATGAAGACTAAATGTGAAGATATATGAAGTATAAAGTACTTGGCATAGTATCCGTCATGCAAAAGTGTTCAATAATTTATAGTTGTTTTGACTATAACTCAAACTGGAATCGATCACAAGACATAAAGTACAGTTATCATTAATTCAAATGACAAACTTTGTTTTTTAAGTAATCAAGATACGGGCACTTGACTAAATTTCTTTGCTCTACTAAAAATTATAAATTAGATTAATATATAAACAAGACTGAAAGAGGGAGAGTAATCTACCTGTTTTCAACATTCGGCATCTACTTACCTAACAATTCATTCCCTGTTTTGGGGAACCTGTGCCCAAGACAAAGTGACTGCTACTCAGATTTCATGGAGTTGGTCAATAGCTCTAACACAAGGCAGGAAGTAGTAAGTGTTCAGACAATCATTTCATGTTTCCCTACTGTGAGCATTTTATATATATATACACATCATTTTCATTTATTTTTGATAGCAATCATCCAAAAGGTATGTACTGTCAAGCCATATTTTAGAGCTGAGGAAAGTGAAACCATAAAAGATGTGTTGGTCACCAAACTCAGTGTTCTTTTCACATCCTGCTGCTTCACGTAAAAGAGATATTAAGTTGTGGCCGGACACGGTGGCTCACACCTGTAATCCCAGCACTTTGGGAGGCCAAGGCAGGTGGATCACTTTAAGTCGGGAGTTCAAGACCAGCCTGGCCAACATGGTGAAACCCTGTCTCTACTAAAAATACAAAAATTAGCCAGGTGTAGTGGTGTACACCTGTAATCCCAGCTGCACGGGAGGGTGAGGCAGGAGAATTGCTTGCACCTGGGAGGTGGAAGCTGCAGTGAGCTGAGATCATGCCACTACACTCCAGCCCGGGAGACAGAGCATAACTTCATCCAAAAAAAAAAAAAAAAAAAAGGATGTTAAGTCAAAAGAGAAAAATTACTTTTGGTTGGGTCAGAACAGGACAGACCAAAGTCAGCTTCACAAAGGAGAAAGAACTTGAATTGTATTTTGTAGGAGAGGATGAATTTGAATATACAGATCCCATGGGAGGAAGGTAAGCAGAGAAAACAGCATAAACAGGCCAGAAAGGGGCATATACAGGGATCAGCAGGTGGTTCCAGGATGTGAAGAGCAGATGAACAGGGTAAAAAGTGGCTATCCATAGATAAGAAACATCACCTACAGCAACAAAACATATGACTAAGGCTAGGCACGGTGGCTCATGCCTGTAATCCCAGTACTTTGGGAGGCCGAGATGGGAGGATCACTTGAACTCAGGTGTTCAAGACCAGCCTGGACAACACAGAGTCCTCATCTCTACTAAAAATAAAAAAAAACTAGCCTGGCATGGTGGCATGTGCCTATAGTCCAAGCTACTTGGGAGGCTGAGGCAGCAGGATTACTGGAGCCTGAGAGATCAAGGCTACTACACTGAACTATGATTGTGCCACTGCACTCTAGCCTAGGCGACAGAGCAAGACTCTGTTTTAAAACACATACGACTGAATCCACCACTAAGGCAGGAATGGAGGAGGAGGGCAGCTGAGATGAGCATGTTAATGAATTGCCTGGTATTAACTATAATTATTTAACCACAAAAGTCCAGGTTCTAGATATCTACACACACTTACATTTAAATGGTCTTGCCTTTGAGTCTTCCTAATTTTCTCTAATATTGCCAAATTTTCTTTTTCAATTCCTTCATCCTCTGACTTTTTCCCACTAATAGGCTCTTCTTCCTTCATCTCATAGTGATCTAAGTCTTCTATATCCTGCAAAGAGAAGAAAAATGTTAGCTTATTCAACCTATTTTTCTTCAGCAGTTTCTTATGCCAAAATAACGTTAAATTATTCTTGACTCAATAAGGAACAAGAAACAAAATATATCTATCGTATGGGGAGAGAGAAAAAGCCCCCACATTCCATTCAAGAGGCTCCCACCTTTTATATCCTGTATTTTATTTAAAATCTAGACTCTGGGTAAAGCAGATTTAAAAGCTTTACAAAATCATAACTATTACCAAATAAGCCATCTTCTAAATCTCCTATTAAGAGGAACCTTTAAAACAGTTTAGCAGCAGGTGTCAAGAACCTTAAGTGTTCCTAGTTTGTTCCAGAAACTCAGCTTCTAGAATTGTATTCTAAGAAACTAGTTTAAACTATAAACACTAATTTAGGCATAAGGATACCTATTTCAACCTTGCAGCCACAAAAACAAACACAAAATCTGCATGTGCAAAAATAGCAAAATATCAAGAGGCCACTGAAATACTAACACGGCATAATCTCTCCTGTAACGAAAAACTTTAAAATGAAAAATACAAAAAAGAATAGAAAGAATTTCAGTTACGATGAAATAAGCACAGAAAAAGAAAGACCAGAAGAACTTACATTGAAATGTTAATTTCAGTTAATTTTAGTTATCTCTGGAGACATTTAATGCTTTCCCCTAATTTCCAAGTTTTATGTAGTAAGCATCTATTGACGTTTATAACTAGAAAAAAAGTTAGAAAAAGAATTTTATCTCAGGTCCTCAGGAGGCTGAGATAGGAAGATCATGTGGGCCCAGGAGTTTGAGGCTGCACTGAGCTATGATCATGCCACTGTACTCCAGCCTGGGTGACAGAGCAAGACTCTCTCTCTTAAAAAAAAAAAAAAAAAAAAAAAAAAAAAGGTAAAGAAAAAAAAGAATTTGAATACCCCTAGACCAATATCTTTATTCACATCATTCTGCTCCCTCCTTTCCCATATTATCTGTTCTTATACATATATAAATCTATGCAGAATTTAAATCCTAACTTTTTGCAATTACTTTATTTCTCTACTTCAATTGCCAAAATCTCTAAAGGAGTAGTTTATACTCATCTCGACTTTTTTTTTCCCCCCGGAGCAGGCTAATTCACTGATTTCTAGACCAGGTTAATTCACTGATTTCTAGACCAGGTTAATGACTACCTTCTATCCATTCAATAGGCCTCCTTTTTGGCTTTATTTTTTTATTTTCTGAGATGGAGTCTCGCTCTGTTGCCCCGGCTGGAGTATAGTGACAAGATCTCGGCTCACTGCAGCCTTCACCTCCCCGGCCTCCTTTTTGAATGCCATCTCTTCAAGCCCTATAACGTTCTGTTCTCACTCAAACTCTGCCCATGACTCCATACTTCATTGAGCTCCCTTCTCCCTGTGTGCACCTTTCAGCCCCGATCTTCCATCCTACATTGTTTTCCTCACAATTCTCACAAATGCCTTTAGCCTGTATTTCCTCCTATACCTTCAACCTCAGTCACGTTCCCATCCACAAAACTTCCTTCTCTGAGTACTAATCAGCACATCCCAAACAGAATTCAACATTATCTAAAACAATATCCTCAGCACACTATTCCCTGCTTAAGGCCTTCCTATCAATAATCACACCAAACAGAAACACACCTGTCTCGAATTCAAGACTTTTAACCATCTGCCTTTTCTAGCCAATCTTGTTTTTTCATGACTTCCACACATCAACCCTCCTCAAAAGAAAAGTATCCAATGAACTCAAACACACTATGTCCAAGGTTGTTCTGAGCCTGTTCCCATATTATTTTAGCAGCCTAGAATATCTTCTTTCCACCTGTCCTAATCTGACATCTCCAAAGTCCAGTCTCCTACCTTTCCAGGTTTCCCTCCATATTGCAGCCCCTTGTTTATTATCTTGTGAGGGGAAAAAGAAAAAGTTCATGAACTTTAGTACAATGGCTGCTTCATGGTAAACTGGACCCACAGAAAAGGTTTAATGTTTTCATGCAGTTTATTCCGCCTAAGCTAAACTGCATAAAAATATTAAACTCTCATTCTAACTTGACAGTTTTAAGAGTATTTTACTCCCAGACTCATAAAACAAGCCTACAGCCAGGCACAGTGGCGCATGTCTATAATCCCAGCACTTTGGGAGGCCAGTGGTGGATCACTTGAGGTCAGGAGTTCACGAGATGAGCCTGGACAAAAGAGCAAGACCCAATCTCTACAAAAAATTTTTTAAAAAGCTGGGCATGGGGCACACGCCTGTAGTCCCAGCTACTCAGAGGGCTGAAGTGGGAGGATTGCTTGAGTCCAGGAGTTCGAGGTTGCAGTGAGCCATGATCACACTACTGCATTCCAGCCTGTGCCACAGTGAGACCCTGTCTCAAAAAAACAAAACAAGCCTACAACACTGCTTCTTTAGTTCTGAAGCATTCTAAAAGTATATTTTAGATTAAAAATTTCCAAATCAAGAAAACAAAAGCATATACTAATTATAAGACCCAAAACAGAAAAAAAATTTTTTTTTAAATCAAGACCATGGAATTCACATATCCTCTATTTGGTCAACGCAGAGACAAAGATCTTTGTTCTGAAGTTTGAATTTAAATGCAAAGCTTCAGAGCTTGAAAACATCTAAAATTATATCCATGACTGACAACTGGCCTAAGCTCAATGTCTTTGGAATGTGCTCTACTAAATTTGCTATGATTTAAATGTGCTCCCTCCAAAATGCAGGTGTTGCCAATGTGATGATATTAAGAGGTAGGACCTTTAAGAGGTGATTAAGCCAAGAGGGCTCCCTCCTCCTTAATGGGATTAAGGCCCTTACAAATGAGGCTTCACACAATGGACTAGCTTGCTCTCCTGCCCTTCTGCCTTCTACCATGTGAGGATGCAACAAGAAGGTCCTCAGACACCAAATGTTGGTATCTTGATCTTGGACTTCCCAGCCTTCAGAACAGTGAGAAAATAAATGTCTGTTCTTTATAAATTACCCAGTCTCCAGTATTCTGTTAAAATAGTGTAAACCAGATTAAGACAAAATTCTTTGATGATTTTTCAACAAGAGACAGTTTCACTACTTCTGGCAAGTAGTCCCTAAAATGTTCTCAAATTCTCCTTTTATGCAAACATAAAATTTTTTAAACTTAGTAGTTCCTCTTCCTAAAAATAACCAAATACAGATTAAGTACTGATACTGATTAGTATTAAACATAAATATAATTTTAGTGCTAAATGTTAAAAGCTTTTGTTTTCCAGGAAATCAAATCCAAAGAATTCAGATAAATTTGCTCAAAGGCATATCATTAGTTAGAGGTAAAGCCAGAGTTGGGGAATTATATTCCATTCCAAACACAATGTGCTTTCAATTATTCCACATTAATAGTAGTCTATAAAAAAGATTTGAGAATTACTCAAATGTTCAAAAATGAAGACATTTATGAACTCTTCTTTTATATAAAATACCTACTTCAGCCATCTCTTCTTCTTCTTCGTCTTCTTCTGAAGTCACTTCTTCTGTTGTCCCATTCTGAAACAGAGAAAGAATCTGCCAGGGCTACACAGAACAAATATGCACAGGCTGAGTACATTAGAAGACTGGTGCCACAAACTCTCAACCATCTGTCACTGGAGTCCCACTACCAGACAGTTTATTAAAATTAAAATGTTTATCTTTAAATCCAGCTTTGACTAACAAATAAGTTATCAGCTTTTAAAAATGAAACAATTTTGAACAATTCAACTTAATGGATGCCTTAGGAATAAAGAAAAGCAATCAAATATAAAGCAAAACAGAAAAAAATGTTAAAACATAATCTAATTTAAAATAAGAAAACATTTTACTTATATGGCTATGTGCATAAGATCAATGGCTTATTTAAAATAAAATCTCCCAATTCTTAAAATAGCTCCCTTTTTAACTTTGGAAAGCCTGAATCATTACATAAATTCAATTGCCTTACATTTTGAAAGGTCAGATGTGTCACTGATAATAGACATTTCACAAAACTAAGAATTATGAAATGATTACCACCTCACTAAAAAGCAAATTTTCTTTTTAAAAACATTTTACTACAAAATACTTCTCTACAAGACACAACTTACCAATTTACACAATTTACAATTTATCAAGTTCAGAAATGAATTTGATGGGGTTTTAGGAAGGCCTTTCATGTCCATTTTCGGCAAAGTTCAAAAAGTAAGCTTCCTGGCCGGGACACTGTTTATACATGCATCTTTAACCATGAAGGCCAGTTCAGGTTAGAACACAGAATATGTAAAAGATCAAGAAACCAGGATCCAGAGATCAAGTAAGACCAACAAAGGTCTCGGCAGTATCTAAGCATCTGTTATGAGGTACTCTGATGGAATAATTCTCAAGAAAAACAAACCCACGATCACAGAGGGTATTAGAACTCTTCTGGATTAGTCAGTTGGAGAATTCCATGTAAACATACCCATGCAGAATTAACTTGTATTTCCTTTAAATCTGCATCTCTTTAGACATTGTCTTCTAAAAACTAATGGAAAATGGAAGCAAGCAGCTTCCAAAATGTAATTCTCCCTTTTTTCATTTCCCTAAATTGTTATACTCCAAATCAAACTATTCTGGGTATCTAAAGACTATATACCTAGCCTAAAAGTCCCAAAGAGTTTGGTTGCATCAATGATTGAAAGAGCATTTTCGAAATGCCAATTTCAAAGCCTACTCAGAGAATCTGTTTTTCAAAAGCTCTCTGAGGTGATTCTCACATGCATCTGGGTCTGTCACCATCAGCCGAGTTACCATCCTTCATTTTAAAATGAGAAAGCTGAGCCCCCACCATCTCAAAAAGGGTAAGTAATTTAATCAAAACAAAAAGTGAGTTATCCTAAGATGATTTCATTTCAAGATGTGGCCTGGTCCTCTTTTCAAAACCCCATTGAAATGACAGAATTTTATAACAAAAGAGTAGGTCTGCTGCAGTAGCAGAAAAACAAATACAAGGAGAATACCCTTAGTGAACCAAAACTATAAGGACATGCTGGAAGATACAAAGGAGATGGAATCAGACTGCTGGGCTTGAGAAAGTCACAGACTCAATCCAATAATGCAGGGACCACTTTTTTTCAGAAGAATCAGACATTCTTTACTGTACTTGTCTCATCTACAGTTGGTAAGGATCACTCTCCTATATAGAAACCCTATCTTGATGGCCTCTATGAGTGTCAAAACCAAAGAGAAAAGACAAAGAGTGTTTTTAATATAACTCAATGCAGCAGCAAAATCTTGTAACAGACTCCGCCTCTTCCTTTTAGCTCAGGAGCTGGAAAGCTCACCAGCCAGCACCTCCCCACCCTCATGCCATAGGAAGAGCACAGGTCTGCAAACCAGGAGGGGGAGGCCACCGTAGAAAAGAGTGACAATTCTGAAGACACTCAGGTCAACAATGGATACTGATCAATGGTATATCTCATCTATAAATGAAGAGATAACCATGTATCACCAGAGAGCTGAAGAAAATTAGCAATCTGAAAGTGCCAAGTCAAACACAAATGATCTGAAGCATTACTAATGAAGGAAATAAATAGAATTTAAAAACCTAATTGGGATCTTCAGCAGTAATTGAGAAGTTACTGCATCCACAAAATAAAAAACAGATTACTATGCAAGCACAATTCTAAAGATCCCCTCCACCCCCAAAAAACCACTTGTAGAAGGGTTGTAGTACTATGGGCTTGACCCAACAAGGCATTTATGATTAAGAAAAACAGTGACATTTTCTTAGAACAGAGAAAAAAAGGAGACGGGGGAGAAAACAGAAGAGATGTAAGTAAGAGAACAGTTAAGGGACATCAAAGATATAGAGATCTAACATTCATCCAGAGGATGAAGGGGAATAAAAAGAAACAAAAGAGACAAGTGCTGCTGAGCTAAAGAAAGACTCTAGAATATTAAGCGGCTCTGAATGCCCCAAAGGAATACTGAAGGCCGGACACAGTGGCTCATGCCTGTAACACTTTGGGAGGCCAAGGCAGGAGGATCACTTGAGCCCAGGAGTTTGAGACCAGCTTGGGCAACATGGTGAAAACACATCTCTACAAAAAAATTTTAAAAATTAGCCATGCACGGTGGCAGTGCACACCTGTAGTCCCAGCTACTCAAGAGGCTGAGGTGGGAGGACTGCTTGTGCCCACGAGATAGAGACTGCAGCGAGCTGTGATCACACCACTGCACTCTAGCCTGGGCAAGAGAGCAAGACCCTGTTTCAAAAAAAAAAAAAAAAAGTAATACCGAAAAGTAAAACCCCCACACTTTACAGTTACAGAGAAAATCATACCAACTACCAGAAAGAAAAAATAAAATACACAGAAAGAATTAAGAATGAGATAGGCATCAGACTTTTCATTTGTAACAAGTATCAGAAGATAAAAGCATAAAGAACTGGGAATAGACACAATTATGAACTTAGAATTCTATATCTAGCTCCATCAAGACAGGAAGCATATCTGTGTACGTTCACCTCCAGATTCTCCACACCAATGTGGAATACTTTATACAGAGTCAGATATTTGTTGAACAAACAACAGACAGCAAGTATTCAAGGAACACTCTCCATACACATCCCTGCAAACCCTTTCTAGGTTTAAAAAAGAACAAACCAAAAAAAAACAGGTATTATTCAAGGATATACTTGAGGGGCAGGGAGCAGAACACATAATACAAGGAGCAGCAATAAGCAAAGACAGCAGTAACACCAATAGTGAAGTCTAAACGATTGCTGATAATGCAGTTGAAAGGTCACAGGCCATATTCTCTGACCACATGATGCACTAAAAATAACTGAAAAGCCACCTGAAAATGCTTTTTAAAAAGTTTTTTTTTTCCTAGATAACTCTTGAGTAAAAGAAGAAATTGATCCTCATGCCCCTAAGTATTGCCCCAGAGAAATGCTGGCACAGGGGTACCATGAAATACAGGCAAGAATGATCACAGCAGCATTCACTGTTCCTAACAACACTGGAAACAACCCACATGTCTGTATCCAGTCAAGGGGATAAATGGTAAGGTGTATTCAAACAATGGAATAAATACAGCAATGCAAAAGAATTATAGCTATACACAATAGGAACAAATTTCACACACAATGTTGAGCACAACAAAGATATGAAAAAATACATATAGTATGATTTTCAAAAGTTCAGCAATAGGAACACTACACTGTATTGTTCAAGGATGAATACATAAGTGATAACACTAGAGAAACCTAAGGAAAGACGAGTGTACAGAGGAACAGTGATCAGGAAGAAGGCTGCAGGAGGTTTCTGTAGTGCGAACAATGTTCCTTCTCTTCACCTGGGTGCTGGCTAGGTGTTGGCTCCCAAGTATTCACTCTAATTATGAGTTACACTAAGCTTATGTTTTACATATTTTTAATACATGTCATCTCTCACAACGAAAAGTTTTAATAGTATGGCAATGTGAACAAATGATGGAATAAAATTACTTAGAAAACAGATTATAAAACTTGTGCAATAAACTCAAACAGCACCCAAAGAAAATGTATACCCTTACATGTTTGTTTAAAAAGCAATTTAAATTACATTAATCCACTAAACTAGAAAAAGCAACATAAAAAGGGGGAAATAATTAAGACATAAGCAAAAAATGAAACAGAAAACACTAGATTTAAAAAATAAAACTGAAAGAGGATTCTTTCACAAGACTAATAAAACAGCCACGCCTCTGGTAAGTAATCAAGATAAACAAAACTTCTGAAGTGAAAATGGCATATAGCCACATGTGAATACGACACAACAGCTTAGAAGTATACGTGAAGCGATCTTTTTTTTTTTTTTAGAATCTACAGTTACTACAACTGAAGAAGTGGAAAATCTGGAGACCGATACATAGAAAAAGGAAAAAGACAGTCAAAGACTCATCCTCCCGATTGGAGTTTTATTTAAACCATGGTTTCTCAACCTCAGCAATACTGATATATTGGGCCAGACAATTGTTTGTGGAGGGTTCTCCTATGTGTTGTAGGATGTTTAGTGACATCCCCTCTACCTAAGAAATGCCAACAGCACCCCTACCATGACCAGCTGTGAAAACCAGAAATGGCTCCAGATATTTCCAAATGTCCCACGGGAGGCAAAAATCTCCTCCAGTTGAAAATTACTGTGTAAACTAGATCTACACCCTAGATCTTAGAAAAAAAGATGTAAAGCTTTCCAAGTCACCCCCGCATACCCTTGATACTGAAATAAGAGCCTAAAAGGAAACAAAGTATAACCTTACTTAATATAGAAGTAAAAATCCAAAAATAAAATATTACCATATCCATTCTAATGGTGTTTACTATAGAAATGCAAGGATGATTCAAAATTAGGAACTCACAAATTATATCCCTACATAGAATCGTGGGCACAATCATGAAAAACCAGGCAGCTCTCTATGCATTAAGTCCATGTGATATTCAGTGAAAAACACAAGCTGCAGATGTCTTACAGAAGGAAAAGTGAGGGGCCAGATGCAGTGACTCACCCCTGTAATCCCAGCACTCTGGGAGGCCAAGGTGGGCAGATCACAAGGTCAGGAGTTTGAGACCAGCCTGGCCAACATGGTGAAACCCCAGCTCTACTAAAAAATACAAAAACTTAGCCGGGCGTGGTGGCGCACACCTGTAATCCCAGCTACTGGGGAGACTGAGGCAGGAGAATCGCTTGAACCCATGAGGCAGAGGCTGCAGTGAGCCAAGATCGCGCCATTGCACTCCATCCTGGGCGACAAGCGAGACTCCAACTCAGGGGGAAAAAAAAAAAAAAAAAGACTGGCCAGATGATCATAGATGTTTATAAAGTATCAGCTGGCCATGGTGGCATGTGCCTGTAATCCCAGCTACTTGGAAGGCTGAGAGGCAGGAGAATCACTTGAACCCAGGAGGTGGAGGTTGCAGTGAGTTGAGATCGCGCCACTGCACTCCAGCCTGGGCGACAGAGAGAGACTCTGTCAAAAAAAAAAAAAAAAAAAAAAAAAGAAACAGAAGGAAAAGTGAATACTGAAAACATATTTCTCCCATCTGCTCTTTGTCCTGAGGTTCCACTAGAATTACGGTGAAGAATAAACACACAATTACAAAAAAGGAATGGGGTTACCAGCAGACCAGAACTCACCTCCACTAGACAATGACAGTAAATGGAAAATGGTTAATTAATGGAGCAAAGCCAACAAAGGTGGAGGTTAGGCAGATATCGATAACAAGGAGGCAAATTTATCTCACAGCACCCTGAAGAGGCTCTAGACTCAGACACTAGGTACCCCAGAGAGTGGGACAGATAGGCAAGACTGTAAACAGATTAACAAAAGCCTATATACAGAACACATTTTCCAGGCCCTGAAACACACTGTTCTACCACATCTCCTTAAGCAGAACCTAAGCAAACATACATCTACCTCAGGCAAAAGAACACAGATTTCATCTCCAGAGGAATGGAGTAGTTCCAGCCATCATTTATGATTGCACCAGGAGATAAGATAGAGGGGTAGGAATAACCATTGGGAATCAGCCTAAATTCCCACTAAAAGCTACCAGTTGACAAGTCTTGGCCACAAAGAACTCCCAATCAGTCTTTCAGTCCTTTTTTTTTTTGTTTTTTTGAGATTGGGTTCCATTCTGTCACCCAGGCTGGAGTACAACTGGCATGATCACAGCCCACTGCAGCCTCAACCTCATAGGCTCAAGTGATCCTCCTGCCTTAGCCTCTTGAGTAGCTGGGACTACAGGCAGGTGCCACCATACCGACCTAACTTTTTATTTTTTGTAAAGATGGGGTCTCAATATGTTGTCCAGGCTGGTCTTAACTCTTGGGCTCAAGTGATCCTCCCATCTCGGCCTCCCAAAGCACTGAGATTATAGGTGTGAGCCACCACATCCAGCCTCCCAATCGGTCTTTTAGTACCCCTCTCAAATATGAACAAAAAAGGGAATTAAAAGACTACAAATGATAAGCAACATAGAATAGATACCTGAGGAAAGGTTTAAAAAAAAAAAAAAAGACAAAAATAAACTAAGAAAAAAATTTATTAAAGAAAAAAGATGCTAGGGAGAGGGCCAAAGAGTATCAAAATAGCTCCTTAAAGACACTTATGAATACATCCATGGAACAAAAATAGAATATGAACAAAAAATAACCAGCGAAGAAAAGGCTCTTAGAACTCAGGGCTCATCTTGGGAGTTGGTCCCCAATGAACCACACCTCCTGTCATCACGGTCCTTGGATGGGCCCATCCCACAGTGAATCTGGGTTGGCCCCGAGACTCACTTTAACCTACAGAATTTGGTAGAAATTATATTGGACCTGTTCCAGATCTAAGCCTTAAGAACACCTGGCAGCTCCACTTCTATGCTTCTGGAAGCCAAAAATAGGAACTGACTATCCTCTTGGAGAAAGAGAAGCCACATGAAGAGGCCCGAGAGGATGAGACGCTATGCAGAAAGGCCAGATGAAGAAACACCAAGGCAGCAGACCTGTGGGTGAAGAAGCCGTCTCAGACATTCTACTGCAGCTGAGCATCCAGATGACCAGTCCCTGCCACCATCTAAACCACAGAGTGAGAGCTGCCAAATGAGACCAGCAGAAAACCTGTCCAACTAGCCCCAGTTAAGCCATACAATAGCGACAGATAGGCAAATTTGTTGTTTTATGCCATTAAGTTTTGGGATAATTGGTTAAGCAACAATAAATAAAACTTAAAGTTATGACTGTCCAAATAACATTTCCAAAAGTTGAAAGAAAAATATTTCAGATTTTAAAATTAAAGAAAAATAATTTAGAAATAATATGAGATACAAGACTCAAGACAAGAAGAGGTCTAAAATCCCATTAACGGACACTTCGAAATGAACAAATAAAATGGAAAGGAGAAAATTAACAACAAAAATATGAGAAGATTAAACATTCCAAATTTGAAAGAGCCTATCCATAGACCTATCCATTTGGTATACTCAGCACAATGAGTGAAAAAAGACCCACACTAAGTATACTGTTGTGCTGTTTCAGCACATCAAGGAAAAGACAAACTCCTAAAGGCTTCCAGAGAGAAAGCCATACGTAAATGACTGAAACTCAGAATGGCATGAGGCTTCACCACCACGACTGGTTAGAAGACAACAGCACAGACTTTGAAATTCTAAGGTAAAATTATCTTCAACCTAGAAATATATAATCAACCAAACTACCAATCAAGTGTGAGGGAGGGTAGAATATAACAGAAGTCAACACTGATGGGGATGTGCTATGCACCAGGCACTGCTCTAAATGGTTTACTTGTAACAACTCATTTAATCCTCATAGTTCCCCCAAAACATAGGTACTAACACTATTACTGGTTCCCCCATTTTGCCAATGGAAAATTGATGCATAGAACAATTAGGGAATCAGCCCAAGGGCACACAGCCAGTAAGTAGCAGAACAAAGATTCAAACCTATCTCGGTCTGGCTCCAAAAACCAAACACTGGATAGTATTTTTCAGAAGCTAGAGCTCAGAAAATGTACTGCTCCATGCTTTCTTAGGGTTTTGCCTGAGAATATAGTCAGGCAAAATGAGAAAGGGTAAGCCAAGAAAGACGGCATGGGATTCAAGAAACAATGGATCTACTGTAGGAGAGCAGATGAGAAAAACCTCAAGATGGCATCTACACAGCCAACCCAAAGAACCACCTGCCAAGATGGGCACAGAGGAACCAAAGGCTTCAGAAGAAAGGGAAACCTCACAGAAAGGGCTACAACAGAATTTTTTAAATTAAAAATTACTATTATGAGGAAGACACTGCAAAACAAAAAGCTGCACCAAGAAAGGAAATATCCTATCTTAAATATTCTAGAAAACTTGGCTTTACTCTACAAAGTCCTAATGATAATTAGTGATTACTTATATGACTAAAGATAATATTTGAGGAAGGGGAGGTGAGTGGTAAGTGGGTGGTATAAGAGCTAAATTATCATGTATTATAGTAAAAAAAAAAAAATAGGTAATAAATATTTAGATGCCTAAATAAGTAAATCCAGAATGAAGTTAGTGGTGGTGGTGAGCTAGTGGAAATTTCTGTTGCTTGCAGGAGATAACATTTGGTTTAGTCTTTAAAAAGCACAGACAGACTTAAGGAGATGACATTGCTAGGTGAAGGTAATTGAATAACCAAAGACAAACTATGAAAGAAGCAAGAGCATTTATGGAAACCAGCAATATTAACAAAAAGGTGGTGGTAGGGAGAAGGGCAATTGTTTGCCTGTATAGTAAATACCAGCAGCTCCAAAGAATGAAAAGTTTATTTTTAGTACCTAAAACAAACAAAACAATTCAATAGGAACAAAAATGAAACTAACTTCTAAATAAGTTGAATAATAAAAAGAAAAATCATCCTAGTTTGACTTTTGCTTGTGACAATTTATTTAGCTCTTGAACACTAGAGAATTTTTACTTTACCTGACCCGTGGGTAGTGGTTGATCTAGCATCTCAACATCCAGGTGCTTAGGAAGGTTATATAAACTGCAGAGTTCACATATCAACCACTTCAATTGCTGACGAAGCTACAAAACACATTTCAGTAAATAAGCATTATGTTAAAGAGCCCTTAGAAGACATCAATAATGTTATGACTACTGTAATCAATCCAGTAGGAAATGAAAAAGTTTGTTACTGCTCAACTGCAGCTTACAGATTTAAAAAATAGTCTTTAAAATATTTTCAGGACCCTCTAGTATAAGAAAGTTACTATGGCTTGGGGTATAATCACTACAACTGATACCTAGCAGAATGACAACAATAAGGGCAGAGGAAGGAAGTTCCAGACATTGTCCAATTTCTCACTGCTAACCTGTTTTCTGAGAAACTTACAACTTCAGACAAGAGAACATTAATGCATTAATGAGGCTACCAAAAAAATAAAAACAAAAAATAACAGAAAAAATAACCCAGACACACACAGGCAGTGTTGTTACAGATGGATTACAAAATTATATATTCCAGTCATATTCATTTAAAAATACAGAAGCAAATATCTAGTAGACAGAGCCTGGCAATCTAGATGACCTTGGATATCCTATCTAATTCCCTGAGTATGAGTCTACCCATCTGTAAAACAAAGAAATGAAAACTTTCCCAGAATGGTAAAGATGAAATGAAACCTGTAAAACACTTGATACTTAGTAGGCTCTTAAGTGTCTGTATAAAAAATAACAATAATTCACTAGGAAAACTGCAAAGAATAACTGTAAATTTCCATGTTTAAGTCCAGATTGTTTTGTAAGCATATTTGCTTTCAACAAGTAAACAAGGTAAATCATGTGCACAAGTATGGTTTTCATTGTTTAAAATGTTTTTCAATGTATAAGGTGACTCAAATGGGATCTAATAAGGCAACTCACTTCACTTGGTCAGGAACAGTTTCCTAGGTGGCTCTGACCAAGAAAAGAGATGAAAAGAAAGAAGCAGGTTTACAAAGGACAAAGAAAGAAGACACAGGATTAGAATGGGTTAACGAAGCAAAGAATAAGCCTTCCCAAAGTGGACAACAGAGCAAATGAAAATGAGGAAGGCTGAACGGTAAATTAGGATCCAACAAAAATCTTCATGCTTAAAAGGAAACCAAGCTCCAGTGTGGATCTGATATCCACCCAATACGCTCTACTGCGTGCTAAGTGCATAACGAAGATGAGGCAGGGCAATCTGGACACAGACCTAGACACTCTGGCCTCTGGCACGGAAGGGGCTCCAGGAGTGCTGGGGAGAGAGGCAGCAGGGTAGTGGAGTCATACCAAGCAACAGGAAAGACAGGGTAGTACATTTTCCACGAATTTCAATTTTCCTCCCTTCCCCCACACACCAAAAAAGCATTTGAGGGATGGGAGGAAGAAACTGAGATCACAGGGAAAATAGTAAGAGACATTCAGAAGGACAGGTCTTAGAAAATTACTAGTTTGGGGGGGGTCAGAGAACAGTAGTATATAAAAGAACGCTAAGACAGTTCCCAGGTTTAGGTATGGGTGACTAGTTTGATTATTTCATTTTGTCCCACTCACAATCACAAGGAGAATTACTGAGAAAAAAACACGGGGCTGACAGAATGCTAGGAGGTGGGTAAATGCAAATTTAAATGTCATCATTTTGAATATCCATGGCACTCTAAGTGAGATTCCCTAACATATATGATTTACAGACAGATATATGGGTTTGAAACTCTGGAGATGAATACAGATTTAGGAATCCCTAGAACAGAGGTCATGACTAAAGTAATGGGAGTAAAATATTACTCAGAGAAAGCACAGAATGAGAAGAGAAGAAGTAGGCCAAGGAAGAAGAGATCAGAGGAGACCAAGGCAGGGTGATAAGATCAAAACAAGACAGTAATCAGACGGAAGTTCCATTAGATTATCAGTTCCCAGAGGACAGGGACATGCCTTATTTGTCTTTTATACTCAATTATCACAGAGCCTGACACAGAAGCCAATTTTTTTTAAATTGTGTTCTACTATTAACAGTTTCCTGTACCCACCAGGAAAAGAAAAAAGTATAAACAAGCATATAGATTTTTTTACATTGTATACTAAAGAGGCCAATTATACACAATATTTTATGCCTTGCTTTTTCACTTAATATATCTTAGAACTTTGCACATGCTCTTATGGAAAGACTGGCTGCATTTTTTTTTTTTTTGCCTACAACAGAATATTCTATTATAAAACTATACACTATTTTTATTTAACCAACTCTTTATTGGTGGACATTAAGAATGCAGGAATGTTTCAACAAGGGAACAATCGACAGTATCAAAATACTGCAGAGGGGTCAATTTGGGGACTAAGAGAGGAGCCGCTAGTTTTGGCAACTAGGAGACAAATTTTAGTGCAACGATGAAGGCAGAATCCAGATCATAATAACTTCAGCGAAAAAAGGTGAAAACATGTAGCTTATTCTCTCAAGAAACTAGGTTTTGATAAACTGGCAGAGGCTGCAAGAGTGGGAGGTAAGCTGTTTTCTCCTTCATGTAAATATATTCACTTTTTAAAAAACTAGGACCAATTTTATATCCTATTTCATTTAACCTTATGAATGTGTTTATGTAATATTTTAGATACTGAAAAATAACTCATTTTTGCTATTACAAAACCGTTATCTTTAGATCTTCAGAAGCAACTTCCTAAAAGGAGGTAGAGTAACAGAACTATGTCTACCATTCTTTCCCATCAACCCCCTTGCTGGGGATGTAAACATGTGTCCATCTAGCTTTTAATTTTTACCTCTTACCTTCATGGCTCTCCACACAAACCTTAACTCGTGTGTGTGTGTGTGTGTGTGTGTGTGTGTGTATATACACACACACACACAGACAGAGAGAGAGAGAGAAAGAGGGTCTTGCTATGTTGCCAAAGCTGATCTCAAACTCCTGGGCTCAAGCAATCCTCCCACCTCGGCCTCCCAAAGTGCTGAGATTACAGGCATGAACCACTGTGCCAAGCCTCAGCCTTAACTCTTAAAATATCTTTTTTTTTTGGAGACGGAGTCTCACTCTGTCGCCCAGGCTAGAGTACAGTGGCACAATCTCAGCTCACTGCAACCTCTGCCTCCCAGGTTGAAGCAATTCTCCTGCCTCAGCCTCCAAGTAGCTGGGATTACAGGTACATGCCACCACACCCGGCTAAATTTTGTATTTTTAGTAGAGATGGCGTTTCGCCATGTTGGCCAGGCTGGTCTTGAACTCCTGACCTCAACTGACCCGCCTGCCTGGGCCTCCTAAAGTTCTGGAATTACAGGCGTGAGCCATCACGCCCAGCCTTCTGTTCTTAAGAATAGATGTGTTTAAACCAACTATACAACTATAACTTATCTTGACAAAAAGCAGAGTTGAGACTCAAACTTCCTCAAATAGTTTTCCTAAGACTATTTACAGAATAATCTAGCCTTTCCTTATGAAGTTAGAATACCACCTTTACCTTATACTAAATTCTCATTTGCATGACTCTGGTTCTAAATTTCCATTGCCTTTATCTGTCTGGAACAGAGTTAGTACACAACATTTTACTGAACATCTGGTTGAACAAGTCTATTCGTTTTTTTTTTTTATCATTTACCCTTTTAAACAAATGTTAGAGTCATTTTGTCAACTTCCAAAAATAAACCTGCTGGGATTTGTACTGAAATTTAGTTTATATATATATATATATATATACACACACACACACATACACATGTATATACATATATACACATAACATGTATATACACACACACATATATATTTTTTGAGACAGGGTCTCACTCTGTCACCTAGGCTAGAGTTCAGAGGCACAATCTAGGCTTACTGCAATCTCCGCCTCCCAACCTCAAGCAATCCTCCCACCTCAGCCTCCTCAGTAGCTGGGACTACAAGTGTGTGCCACTACACCCTGCTAATTTTTGTTATTTTTTGTAGAGACAGGTTTCACCATGTTGCCTAGGCTGGTCTTAAACTCATGAGCTCAAGCAACCTGCCTGCTTCAACATCCCAAAGTTCTGGAATTACAGGCATGAGCCACTGCACAACCAGCAGAAATTACACTTACGAATATGAAGACATGGCGATAAGTGACATATTTATACCATGATATCTGCTCATCCAGGAACACAGAATGCAAATCTTTCCTTCCACTCAGCAAAACTGTCATGTTCTTGATAAAAGTCCTGCACATCTAAGTTGATTCTTAGGTATTTAAGTTTTGTTGAAATACTTGAAAAAATACTTTATCACTGTATCTTCTATGTGATTATAGCTAAAATTGTGGAAAGCTATTGACTTTTATGCAACAGAGCTTTCAACCAGTAATCTTAAAAACTCTTTTTTTCAGTTGGTTCCTCTGAATATTTTTAGGTAAACAATCATGTCAGCTGAAAATAATGATGATTATTTTTCTATAATGACTGTATGATATCATGGGAAAATAC
Source organism: Pongo abelii (assembly GCF_028885655.2). Taxonomy (NCBI): domain Eukaryota; kingdom Metazoa; phylum Chordata; class Mammalia; order Primates; family Hominidae; genus Pongo; species Pongo abelii. The sequence continues at coordinate 79,142,843 of NC_072001.2, read as the reverse complement.
AGTAATTTTTTTTTTTTTTTTTTTTTTTTTGAGACGGAGTCTAGCTCTGTTGCCCAGGCTGGAGTACAATAGCGTGATCTCGGCTCACCACAACCTCTGCCTCCCAGATTCAAGCAATTCTCCTGCCTCAGCCTCCCAAGTAGCTGGGATTACAAGCATGCGCCACCATGCCCAGTGAATTTTTGTATGTTTAGTAGAGACAGGGTTTCACCACGTTGGCCAGGCTGATCTCGAACTCCTGGCCTCAAGTGATCCGCCCGCCTTGGCTTCCTAAAGTGCTGAGATTACAGGCGTGAGCCACTGCACCTGGCCAGTAAATGTTTTTTAAAATAATGTAAAACTATATAGACTATGACCTCAACTATTTAAACGTATGTATAAAGGTATATGTATTTTACTAGCAAAGAAAAAATATATACTGGTAGAAAATAACCATCATGTCAACAGTGGTTATATTAGGCAGAGAAATTATGGGAGATTTTAATTTTTTTTCCTGTCTATATTTTACTAATTTTCTCAACAATGCTTGCTCATGAGTTTTATAATCAAGAAAAAAAGTTAAAGATTTTTTCAACATGGAAAGTTATATTTCTTTATATACTAAAAACAAAAATAAAACTTTCTGTTCTTTTACTGCAGACTTACAGACCCTTGAAAGAAAAGGCAATTCCCTCATACTAGTTCTGGTGTCATTCTCCTCATCTCTCCCTTCACTTCTACCTTGGTCTTTTTTCTGCTTCCCACCTTGGCTAGTGGTCTCTACCCAAAATGCTTGTTTGGCTTAATGGTTAGAATTCAGGGAAAAAGAGATCCCTAATTTGTAATCTAAATTAAGGTTATACATGTGGGAAATAAAAGAGAGAGACCAGGTAGTAAATAGAATTTGAAGGACAAAAAAAAAAAAAAAAAAAAAAAACACTAGTCTTTAATTCCTACAAGATTATAATCATTAATCATGCTTTTATATCACATTATCTCTTAACATTTAATTTCTGTATGTAATATTCATGAGGAAAAGAGAAAATAGGTTGGCTTATTTTCTTACCAAATTGTTGTTCTTAGTATCTTCTAGACGTTCCAGAACTGATGTCAGATTTGGGTCTTCAGAATCCACAAACCATATGGGTGAAGAAGATGGATAGGATTCCTGTTTAACACAGAGACACCTATATTAAACAATTACAAACAGACTAACCCAAATATGCAATTAAACCACACCACTAAACGGCAAGATGATTATGGATTTAAACAAAATGTATGAGGGGAAAAGGCAACACATTAAAAACCATGTGAGGAGCTGGACTTTTGAGACAACCATTCTCCTTGCATAGCACTGCCTGTTGCTACAGCTCATAGAAGTCAATGATTTTCTTCAACAGTTGTAGGCAGCCTCTAAAATGGCCCCGATCACCCTCACCTCCTGGCATTCACACCCTTGTAAAATTCCCACCCCTGGACCTAGGGACTCACTTCTAACGAAGAGAATACAGCAAAAGTAATAACATCACTTCTGAGATTAGGCTACAAAGAGACTATGATGTCTGCCTTGCTCATCCTTCTCCTGCTCTTTCCATTGCTCCCTCTGATGGAAACCAGTTGCCATGTGATGAGGTGCCCTATGGAGAGACCCACATGGTGAGGTATTATAAAAGGCCTCAGACCAATAGTCATCTAGAAACGGAGGCCCAGTCCCACAGCCTGTGAGATGAATCCTGCCAACATCTACATAAGTGAGCTTGGAGCTGCCAACATCTACATTCTCTCCCTATCCTGCCTTAGGATGATCATAGCTGCCACCAACACCTTCACTGCCTGGTGAAAGGCCAAGCCAGTGAACCCAAGGTAAATTGCACAAAATCCTGACCCACAGAAATGGTGAGATAATGTTTGTTGCTTTAAGCTGCTAAATTTGCTACAGAGCAATAGAAAACTAATTCAAATACCATGAAATTCTAATGTTTTAATCTATCACACAAACCAAGTACTACCAAGAAATGCCATTACTACATATATATATATATATACACACATACATATATATATATATAATTTTCTTTTTTTCCTCGAGACAGAGTCTTGCTCTGTGGCCCAGGCTGGAGTGCATGGTGCAATCTCGGCTCACTGCAACCTCCGCCTCCTAGGTTCAAGCGATTCTCCTGCCTCAGCCTCCCAAGTAGCTGGGATAACAGGCACGTGCCACCACGCCAAGCTAATTTTTTGTATTTTTATTAGAGACAGGGTTTCACCATATTGGCCAGGCTGGTCTTGAACTCCTGATCTCATGATCCACCCACCTCAGCCTCCCAAAATGCTGGGATTACATGCGTGAGCCACTGAGCCAGGCCCATATCTTTTTTAAAACACAATTACACGTGATTTTTTTAAAAAGCTAATGAACTAAGCATTATATGCTTTCACCCACTAACAGATATTTACTCTGTTACTTTGTATGGTTTTCTATTATAAATTGGGGAAAAGCCATTATTATTATATATTAGCTTCAGAACAACTAGGTTCAAGTCATGGAAAACAATTTCACAGAAACGATTTTAGGAAACACTGCTTTGAGAACTATAATCTGATTTATAGCTGAAGCCATAGAAACTGAATATTTTTAAAGCATTTTACCAAATGTTCTTTTAAGAATAAGTTGTATTGATTGAGGACATCATTAATAGTATACCTGGTCAATAATGGGTTATTTACATTCTCGTTCCTCCAACTCTTACTGTGCCCCAAATCTCTTTACAGGCTAAATGAGAAACTCTCCAGAATTAATCCTGTTCTTAACACCACTTATTGAGTACTGCATTTTCTTCTTCAAATTCTTCAGCACACATTGGGAATACACCATCTGGACCATTTTTACTGTTTTAGTTTTTAGGTTTCTTTTTCCTTAGGCTAAAGAAACTGCAACTACACTTAGGATCTCATTATTTGGTTAGTATTTGTCTAGTAAACTTCAGCATAAGCCAAGAAACATACATGTCGTCGCTCTGGACTGAAACCCTTGAAAACCATGTTAAGAAAATTACAAAAACAATTAGCTGAAATCATGTTTTTAATCTTGTAGATGAAAAGATATGATACACTGCAGATCTAAGTACCTATTCCAATGGTTCCCAAAGTGGGGCCCTCAGACCCCAGGTCCAAACTATTTTTACAAGAATACTAACATGTTGACATATGTTGTAAGGGTGCAGATACAATGGTGGGTAAAAATGCTGGCACTTTAGCACAAATAAAGGCAGTCATGGTATTCTTCACTATGCACAGGAAAGGCTTAAAAAGGAAGGGCAACAAAAGGTCAGTTTAATTTAAGAATGTCTACGATAAGGCTGGGAATGGTGGCTCATGCCTGTAATCCCAGCACTTTGGGAGGCCGAGGCAGGACGATCACTTGAGCCCAGAAGTTCAAGACCAGCCTGGCCAACAGGGTGAAACCCCATCTCTACAAAAAAAATACAAAAATCGGCTAAGCATGGTGGTTGCATGCCTGTAGTCCCAGCTACTTGGGAGGCTGAGGCAGAAGGATTGATTGAGCCCAGAGGGTCGAGTCTCCAGTGAGCTGTGATCACGCTACTGCACTCCAGCCTGGGTGACAGAACAAGACCCTGTCTCAAAAATAAAAAGAACGTCTATGATGAAGCAGTGAAAATTTTACTACATCTGAATCCTTGAATATGTCTTTTTAATATTTCAAGTGATGAAATGGGAAGTGTACATGAGCATTCCTACAGACTGCCTGAGAAAAAACCCTTGTGTGACTAAGTCACGAAGTGAATTAACCACTTAAATGGAATATCATTTTTACTTGAAAGGATGACTGACAATGTTATTTCAACTTGGGTTTTTGGCAGGCATTTTCCTCAAAAAATGAGATTCTGTCATTTCAAGGAAAACAACAGACAGGCCATAATAAAATTCAATAATAAAACTGCTAATAATAAAATGCAAGTTTTTGAACAAAAAATTAGAATTTTTGAAAACCTGTATCCACCACTGTTTTCCAAGAATATCCTGATAACATTGACGGCAATATTGATGAATGTATTTTGATACTGTAAAATCAAATGTATCACCATTTAGAAGATCTCGGTGAACCATTATTTTCTAAATGACCAATGCATGATGTTATAATATCATGCAAGGGTAAAAGATCCAAAGTTCAAGAAGACCAAGTTTTGATGGAGTATCAAAAAAGCAGCCTAGGCAACATGGCAAAACCCTGTCTCTACAAAAAAACACAAAAAATTAGCCAGTAAGATGGCCTACACCTGAGTCCCAGGAGACTGAGGGTGCAGTGAGTTGTGATCACACCACTGCACTCCAGCCTGGGCAACACAGTGAGCCCCCATCTCAAAAAAAAAAAAAAAGAATATCCACAATTATCTAAAATGGCCGTTAAAATATTCAGAATTTTTCCAACCAGGTATCTGTATGAGGTTGGGTTTTGTTTACATTATTTCAAGCAAATATCATACAACAAATTAAATGCAAAAGCAAATGACAGAGCAAACATCAATGAAATTTGCAAAAAATGTAAGACTGTGCTACTATTCTATTTTTTGGCTTAGAAAATTTTGTTTCATAAAAGCACATTTATAATATGTGATGAGTTTTTAAAGAGTTAATGTTTTAAATATTTCTGATTTAACTTCTAGTGATAAATACCAATAGACATAACTTACATAAACCAAAGCCCTTAAGTCCTCAATATATTTTCAAGAGTGTAAAGGAGTCCTGACCCCAAAACTCTGAGAACTGCTGCCTTCCCCTCCACTTTCCGTCCTTCCTTAGAATTTTTTCCTTGGAAGAAACATCCCTTTGCCATTCTACATTAACTTACACAGTTCCATTGAGACCAGTTTTGCTACCTCCCTCCCATCTTTCCTCCTCCCTCTCTTGACACAAAACCTGACCAAAGGATTCTACCAGCCCACCCCATTTCCAGTGATTAGCTGTCAGGTGGGCTAAGGTAAGAAAATCTGGGTTTTCCCTGAAGCTAGACCTCTAGTTCTGGGAGATCTGGAATCACAGGGACAAGGTTGGCCACCTTGGGGTGGTCAGAATTCATCTTGCCTAAACGTGAGGAGTAAGTTATAACATGGATCTACAATATTGTTGAGTGAAAAAGCAGATTACAAAAAAATCTGATTTTTTAAGGGAGAGGGAACATACATAAGCATCGGAGAAAAGAGATGAGCAGATAACTGGAAAGATACAAAATTCTGATAGTGGTATATTCTGAGTGGTAGAATTATAAGTAATATCTCCTAGTTTTGACTAAAATTTTTTTAATGTCTTACAATAAGGTTTTGTTTTCCATATTATAAAATATCCACCACGCCAGGAAACTTAACCTTCAGCACAAACTCTACATCATGTTCAAGGTTTGTTCAGTTTAATATTTAAGAGACAATCTACTTTGAAAGACATCTAAAATAATGACCAATATTTCTACACCTATGCATTAATATATTCAATCTTTCACATGCTTTAAGTTTTGTAATTTTATAAGGTTAACTAAACTTTATATCTATCTTAAAAAGATAAGTTTTCCTACCACTTCTCTTTAAAATAAATATGACCTACAGTATATCAGTTTTTAAACAGTGAATGGTGCTCAAAAATCCCAATACAAATTCAGGCAGTTTTCCCATATATAGAATGTTTAAGTGCTTCTAGCACCGCTCTTTTTCACCACAGTTATGAAAACACAGAACAATTACCTAAGCATCTAATTAGTCAGGTCCTTTGTTCCTCATCCATTCTATTAGTTTTATAGTAATTTTAAGGCCTGTGAGGATGAAGTTGTCTGTGACAGCTACCATAAAGATTATTGTAAGTGGACAAATTTCAAACAAGTTCATCACCACTACCATCCCCACCATAAAACCGTCTTAATGGAGAGAAACACAACTCAAGATTAACCAAGCCAACCTCTTTACCTGTCACTACTTAAGAAAAAGTTTTTTTTTGTCTTATTTAGAAGTAACTTTCTGTATCTATTTTTCTCCATAAATCCACTCAGACCATTGTGTGGCTCTATCTCAAGCACCAGCAACCAAAACTGGTTGACCAGAATGGTCAGTTTTTGTATCTTTCCAAATGTAGGACACAGCTATCTTCAGGGATTTCATTTTTTTTTTTTAAACTGATGCACAAACTTCTTGAAGGTTCAGAGATAACAGCAGTTGTAATTCTTCCGAAGGCCAATTATGGGACACATTACTTTCATACTTCGCTGTTCAATAAATGTGCGGTGGAGAATGAAGTAAATTGACAGAATTAGCATATAGTACCTTAATAAAATTCTAACTGCTCTGACAACAAAAGATACTTAAAATGCATACACATGGTTCCCTGCTAATCATTTTACAAATAAACAACCAAGTAGCTAACCTAGAGCCCACAAAAGCAGAGTAAAAATTCTAACACTTGTTGAAATAAAAATGCTTATATACCCGTGATAAAAAGAAAATGCTTAAGTATTCAAACACAAGCAGCAAATTACAGCTACTGAGAACATCATTGTAAGCAAACTGAGGCACAGAAAAAGGTGCTGATGGGGATCTGAACCACCTAAGCTGCAGAAAGCCACTGGATGGTTTCCTAGGTTCCAAGTTGGGATTATCTTTCAGAATCTTCTAGAAGAGATCACATAACACTGTTAGAAAGGATCTGGAAAAAGGGACTCCTGCTTTATCACTCTGGCTCTCCAGTCATGCTTTACATTTGGCAGTGACTATTCTCCATTCAACTCAATTCCCCACCCCTCAACTAGCTGACATTTATCAAATACTACCCTTTTCCAGGTCTAAATATGTTTAACCAAATTAAAAAAAAAAAAAAATCAAGATACTAAGGGATATACTATTCACAAAAGGGAAACCTAAGTCTCCTCTTCATATATCTGTTCCTTTCAAGGACAGGTATAAAAATGGGGATGAGGGAGCATAGATAACCACCAGGAATTTGACCCTATATTATAAATTGGTCAGATAAATGAAAACAATGATTCTTCTGGAATGAAAGTACCACTTAGGTGCTTAACATGACAGTTCTGATATTTCCAAATGCTCTTCCATGAATCCAATTTGGAAAGGTAATCTGTCTCAGGAGGGCAAACCAAAGAGAAAGTCTTAGGCTCCTTAGTCCAGGTTTATTTCCTTTGCACAACTTTGACTGGACTACT